>NC_132856.1:29696250-30017187 GCF_048164855.1 Canis lupus baileyi
TGCTGCACCAGGCACCACAGAGGCATAAAGAAGAGCCTTGTGTAGTTTCCAAATTCAAGGATATCTTTGAATGTGGGAGGAAGCTTTATGTGGGAGGAAGATGTTACAGGATAACTAGAGCACAAGGAAAGAAGTTAATGAGTGTCTTAAGCAGAACAGAGGAAGGGGTTAAATCTGAGGCTTTCAAAGGGCTAATGGGAGGAGATGGCAACTGAGCAGAACCTAAGGAGATAGAATTTCAAGGGAACTAAGTGAAGGGAAAGATGAGTCCAGACAGAGCAAATGAGCAAATGCTAGGGAAAAGGCAGGGGTATCCAGGGAAATTGAAGAAGCTGGAAGTTGCTATGGCAGAGAGAGAAAACTAGAGCATGTTGCAGTGGTAAGATAAGGCCAATAGGATAAAGCAAATATGGATGTGAATCCCTACTCTGCCTCTTCTGTGATCTTGGGCATTTTACTCAACCTTGCTGACATTCCATGGCCTTATTTTTTTTAACAGGAAAATAACACTGTCTCATAGGATGGTTGTGAGGATTGAATGAGCTGAGGTGTTCATTGAATACTAACACCCTTCCTCCAGACCTCATTTTTGTTCTGCAGTCACCTCCAAAGGAATCAAAAGAATTTGAAAACTGATTTTCAAAATATCGTTACTGTTTATTGAGTGTTTAATATATTTCAGAGTTAAGCATCTTGTATACATCCTCTCCATGAGTTGAATTCTATTAGCGTGCTCATTTTGCAGGTGGGGTGACAGGAACTTAGAGAGGGGAGGTGCAGGCTCTCCCTACTGCAGCCACCCAGGCAAAATGAAGATAGTGTCAATGGCAAAAGCAGTGGTGGAAATGACAGGTGGTCACATTCTGGACATGAAGGTGGAGCCAATAGGGTTTGTTGAGGAATTAAATGTTGAGAGAAAAATGGAGGCTACAACAAACTCAAGTCTTTGTTAACTTCCATAACCAGATGACTGTATGGCACTCTGATCGTCAAGCTTTCTCTCCCATTAACCAGCTCACTACACCAGGGAAAGGAGACTACTCTTCTAGGTCTCTCACATGTAGGGTAATGACCTGGTGACTATGAAAATAAGGCTCAAAGGAATACAGATGTGCCTGTGAAGTTGGGGATCTTTGCTGCCATTGGCCCAAATAGAACAACAGATTCCTTTTCCAAACTCCCTAGCATGCACAAAACTGTTCAGTCTGAGAGGGAAGTGGCAGTCCCTGGTAGAACGTGGAATATCTATCTTGGGAGTTCTGCTACCTATTTTGCTTTAATTACTCTACACTTTTTTTAAGCTGCAGAAAATATAAAGGCTTACCATCTCAGCCCAAATTCCCTCTGTGCCTGGGAAAAAGCTATTTCCTTGCTCTTAATTTCTCCCACTCACTCTCTACCTGAATTCATGTGTTTTGTCCTAGTAGAGAATCCTGGGGTTTTTAATACGTGCATGAACAGGTGACCACACACCCAAGCAGATCCTTAGCACCCACCACAAATCAAACGAGTGTTGCACTTTTGGACCTGCTGCTTTAATAGAGATCATCAACAGAGAGCATATATATATATATATGTATGTAGGTAAACTTGAAAAGTTGTATGTAGATTCACATTGTTGTAAATTGATCCCATTTCGAGATGTATATGCATATACCTACAGACTGGCCCTCTCACTTACCTGCCGTGTGACCTAAGCCAACTTCAAGAGGAGCTGGGAAAGCTCCTTTCTTTACCTGTGTTACGGACACATTGATAACACCAACTTCTTAGGCTTTTTACAAAGAGTAAAATAAAGCATGTAAATCTCTAACTCAGGGACTGCCACATAGAAAGTCCTCAGTAAATACTGTCTGCTATTTTATTAGAAGTATGACTATATTTGTAATTTACTCTATTAATAAGCTTAATTAAGCACCTGGAATAAATAGATGCCCAATAAATGTTAATCCATGCCCCTTGTCTCTCAATAAAATTGGGTTCCAAATCTTCCAATGCTGGAGATTCTAATGATACCTAGAGGGACCAAACATCTTGAAAAGTTTCAGGCAATGAAGATCACTGGGCCCAGTGAGTAGCAGTGAGGAGGATGATCTGTGGATGCATTAGGGAGAGTTTCAGGATATACAATGAGCATTGCCTAGTGATTGATCAGAAAGGAAAGGTGAGTATGCACAGCCTCTATTGTTTTTACCAAAGAGCAAAGCATTTCTGCACATTGCAGTAGCTTATTGCCATAATAATGCTACAGAGCAAACAGCCATAAAACCTTGATGGAATACAATAAAAATTAAGTTTTGCTTGTGACTGTACTCATCAATCAGGTTGCACTGCTGAACTGGACCAGGCTGAGAGAATCTTGGCTAGGCTTACTCATGCATATCCAGGCAGGGTCTTCTAGGGCCTGGCTACTCACTGATGGCTGGATGCTGACTGGAGCAACAGCATGCTAGAGTCCCTATCTCATCATACTGTGGACTCACTGGGCTTGTTCAGGCAGGAGTGGTGGGGTTCCCAAGAGACAAAGCAGAAGCACACAGGCCTCTTGAGGCCTAGTCTTGGAGCTGGCCCACTTCTCTTCTACTACATTCTATTTATTAGAGTTAGTTATTGACAAATATTGGCCTTGCAATAGACATGGATATAGGGGAGAAGAGGTTTGAAGAACATTTTTGCCTTCACTTTACCACCTACATCAACTTATGTAAGTATCTATGTGGAGAGGAGAGGGTGTCAGAACCCCTTTTACACCCAGCTAGATCACCCCACTACAAATTTATGGCAGATTGACTATTGATCCAAAGCTATTTGTATCCTTTCTAATGATTGAAAAATTGAGTTTTCGAAAAAAGAAAGAAAGAAAGAAAGAAAGAAAGAAAGAAAGAAAGAAAGAAAGAAAGAAAGAAAGAAAAGAAAATTTGAGTTTTCAGGTACTTAAATACAGGGCATCTGTCTAACTTCTACTGTCATCTCAGAGAACTGAAAGGTAAACTTGTATGTAGATTCACATTGTTGTAAATTGATCCCATTTCCCTAGAGACCTGCTATTTTTGCTTTTATCACTGCTGATTGATCTTGGCAGGATCTGTGAGTCTTGGCTATCTTATAACTCTCAGCTCCCAGATTTCTCTGGTCCTAGCCTCTCTGACAAGTTGATTTACAATGATTTGCAAACACTTCTGTTTATTGGAGGTGTTTATTTGTAAAGCAACTCAGTGTCAATCCTTGCTGAAGACATTTGTCTGCCTTGAAAAGTAAGATTAAAAAAAAAAAAAGGAAGCATCCCTGGATATACTCATAGGTAGATTCAGAATTCAGAGTTTGAGCAATGCTTCCACTGAGGTTTCACCTAGAATCACAAATGTCATTCTTAAACCTACAAACTACACTTGGTGATTAAATGATTGAACAGTCCCTTAAGTGAGTATGTAGAAATCACTCTCCAAGTAGACCAGCTAGCTTACTCCTTACAAGCTGTAATTTTAGGGCTGTGGAAAAGCCATCCAACCATCCATCCACTCAGTGAGAGCACAAACTGATATCACATAAAGGCTCTGATTACATAAGGCTTAAATCACAAATATCTCTATTGGGTCTAACACAGGGACTTGCACTCATACTAATGATACAATATAATTAGGAAAAATGATAGATTGATATTTATCTATTTATTTATTTATGAATTCATCAACTATATCCTGAGCACATACTGTGCGGTCAGTCTCCTTTTCCCTCTACATTTTTTCTTTATAAAAATTTTCATTTCTTCCTGTTGCCTTTCTTCCTTCCTTTTTTCTTTTTCATTTTTTTTTCTTTTTCAGTCCAAAGTGTCATTATGATGTTAGCTCCAGAGCTCAGTGTTGAACTCTTATTAGAAAACACCAAGCAAAGGTGTCATTCTGTGAACTAATCAGGTCTAATGTACTAAAGAGTTTTTATTCTGTTGCTTTGATATCATGGGGCCTTGCTAACTTGGAAGAGACTGTTGTTCCCAGAGTTGGCTATTTCCTTCAGAAAGCCAACAACTCCCTCAGGAGTGTACCTTCCATGTGCAAACCAATCAATCCAGAACCCCTATTCACCCCTCACTTCCTTTTATCTAGATTACACTCTAGGCCAGTATCCACTAGCCCTATTTACCCCAGGGCCAGATCCCCAAGGACTAAGTCAGAAACTGTAGTGCAGAATCCACTGAGATTATTCCAACTAGCCAATTCTAAAGCTGTTTACCTGCCTCAGAAGTTCCTTCCTGCAGAAACTACAATAAGGGCTCTTGCCATATTTCCCCCCTTGCTCCCTGCACCTCCTGACTGACATTGGGGCTTTCCCATATAGCCCTTCATGGAGTGATATGCTTCCTATTTCTAGGTATTTTTGAGTACCAAAAATTCTTCCTTCATGACCATCATTTCTGTGTTTGTGTGTGTTACCATATCTGATTAAAACAAATCCCATGGGGTTCCTGGGTGACTCAGTGAGTTAAGCGTCTGCCTTCAGCTCAGGTCATGAGCTTGGAGTCCTGGGAACTAGCCATGTATCAGGCTCCCTACTCAGCAGGGAGCCTGCTTCTCCTTCTGCCCCTCCCCCTGTTTGTGCTCTCATTGGTGATCTCTCTTTCAAATAAACAAATAAATAAAAATCTTTTTAAAAATACCAAATGTATTTTTAAAACACCTAAATACTTGGAATCAAATGGTTGATGAGAAATGTTCATTTGTCTATTTCCCAGATCTCTTTCCCAGGTCCACAAGTGAGTGAGATCTGACCACTACTCTATGAAAAATGTGAATCCAAAGGATATCTACCAGTGACAAGAAAAGTAGCCAACATTTTTTTCCCAAGGAATACATACAGATGACCAACAGACACATGAAAAGATGCTCAACATCACTCATCATCAAGGAAATCCAAATCAAAACTGCAATGAGAGATCACCTCACACCTGTTAGAATGGTTAAAATTGAAAAGACAAGAAACAATTAAATGTTGGAGAGGGTATGAAGAGAAAGGAATCCTTGTGCACTATTGGTGGGAATGCAAACCAATGCAGCTACTGTGGAAAACAGTATAGAGTCTTCTCTAAACATTTAAAATAGAACTATCATATGATCCAGTAATTCCACTATTAGGTATTTACCCAGAGAAAAAAGAAAATACTAACTCAAAGAGATACATGCACCTCTATGTTTATTGCAGCATTATTGACAATAGCCAAGGCATGGAAGCAGCCCACATGTCCATCAATAGACAAATGAATAAAGAAGATGGTGGTGAGGGGGAGGGATATTATGGAATATTACAAAGCCATAATAAAGGATGAGATGGTGCCATTTGGGAGGACAACATGGATGGATCTTGAGGGTATTATGCTAAGTGAAATAAGTCAGACTGAGAAAGAAAAATACCATATGATTCCATTCATAAGTAGAATCTAAAAATTGAATAAGCAAACAAAAAAAACAGAATCGGATCTGTAAGTAAGGAGAACAAACAGCTGGTTGCCACAGGAGAGGAGGATGGGAGATTGGGCAAAAGAGTGAAAAGGAGAAGGAGATACAGACTTCCACTTATAGAATGAGTAAGTCACAGGAATAAAAGACACAGCATAAGGAGTACAGCCAATGATATTGTAATGGCAGTGTAACAGGACAGATGGGAGCTCTGCTTGTGGTGAGCATAGCATAATGTATAAACTTGTCAGATTACTAAATTGTACACCTGAAAAAAGAGAAAGAGAGAAAGATCTTTAGTGCCCAGCCCTTGAGCTGCCTAAGCTTCCTGACACATGAGAGGAAGGAAGAGCATACACTTCCATATCAGACACTAAGTCACCATGAGCTCAATGTCAGTTCACATTGTCTCTTCAGTAAAATGTTTGGAGATAGAAAGCTGAACAAGACATGTCCCTGTCCTGAATAGGATGCCCTGAACACTCTGATGGTGACAGGGAGGGATAGTACACGGAATAACCACTGTAAACTTATAAAAGCTCTATGCAGGGAAGCTTTTGCGACAGGCGGAATTTGCACTAGGTCTAGAAGGGTGAGCAGAAGTTTACTTGAAGGAGATCAGGTTGGGGATCTTAAATAGAAGAACTTTATTTATTTGCAAAAATAAAACATGTGAGAAAGGGTACGTAGAGTTTGTTTTCAGAAACCTGATGGTGTTTCTGTGGTCTTGCATTTTTCCTTAGTTTGTATTTTCTCCATCAGCCACTCTACCTAGTGAGCAAATCCCAGTAGTAGCAGAGTCACAGGGCTTCAGCCTGTCACTCTCAGGAGAGAAAGCATCTCTGAGGATTGTGAGTTCACAGGCACAGGGGCAGGTCCTCTCTCCTCTTCAGAGCTCAGCTCCTGTCTCCAGAGGCTGCTGGTGGGGGTGGGTAAACTAGAGGGAGAAGGCAATGTAGCTTGCATGGGTCTGGCCCTTTAGGAGCCACTTGAAATAATACCAAGGAGCAAAAAATGAGCCGGTGAGTTGAATTTTTAGCTGATTTATACTCTATCATTACTGCCCTTTATTTCTCAGCAAACGATTATGTGCCCAATCCAGAACATTGGGAAGAGAGGGTGGAAGCCAGAGGGTAGCACTCCCAAGGTGCCTGCTCTTAAGCACAGTGATCGTATTTTTGCAGGGGCCCAGATCTTTGACACTCACTGATGCCCACCAGTTCCCAAACTCCAAAGGTTTGCAAAATGTAGCCCTCTAAAAAAACTGAAGGCACTCCATTACTTTCAAATTGCTTTACTTTGTCCAGACCCAAACTGTATTCATTTCCAATGGAAATGACTCTTGAGAATCCAAACAGCCTCAATTACTCTAAATCACTCTGCAAGACAAGCACAAAATTAATCAGAATTCCTGTGTTTGGCGTCAGTCAGGCATGCAGCAGAGAATGCCATAAATAAAAACACCAAGTTCGACTGTTGGCCAAAACCTCAGGGAGGTCTGTTTTCAATAGGGTAAAATAAACATTCTACTATTCAACACATTCTACTCTGTGAGAGGAAAAACTGGAAAATATCTCAAGTATGTAAGTAAATAAAGCCCCAATTAGCAAGAAGTTGCTCCTTCACTATTAACCCATTGGCAAAGATATTTATTTTCTTGAAATGTTAAAATAATTATTCTTATTTCCTGGTACTGGGTCAGCAGTATTTCCAGCTAGACAATATTCAAGGTTCAGGCCTTTTCATATGCATGACCGCCATAGGGGTCCTTCTATCCTGCGGTTTGCTAGTCTTTGTTTCCTTGTTTGACGTTTGAGAATCTGAGGTTGGTCAAAATACAAGAAATCTCGGAGATCTCCTTTGCAGAGGAGAAACACACACACATCAAAAACTGTTCTTAAGATAACATCCTGAGTGCTTGTACTTGCGAAATACTCAAATAAGAGCTTTATATGGCAACTCTTAAATTCTCACACCACCCCTAGGAGAGAAGGCTTTTTTTGTCCCGATTTTATATATGAGAAACCTAGAGATGTTAAGTAAGCTGTCCTGGATGACACCATTGAGAAGGGGAGGAGCAGGGACTCAGGCCAAATTCCACTGGCCGGCTGGACCAGAGGAGGTGGAAGGACTGGGCTGCGATGAGTGGTGGGGCCAGAGGAGGACCCAGCCCGTCCAACTCCCTTTAGTTTCCCTTATTCAGAAAGTTGGCTAATAACAGGACAAGAATGTAAGTCCTTTACAGATTATGAGCTTCTTGGAGAAGGCATTATATTCCTTCCAATTGTATACGCAGTACCTACTATAATCAGACCTTAGGTTATTGATCAATTAGTGTTTGTCAAATAATGGAATGAATGAACTTAACCAAAAGTCATGTTCTCTTTGACAGTTTTCAAATTTCAGGCAAATAACACGATGCAACTGATTTCTAGGGATAAAAGTTGCAGATACAATCTGACTACGAGAAACATCCATGCATTCACTTAAAAAGAAGTCATTCCAAGCTATGGTCCACCCAATCCTCACATGTGTATTAATTAGACAGCAAGTGGACAAAGGAGCCCAGGGTAATTATAGGGCTGTCCTGGACAAGATACTTGAATGTAAATGAGATTCAACTCCACTAGTGACATATCCCTGGCCTTTGTCTTGGATGTAATTCACTTGAGGGATAGAGAGGAGAGCTGCAGCTGAAAATATTAAAACAACAAGAAAATATATTAAAAGAAGTTTCTTATTTCCCAAGCAAAACTACATGTAAAAAAGACTTAGATGTAGGGGCACCCAGGTGGCTCAGCAGTGCAGCGTGTGCCTTCAGCTCAGGGCATGATCCCAGGGTCTGGGGATCAAATCCTCCATGGGGCTCCCTGTGAGGAGCCTGCTTCTCCCTCTGCCTATGTCTCTGCCTCTCTCTCCATGTCTCATGAATAAATAAATAAAATTTTTTAATAAAATATTTTTTAAAAAGACTTAGATATAAAATCGATCGTTCAATATATGGCTTTCAAAAATTGTTCCATGGCATGTAGGAGTTCTTTGTAATTCATACACCTTCCATTTTGTTTCTTTTCAAAATCCTTCACCCCATCCTCAAACACATATTTTACCAGACTAATTAGGTGTCATTTCCCTTACTCAGGTTTATAGGATATTTATATGGGGCTATTTTCTGGGAGAAAGTGATCGGGACAGGGTAATTAAGAACAGGGCGACTGAAATCAGATTGCCCAAGTTCAAGTCATTGCCCTGCCACCTACCAACCAACCAAGGAAGCTGGACAAATTATTTAATACCTTTGTGTCTCATTTTCCTTATTTGTAAATAGAGCAATAATAAGAGTACCAAAGACCCCATCCCACAGGGATGCTCTAAGGGTTAAATGAAATGATACATGGAAAGCTTATAGAACTGCACCTGATTCATGGTAAATATGTAAGAAAAGTTAAATATCATTATTGATTTTTGTTTTCTGTTATTATTAGTTTACCTTATTTTGTTATATCTCATTTGGAATAATGTGAATTGAGAAGAGGTATACCATTCACAGTTAGTTTTGATAATAAAGCTGTCACCTTATCTGCCAGTTTGATTTCTTACAGATCTAAATTCCATTTCCACTTCCCAGGAAAATGTGCTGTCACCCTGTGCTCTACATAACATGTTCCTGAGTCGTTTGGGATTAAATTGAAGACAACAAACAAAAATTATCTTGCCTACATATAGAAATAACAGAAGTGATCAGTTATCTAGAACTTCATATAATTTCTAATCTCCACCACCATAAAGGCAGACATTGCTATTGTTTATAAAAGTAAATCCTGAGTCTCTGAGAGGTTACATAATCTGTACAGCCACAAAGTAACTGAGATGAGTTTTAAATTCTATGTTTTCTGGCCAAAGCCCACATTATATTAGATATACATCCCTTTCTCAGACAGCAGTTTTTAGCCCTGAGAGCACATTAGAATCACCTGGGGAGCCTTTAAAACTGGCACCCAGGACCCATCCAAAATAATTCAGTCACAACCTCAGGGGGTGGGGAGAAACCCCAGGCACCTGCAATTTATAAAGCTTTTCAGGTTGTTCCATGTGCATTCAGGACTGAGAACCATTGATCTAAACTCTGCTATTTTCAGAAATGTATAAAATAAAGATTAACTTAAAGGAGCAGAGCACCTTCAAATTATTTATTTCATCAATTAGCTGAAATGAAGAGTTATTTTTGCATCATTTACTTGATGAATTGACTTCCCTTCTCAGAAAGTCATCCATCCAAATTTTCATGAATAATCCTACGTCATGTTCTTTGTTTCCAGATTATGAGCTATTCAATCCATTCTGGTAATTTTTTCATACAAAACGTATTTTTGAAAATCCCCTTGTGTCCTTATTATTAGTTATGAGGAACATAAAGAAAAATGAGCCAGTGTTCTTCTCAAGGAGCTTGTAATCATTATTGCAACAAATACCTATTGAACATCTTATTGATACTGAGCATTGTAAAAGCCATTGGGCATATAGTAGCAAACAATGAACATGTAATTCCTGTCCTTTTGGAACATATAGTCTAGAACAGAGACAGGAGATCAACATGTAAATCAGTAAATAAATATATAATTACAAATTATGGCTGATGTCATGGATAAATAGAGAGGGTCTTCTTTAGATAGGGTGGTCAAGGATAGTTTCCATAAAACAGCTTCAAAATTATGAGACTCTTTGATAGTTGTCTGATGTATTCATAATAGTTAATGAGTACACCCAGTATACTTTTTAGTGTCTGACTTTTTTCTCTTGCATAATGATTTTGAGTACATCCATATTGCAGAGCATATTAATAGCTCATTTCTTAAAATCATTAAGTAGAATTTGAATGAATATAACCCTTGGTGTTTTCTTATGCTCATGAAATTTTAGGTATCACTGAATTAGAGTGTTAGTTCTTCAAGGGCAGGACAATGACTACTATATTTATTATACTTTACAAAACTTAACCAATGATATTGGAGTTAGAAGGTAATCAATACCCATTAACTGATTGAATGAATTTTTATGTTCACAGATAATACCCATTGTTCTCTCTCCAATGTCTCTGCCCGCAATGTACATATGACTCTTTTTTTTTTTTTTCAATTTAAAGTAGATGTTAATTTTAGCTAATAAAAGACAGGAGCAACTGAGTATTTCCACACAACCAAATGATTCACGTGGGGTGAAGGCAAGGAATCCCATCAATAGCACTATACCTGTTAATTCTCAAGATTCTTTAAAATCAAGTGTGTCTAGCAGTGTCTGTGTGGTGCAGTCGGTTAAGGGTCTGACTCTTGCTTTTGGCTCAAGTCATAATCTCAGCGTCCTGAGATCAAGCCCTACATCGGGCTCCGTGCTGAGTGCAGAGTCTTCTTAATACTCTCTCTCCCTCAACCCTACCCCCACACTCACATGTTCTCTCTCTCAAATAAATAAATCTTTAAAATCAAATGTGGGGATCTCTGGGTGG
Source organism: Canis lupus baileyi (assembly GCF_048164855.1). Classification (NCBI taxonomy): domain Eukaryota; kingdom Metazoa; phylum Chordata; class Mammalia; order Carnivora; family Canidae; genus Canis; species Canis lupus. The sequence continues at coordinate 29,707,204 of NC_132856.1, forward strand.
CTCAGTGGTTTAGTGCCTGCCTTCAACCCAGGGCCTGATCCTGGAGTCCCAGGATCGAGTTCCACATCCGGCTCCCTGCATGGAGCCTGCTTCTCTCTCTGCCTGTGTCTCTGCCTATCTCTCTGTGTCTCTCATGAATAAATAAATAAAATCTTTAAAAAATAAAATAAAATGTGTCTAATGCAGGAAGATATTGCCCCATTTATAAACATGTTCATGGTTGATTCTTACACTTGAACAGTAATGTTAATTAACTACACAAAATTCAGATACATGAGATGTGAAGATATTACTCTAAGACCCTAGGAAAACCTTGTTTACCTTTATTTATGTCTGCCTCCACTATAGCCCAAATCACAGCATCAACAATCTAGTAGGTGCTCAAGAAATGCTTCTGCAATTGAAATGAATGTAGACAAATGGCTTCAATATCTAATACGAATATTTACAATGTGCTTATCCATAATGAGTAGTTTGGGAAATGTTTAAAAAAAAAAAACAACCCTTACCCAGCCTGCATGTGTTTTCCAGTCTGCATTTTAATGCAGGGCACATTTCTAAGCTGAGATTGATGTTGTCCTTAATGTCTCCCATGAAAGCAGACTAACATTTAAAACAGTTAGTATGCCAGAAGCGGTCTCGGAAATGTCAGTGTGGTCTGCGATTACGAACTGGTTGAAAGAAGAAAACAAGCTCCCTTTAATGAACTGAGCTTTACTCAGGCTGCAGGAACCTATTAAAATGAAGGGAAATTGACTTGACCAAACTAAAAGGCTTAGACATATTATCACCTATTAAAAGTCATTCATTAACCATGGAATAAAGCCATCAAGAGGAACTCCATTTTGATAGAAGGCAGTGAAGATGTTGAACGTTGAGGCTCTGGAGTCAGAACTGTATCTCCTACCTGAGACCTGATGTCTCTGACCTTTGGTTTCCTGAATTACAAAAAGAAGCTGACACTAGCAATCTCACTGGACTGTGCTCTGATTGGATTCTGTAATGCGTTGTATAATTCCTTGCTAGGCCAGTTGTGGATAGAAGTCCAGCATATCAGCATCCTTGGAGTGCTCATTAGAAATGCAGAATCTTAAGCCCTATCACAGACCTACCAAATCAGGAACTGCATTTTAGCAAGATCCCCAGGTGATGTGCACCACATTAGAGTTTGAAAAACGTAGATCTTAAGCGTATTACGCATGCCAGGCACACAGTAAATGCTCAATAAATATCCACTACTATTATTCTGTGGAAAATTTTAGAAATATAAGTAAAAATAGAGTTCCATCCTCTCCCAAGCGATGGATGCATTTCTTTACTCTGTTGTGTACATCTTCCATCTTCTTAGAATTCCTTCATCATTGCAAAGATTAACAGTTTTTTACTACACAGCAGGCCGTGTACATACTGGCTTTCTTAGTTTTGATGATCATCTGCAAAAACCAGAATTGTAGACATTTATCAACAGGCCAGATTTCTTTGTGGACTATGACCTTACAACTTTATCTAAATTGGCAGGCTGACGTTAAAATGAAATTATTGATGGGCTTTTTTTCTCCCCATAGCCATGAGCAGAGATATATTGGTTTTCAATGGACTCTTCACATTCTGGCAGTTTGGTCACCACTTTCATACACATAATTGATAGAAAAAATGAAACAAAAGGAAACAAAGGATAAAAATGTAAAAGGTGATCATTTCTAGTCTCCTGGAGCCTAAGATTGGAAAGTGTGTATTGGGTGAGGGACAAAAACAATTTCTTTGTAGATTTTTTTCTGCTTTGCATCAGTACCTGTGTGTGCTGTCTGAAAACCTCTAAGGGAAATACGCAGTTCAGCATTTGGCTTTGAGAATTCTCTATCTCCCCTGAGAAGGAGCTGGGAGCACGGCAAAGGCAATATATTCCTTATGAGCTTTCAAATGGAAAGTGCCAACCATAGAAATTTTTCAGAGTAGTGTGCTGGCCCCAAAGCAAATGGACTAAAGATGGTGTCAGGCTGTAAAAAGTTAATTTACTAGAGTGTCTTCTAAGAACAGCCAAGTCATTTCAAATTCTAATGCAACATAGCTGTGCCTTTTCCACAGCTGTAGCTGAACAGAAACAGAAGAAATGGGAAGCATTTACAATGGGAGCTTAAAAAGGCAGGATCAGTGTGTCCTGCTTGCAAGCAGACCTGAGTCGTTATTCCTCTCTGCCTTCATTGAAAATGCTGTCTGGTGTCCTAAGAATTGTAGCAGCCTGCTGCTTGGATGTCAGGACTCCCTGCACATCCCTGAACATGTTTGCATACTGTTACCTGATCACCATATTGAGAAAGTGCAATTTGTCTTCAGCAATCACTTCCTACATGCACGCACACACACACACACACAAACACACACACACATGCTCTCCCTTTTTGGGTCCCTTTGCCCCACATTTAACAAATTTACCCTCAGGGGTTCCTCATCTTATTCCAAGCCCCTCTTATCACAGAGATGATGAATCTAATAAGTTAATTTAACATGGCAATATCTGTGTCTGATAACATCTCTATTTTTAAAAACGTATTAGAAATGTTTAAGGCATATACAAAAGGCACAAAGAATAGGGCTTTTCTATGAAACATACTCCAGAGGCTTCCTATCTCATAGAGAATAAAATGCGTTTTCCCCACACTGGCTTTCCAGCCCTCCGTGAGAGCCTGCCCCTGCCTGTCAACCATCCTCCCCCTCTCCGCCTGTCCCCCACCACTCCTGTTTCCCTGTATTGGCTCAAGGAGCATTAGCACTCTGAGCTTTCTCTGCCTTCAATACTCTTCTCCTAAATATCTATTTGACTCCCTTCCCTGGTTCTTCATGTCTGTCCTTAATAGAGATGGCTTTCCTCACAACCTGACATGAGACAGCCGTGATTCCCTCACTCCAATCTCAGAATTCCATAGCTGAATATCCTGCTTTGTTTTTCTCCATAGCGCTGATCACATAAAGTATGTATTTAGTTGCATGTTAATTTGTTACCTGGTTGCCCTAACTAAAATGTTAGTTCCATGAAGCCAAGGATTTTGTCTGGGTTTGCTTTGGTTTTGGTTTTCCTGCAGATCCTAGAGAACAACCTGGGACAAGGTAAGAGCTCAATAAGTAACTCTAATGAATGATTGATTTCAACTTTATCTGCACCCACCTTCCAGCTTAAGAAAACTGTAAATGCATATAATATAAATAAAATAAATATTATGTACATGTGTAGGCTGAGGTCACCCATGTATCCTTCTGGGTTTCAGCCTCCTTCCTCTCTCCTGGGAGTATCACTATCTTGAATATAGGGCTTATCATTTTTTTAGGGCTTATCATTTTTATGCATTTCATTATCTTACATCTATGTGTATTTTTAGGCAATACATAACATTAGGTAAGTGTGTGTGTACTATACACACTATGCTGGGTACTATACTGTAGCATAGTGCAGCATAGCACGGCATGGCATAGTATAGTATTGTATTAAAGTATAACATAATCTCATATAGTTGATCCTTGAACAACATGGGTTTGAACTGCTTGAACTGCTTGGGTCCACTTATGCTGGCAATTTTTTTTTTTTTTTTTTTTGCGAAAAGCTTTATTGTTTCCATTTGGTTCATAGCTAGAGAGAGGGCTCCAGGGTGGTTAAAAAGCTGCCTAGTGGCAACAGGGAGAGACTCAGACAGCAGCCCTGACACCAGGGGAATGCCAGAGAGCCCCCTCCCCAGGGCTGCTGAGCTCCTGGGGCTCCTAATCACGCTTAAAGATGAGCCTTTCCAAGAGCTACTTGCTCAGCCCAGCTTGGAGCCCAGTTTACAGAGGCAAATCAGATGGTCACCATCACCTTGATGAGTTTCACCTCCTTATCCCGGAAGTGGCTCTCCGGGAAGTCACAGAGTTGAGATCCTCACTAGCAGAACCCAAGGCATGCGGATCCAAAAGCTCTGCTTCAGGTTCTTCTCCAGGATCATAGCAACTTTCATGACTTTGGGTTTTTATCCTACTCATCTTGAAACGGCTTCTGCAAGTCCTGAAAGAGAGCACTGGTTTGTATCTTCAAGCTTCTCCCTGGCCAACTCCTGGAAGAAGTAGCCCATGCCTTCCTGAGCCATACCCTCAAGGCCAAAATAGAAGCCCAGAGAGAGGTAAGGAGGATGGCAGATGCAGATTGACCAGGTGGTTGACAGCAGCTTCCAACTCAGTTGAATAATCCTGAAAAATCCGGGAGCTCATGGTTGATCAGTAGTAAGGAGATAAGCTCAAAAGATGGTCTTGGCTAGGGGTGCCTGGGTGGCTCAGTTGATTAAGCATCTGCCTTCTCCTCAGGTCATGATCCCAGAGGCCTGGGGGCCAGCCCTGCATCTTGCTCTCTGCTCACCAGGGAGCCTGCTTCTCCCTCTCCCTCTGCCTGCTGCTCCTCCTGCTTGTGCTCTCTCTCTCTCTCTTTTTCTGTCTAATGAATAAATAAAATATTTTTTAAAAATGGTATGGCTGGTCCTCAAGGCAGGGGATGGCTGAGGAGATGATTCCAAAGGTTCCCACTGGAAAAAAGATTGGAGAATGGTAGGAGACTGGAAGAAGGGGCATTCCTGAGTGTTCTATGCATACCTTCTTTTTTTTTTTTTTCTATGCATACCTTCTTGAAGCGAGAGAAGATCCAATGACCACTGGGCACACTGCCTATATGTGGATTTTTTTTTTTTGTAGAGTTGCAGTAATGTAAATGTATTTTCTCTTCGTTACGATATTCTTAACACATTTTCTTATCTCTGGTTTGCTTTATTGTAAGAATACAGTATGTAATACATACAATGTACAAAATATGCTTTAATTGACTCATATCAATAAAGCTTCTGTCAACAGTAGTAGGCTACTAGTTAAGTTTTTGGGAAGTCAAAGTTATAAGTGTAGTTTCAACCAGTTGGTGCTCAGCACCCCAATCCCTATATAGTTCATGGGGCAACAATATAGTCATATAGAAAAGAATAGCAATTCCCAAACTTTGATTCATATCAGAATTACCAGGGCAGCTTTAAAAGATCCTAATGCCCAGACCCCACATGAATTTCATCTGGACATCCCTGGCCCCTGGCATTGTTTCTTTAAAGCTCCCAGGTACTTGGAATTGCAGCCAAGTTGGAAGACCAGTGACATTGCCTACAGTAGAGTGCAGTAGTCAGGAGTCAGGCTCAGAAGGCGGCCTGTTGGGTTTGGAACATTGCCTCCAAGTCCCTCCAGAGTTTCTAAAGTTTCCTGGACACCACAGTTAGCCACCTGAGAGAGGAAGAGCACACAGCATCCTTTCTTAAAGATATTGGCCAGAATCTAATGCTGTTCCTTCCACTAATCCCTCTTGGGCCTTTTTCTGAAATATTTAACTACCAGTCATTTTAATATGGCCTTCCATCTAAGTCATCAGAAATCTCCAAAAAATGGTGGATTCCTTGCTTCAAAACACTCATTTTGTGTCTGAATTTTTATAACTTTATTGAAGTACAACATATATCAGGAAGAGTGCACACATCATAACTGTACAGCTGGATGACTTTTCACAAACTGAACATACCCACATGATGAACACCCTGATCAAAACACCTGCCAAAGTCTGCTCTCCCAAAGGTCACTACTCACCTCACATCTCATAGTAGATTAATTTTGCCTGTTTGACCTTCACATGCATAAAATTATAAAATATATATTCTTTCCTCTGATTCTTTCATTTTGCATATTGCAAAACACATTACCTCTTAATCTCTTTGAGATTAAAAGAGAGTTATAAAAGGGAAAACCAGGCAGGAATAAAAAACCAAACTAATTATAAATAATATATTTGATTCACTACCTAGAAAAATCAAAGAATCAATGTAAAGGGTTTTATAATTTATTTTTTAGAAGACAGTTACTCATTTTTCTTCAAAGAATAATGAAACTTTTAGTTGTCTCTTTTACCAATTCATTCATAGACCTGCCACTGTGCTTTTGCATAATGTATATTACTTAGAAAACAATGGGAATATAGATTATTTTTAAAGGCTTTGCTAGAAAGGCAGGCAAGGCCAAGTTTGTGTGTCCTATTGGCAGATTACAATGATCTGTAATCCTAAATTTATTTTTATTTCATGTGAGTGGTATGCTTTACGGGATAAATGTGCACTCATAGTGATAATTTTAAGCTAATAACAATATCAGTCTGAAAAGAATTCATTTATTTGATTCATTTATTTTACAAATTTTGAGTGCTAGAAATATAATGTTGAACAAAAGAAACTTGGTGCCTGCCATGATGGATCTTACAGTCTTGTGAGAATCAGATATTCATCAAAGAATCATGCAAGTAACCTGAAACTTAACATTATGGGTTGATTGGGAGATTCAGTCAGAAACCGTTTCCCTGCCGATATGATGGTGGAGCTGATGTTAAAAGCACAATAACACAAGAATGATGCTGGAACTTAAAACAGCCTTGAAATTTTACAAACTGTCTATTCAGACACTGAGTGCAACACCTCAGGGCCATTTGCCCAGAATACTCTCCATCACTCTTGCTAGTAGCCACCACACACACACATATACGCTGCTGCTTAGCTCTTATGCAACTGAGCTCAGGTGTCAGCTGAAATTTCCCTTTCTTAAGGAAGAAGTCCCTGTATGTTCTTCATGCACCTAAAATAGGTCAGGGTCCCTGGTTTTATACTGTTACATTATTCCTCAAATCTTTCTAGCATTCATGATAGAGTTCCTCCCTTTTTTGGTAAAAAAAAAATGAGATGATCTATAACATGCTTCACATAATGCCTTGTATCTCATAAATAGGCAACAAACAGTAGCTCTTTGTGCATTTAATATGTATCATCTCTGCAAAAACACTCTAACCTCTATGAAGGCAGGGACCATATGTCACATGTTGCCCCATACCCCTAACAGCTGATGTGGTGCTTTGCACAAGGAGTCCAATGTGCAGCATGAAGGCACTGGAGTCAGACTGCCTGGGTTTGAATTCTGTGCCAGCAGTGTGACCTTGGGCAGTTTGTTTAAGTTCTTTTGCCTGCATGACTCAGCAGGAGCTAGCCCCTATCCTAAAATTTACCTCAGAGGGTTGTGTGTGTTTATAAATTGAAAGAAACACTGCCTGGCCCATAGTGGGGGATTTATGCATTAACTATTAGTATTATTAGGTAAACTACTACCTTTCCACTCTGCCTTCTTTAATGCAACACAAATATACTCAGAATCTAGGAAAATGAGAACTGAAACCTACAACACAGTTCACTTAGGGCCACTTCCTGCATCTTGGGCCCTCCTTAGCTGAGTTAACTGAGCCTTGGAACTTATTTGGAAAAGACCTAAATTAAGAACCCCATTGAAGGAACTTATATTTTTAAACACTTTGCTCTTCTTTCTCTCTTCTCACTTTACCAGTTGAGTTCCTTTCCAACCTATATATGGCTTCATGCTCTTCAATTTCCAAGGAATTCCAGGATTTTATATCTGAAAAGGAGTGGAGAGTTCATCTACTCAAGCATCAGTGACTTTTATAAGAAGAAATGAGACCAGACAAGGTGGAAGTGGAACAAGGTGACACAGTGAGACCACAGAAGATCAAGGATGAACAGGCACACACCTTGACTTCAAAAACACTGTTTTCTCTAACATACCACACAATTTCTTAATTGCTTTGGTCAATATTGTTAATATTTTTAGAACAGAGAAACATGGCAATGGAAAAATAGGGTAATAGCTTCTTGATCTTTTCCTAAATGAAAATTGTAGCATGGATAATAAATATGCAAAGCAATAATAATTTATACACATTAAATACATTAAGGTTAATAGTTATGGCATACTACTAGTTGTCATAGTGTGAAGCACAAAATATGTATTAAGTCATGTTATCCTTAAAAATATAGGGAGCAAAAGATGAACATTACTATTAAAGTCTCACTCAGGGCAGCCCTGGTGGCTCAGGGGTTTAGCGCCAGCTTTAATCTAGGGCCTAATCCTGGAGACGCAAGATTGAGTCCCATGTCAGGCTCCCTGCATGGAGCCTGCTTCTCCCTCTGCCTTGTCTCTGCCTCTCTCTCTGTGTGTGTCTCTCATGAATAAATAAATAAAATCTTTTTTAAGAAATTAAAAAAAAATAAAGTCTCACTCAGCCAAGAGGTTAAATGACTCACCCAAGGTTACACAGCTTATAAGAACTAAGATTTGAACAAGATGAGTTTACTGTAGAGCAGTGCTGTCCAATAGAAACATCATGCAAACCATATAATTTTCAATTTTCTAGTAACTGTATTTAAAAAATAAGGGAAAACAGATGAATTCTAACAGTATTTTCTGTTTAGCTCAATATATCCAAAATATTATCATTTCAATATATAATCAATGCAATGTCTATAAATGAGATATTTAACATTCTTTTTAATCATATTAGGTTTTGAAATCTAGTGTGATTTTACACTTAGAGCACATCTCCATTTGAATGCTAAATTTTCAGCTGAAATACTTAATCGGTATTTAGATTTCATAAAATTTATAGTTGAAAAAGAAGATTCACATCCCCTAATTGTTCTAAACATACTCAAAAGTTTCCATAACTTAATGGGTTATCTATATTTTAAGTTAAATTTAGTATAATATTAAGTAAAGTTAAAAAATGTAGTTCTGCAATCCTGCTAGCCAGATTTCAAGTAGTCAGCCACTGTGTGTGACCTACACCTAGAGTACCGGTCAGTGCAGCTCCTGAGCCGAAGCCCTAACCACTACTCCACTCTGTGTACTTTATCATGACACTAACATCATCATAATGCTGCAAGGCCAGATCTATAGAAGCCAAGAGAATGAGAACGGGGTTGTACGCTATGGTTCACCCAGGTCACTCTGTGTGCATTGGACCCTCATTTGAGTTCACTGAGGCTTGAGATAGGCCCATAAATTTCATCAGGGCTCATTGGAAAAGGGCTCAAAATAGGAATTCAGTGAAATCGTTAAGAGTAGAGTCTCAGCAAATACTACATGATCTCACTCATATGTGGAATTTAAGAAACAAGACAAATGAACACAGAAAAAGGAGAAAAAACAAAAGTCATACTCTAAAGTATAGTAAACAAACTGATGATTACCAGAAAGGAGGTCAGTGGGGGGTTGGGTGACTGGGTAAAGGAGATTAAGAGTACACTTATCTTGCTGAGTACTGAGTAATACATAGAATTGTGAAATCACTGTATTGTACACCTGAAACCAATATAACACTGTATGTAACTATACTGGAATTAAAAGAAAAAAAGAATGGAGTCTCAGTAGAAGCAAAGAATATGTTCTATTAGAATGAATAATTCTTTTTTTTTTTTTAAAGATTTATCTATGATAGACAGAGAGAGAGAGAGAGGCAGAGAGAAGCAGGCTCCATGCCGGGAGTCTGAGGTGGGACTTGATCCAGGACTCCAGGATCGCGCCTTGGGCCAAAGGCAGGTGCTAAACCGCTGAGCCATCCAGGGATCCCCTAGAATGAATAATTCTATAAAGACCCTAATACCTTGGACTTCTGAAGCAAAGAGTAAAACTTATTAGATAAAAGAGAAACAATGATTCCTTCTAAAAGTAAGAGAGCCAATAGGCTACCCCTCCCTTTTCAATTTAAAAGCATGTTTAATTAATTAGAAATTACATGTTTTGGGGATCCCTGGGTGGCTCAGGGTTTAGTGCCTGACTTCGGCCCAGGACATGATCCTGGAGTCCCGGGATCAAGTCCTGCATCAGGCTCCCTGCATTGGAGCCTGCTTCTCCCTCTGCCAGTGTCTCTGCCTCTCTCTCTCTGTCTCTCATGAATAAATAAATAAAATCTTTAAAAAAAAAAAAAAAGAAATTATGTTTTGATTGTTCCAGTGTAAAAATTCCAACATGGTGGGGAGAAGGTCTAGAAGTGTACATATTCCTCAAAAGCACTTAATTTATCACATGGATCATCCAGGACTTCAGAGAATTGCTTCCTTAATTAATATTTTTCAGTCACTTTTTGCATTTAATAAACATTTATTGAGAAGGTATCGTGCATTAACACACTCATTATTACCTCATGGGAACCATTACACCAAATGGTAGGGAACACACTGCCCTTATTCCCAACTTACAGATAATGGAAATAAGGCACTCTTTCTCTTTTGGAGTCATGCTATAATGATGTATGCAGAGTGCATAGGTCTAAAAAAAATAAAGCACAGTGTTTTGGATGAATCCAAAGAAACTGGGTGCTCCCAGAAGGAAGATGTCAATGTAAGAAGGGTCAGATCTTGTGCTAAGCTCACAGGTTTGAATTTATCTTGAAGAAAATGAACACCTGGAGAACTTTTAAACAGGAGACTGACTGATGTTATCAGTGTTTTATATAGCATATCAGTTAGTCTTTTTGTTGAAAACAAAAGAAAACCCAGTCCAAACTGGAACTATGAAGGAACGTTTATTGGTTTATGTCATTGAAAAGTCCAGCAGGCTTCAGGTAAACTTTGGCCCAGGTGCCTAAAATATGTTACCAGAACTTAGCTTCTCTGTCCATTTTTGAAATCCAATTTCTCCTTGTCAGAAACCATTTTTGGCAGTCTCACTCCCTGTGCTCCCAACATAAACATCACCACTTTTCAGAATATATAATCTCTCATTTGTGTCCAGTGAGGGGACAGAGTGCCTGCTTTTCTCAGAGCTTACAAAAAATGCCTCTACTTGAATCTCTGATTGGCCTGATTTGGTGGTGTGCTCATTTATGAACTAATTCTTCAGTGGACATAGGCCTGGGTGGTAAGATCTACACCCGGATCTGGGGTGGAGTCAACTTCATTCAATAGCCCTTGGCTGAGATTGGAGGAGGAGTCCCAGAAGGTCAATGTCCCAGCCTAATGAACCATTTCTGCTCTCAGGGAAATCTAAAGAGGCTGGCCACTCTATGCCCCCTGACAACACCAGGCTTTGCTGCTAGATGCCTAATGCATGGTCAGATTTCAATGTGACTTAAAATAATTTTTTTCTCTTATGAGAACATTTACATTCTGAAATAAGATAAATACAAGGTGATAAATGTGTTTATTATCTAGATGGGGGAAATCCTTTTATATATATATATATATATATATATATATATATATATATATATATCAAACAACCTGATGTACACTTCATACATCTTAAAATTTTATAGGTCAATTATACCTCAATAAAGCTTTTTTTTTTTAAAAAAAAAAAAAAGAATTTTCAGAAGTAGTAAATGTCCTACATAAGACTGTGGTTAATGAGTCAATGATCCAATAAAGGGCAAAAGGAGGGCACAAGTGATACAAAGCAAAGGAAGAATAAGCTAGATGGTTTGTTATTCACAGTAGTCAGAAGAAGAAATTCATCAATCTTCCCTCAAAATTATATCTGTGGCCAAAGAAGACATTGTATCATTTTCCATCATCATAATTGTTTGGCCCTTTTCTATAGTGACGGTAATAATCTCCACAGTGGGAACCACGGCAAAACGTAACTACCATTCTCAGCTCTCATAAGGAGCAATAAATTTCAATAGGGGAAAAAAAAAAGATTATTTCTGTAAAATGAAACCAGCAAACATCTCCAAATAGGGAAGTTAGCTTTAAAAGAAAAACAGAAATTGAAGTTTGAGTTTCAGGCTGTGAATTACATGGTTTTTAAAAAATATTTTGTTTATTCATGATAGACATAGAGAGAGAGAGGCAGAGACACAGGCAGAGGGAGAAGCAGGCTCCACCCCAGGAGCCCGACACAGGACTCGATCCCGGGACCCCAGGATCGCACCCTGGGTCAAAGGCAGGTGCTAAACCGCTGAGCCACCCAGGGATCCCTGAATTACATGTTTTATTTTCTATGATTGATTTTTACTTGTTAATTAGAATGATTCCTTATTATATCAAACACTTCTCCCAAAGGATGCTGTAAATCTTTACTATACCTTTTTATCTTTCTTGACAAATTATATTTTTTGGGATATCATTTCTACTTTTACACCCTAACACTTTTCCTAACAAATATTTAAAGAAACCATAATTAATAAACCATTAACATGAAATCGTGAAAGAATAGTTTCCAGTAGGTTCCAAGTTCCCTTGGATTGAGACATTTTTTAAAAATGAAGCTTAAATTGAATTTTTCCATGGTTCCAACATTATATTTCAGTTTCTGGTCTCGTGGGACATAAAATGGAAGACACAAGGGCAAAAATAACAGATTGCAACAAATTTTATTGCACCTTAATGTTAAGAGCATCTGCTTGATGAGGCTATAAAATTTATATTTAAATCCCACTATACTAGAACATTAGCTTGATGAGGACAGGAATAATTCTGCGTATTTTCACTGTATCAATGTCTTGCCCATCAGAGGTTGAAGAAATTTGTTGAGCAAATTTAAGATGAGGAAACTGATGCTCTAGGGTCAATTGAGTATGTCTCAGAGCTACGAGAAGATCAAAATTACAACATAGTTCTCTTATCGAAAGTCACTGTTCTATTATCTGTGTAGAATGGTAGTAATAAAATACAATACCCCTGAATATATTTTTGTATCCCAGTGTCATTTTCCCTTCTGCTTTCCCATCAACTCCCAATTTTCATTGGAAATTCAAAGGGAAAATTAACAAGGCAGGAAACAACAAATGTTGGAGAGGATGCGGAGAAAAGGGAACCCTCATACACTGTTGGTGGGAATGTGAACTGGTGCAGCCACTCTGGAAAACTGTGTGGAGGTTCCTCAAAGAGTTAAAAATAGACCTGCCCTACGACCCAGCAATTGCACTGTTGGGGATTTACCCCAAAGATACAAATGCAATGAAACGCCGGGACACCTGCACCCCGATGTTTCTAGCAGCAATGGCCACGATAGCCAAACTGTGGAAGGAGCCTCGGTGTCCAACGAAAGATGAATGGATAAAGAAGATGTGGTTTATGTATACAATGGAATATTACTCAGCCATTAGAAATGACAAATACCCACCATTTGCTTCAACGTGGATGGAACTGGAGGGTATTATGCTGAGTGAAGTAAGCCAGTCGGAGAAAGGCAAACATTATATGTTCTCATTCATTTGGGGAATATAAATAATAGTGAAAGGGAATATAAGGGAAGGGGGAAGAAATGTGTGGGAAATATCAGAAAGGGAGACAGAACGTAAAGACTGCTAACTCTGGGAAACGAACTAGGGGTGGTGAAAGGGGAGGAGGGCGGGGGGTGGGAGTGAATGGGTGACGGGCACTGGGGGTTATTCTGTATGTTAGTAAATTGAACACCAATAAAAAATAAATTAAAAAAAAATTTGACTCCATTCCCAACTCCAGGAGCACATGACCTAAATTGAGCCACCTTCTGGCTGCAATGATTTGTTCAGGGTAGCTTGTGACCCAAGCCAATCCAATCAGACTGATTCAGAACTTCAACAAGAAATATTCTTGCTTATATTTTCTTTCTCTGGATAGAATGGAATATCCATGTGAGGCCTGGAACACGATGGAAATGTGCAGAATAAGCCCCATGGCAGACACTACCACCTTTGTCATTATGTGGGAAGCCAGTAGGGTGAAAATGCAGATGCACCAGGATATAACTAAGAGAATTAAGGGAATGAGAGTCAGAGTCCATTGTAAATCTCTAGATCAAACCACACCTGAAAGTTTAACTTACCATAGAACGATCTGCTATGTGAAATAACTGAGTTCATTTTGTTGTCTCAATTGAGTTTTTCCAGGGAAAAGGAGTTATGATCAACCCAATGAAGTTTATAGAGCCCCTAACATGTGTAGATATGGTGATAACCACTTAACACACAATATTTTATTTAATATTTCCAACATCTATGTGAGGTAGTAATTGTACTATCGCATTTTACAAATGAAGAAACTGAGGCTCCCAAAGGTTAAATGATGTGCCCAAGATCACAGAGCTCTGAAGTGGTAACATATGGCGCCAGAACCCACCCAATTAATCACTGTACTGTAATGCCTAAAACCACATTTCTTCTTTTCAAACACTCACACAATAGGCCCTTTCCCACTCCGGGAAATTTGTGTTTCCCTCTGCTTAAGAAGTTTGTTCTGTCATCTATGTCTCAGGTGAACTAGCCCCTCTGAAGTAGCCTCCCCTGGCCACCTTTTCTAAAAAAGAACCTTCCCAGTGTCGACCAAGAACAAATGCACAGAAAATTTAAGCCAACAGGCATCTATTTGGGCAATTAGAATTTCAGTTTGAGAGACACAGATTTAGAGAGGAACCTAAATTGTATTCCAAGAAAGACAAAGAGGGAACAGGGTTTTATATAAGCAAATAGCCACAAATGTAATTCTTATTTGGGTCCTCTGTGAAAGACAGGGATTGAAACCAGGTTAACTGGAATTGATTGAGTTAATATGCAAATAAGGGCTTGAAGCTTGTTAAATCACATTGACTCCTTTTGACGTAATAAGTGCAAATAATTCAGGTGTCTTTGTGAGGAGGAAGTTAAGTGCAGACTGAGGGCTTCCTTCTAGCTGGGAGGTTTTTTAAAAGTTTATAACATCTGCAATGAGGATGTGCATAAATTCATCCTGTCATGCGGGCTCCCAACTCGATTTTAAAGAGACCCTATTTTTTAAAAAGTGAGGTTTGCTTGCTCCGTATTGAAATCTTCTTGTGCATTTCCTCCTTTTGATTGACATCTTTTTTGACAAGATCAGTCCTTTCTGTTTGGTTCCATTGTGTTGCCAGAGTGGTTAGTACTTGTTCTGGGTCCACCACGTCCCTCAGAATGGTGAATCTCATACTCTTATAATAAATCTTTAAGCCTGTTGTGTGAGAGTCTTAAAACCATATTTGAGTAACAAAGAGACCTTTTAGGGAGAGGGAATTTAGGCTAAATCAAGTAAGTTTCATTTCCAGTTGTCAAGGGGGAGGTCTAATGAATGCTTTCAAGTCTCTGAATAACCTTTATTTGGACATTCTGAGTAGCAGAACAACATCAGGAAATACACATCACAAACGGCTTAAACATAACAATTAAGGTACAGGTTAGCATAATGACTAATAGTATAACTTGCAAACCTGAATGCAAAAAAGCCCCAATTCTAAAGAGAACCAACCAAAAGCATCAGAAAATTTAAAGTTACACCATCCAGGGGAAAAACTTGAAGGTCCCTTCAGAGACTCTTCAATTTAAGCAGTTTAGTAGTTTCTAACTCTACCCGTTGTGAAGTATTTATCCAAACACAGCAAGAGGTATTAGCTATTGCACAGACTCCTCCTTGCTCAGCTAAAAGATTATCAGGGGCTATTTTATTACCAAGAACAACTTTGGCCAGAAAGTCTAAGGATCTTTGTTGCTCTGCTATTGCTTTAGCAGTGGATTCTGCAACAATTTCAAGAATGAAGGAGTTCTTGATCATATAGCCTCATTTATTTTTATCCCTAACCAGGAAAGTAGGAATCTGCCAAAAAGAGTGGATCCTGAATCATGAAAGCCTCTTAGCTGGAGAAAGGAAAACAAATCTGGAGATATCACAATTCCAGATTTCAAGATATACTACAAAGCTATGGTACTGGCACAAAACGGTATGGTACTGGCACAAAAATAGACAAATAGATCAATAGAACAGAATAGAAAGCCCAGAAATAAACCCATAATTATAAACTCAGTTAATCTATGACAAAGAAGGCAAGAATGTATAATGGGAGAAAAACAGTCTTTTTGGTAAATGGTACTGGGAAAAACTGGACAGTCACATGTAAAAGAATGAAACTGGACCACTTTTTAATACTATACATAAAAACAAATTTAAATGTGGTAAAGACCTGGATGTAAGACCTGAAACCTTAAAAATTGTAGAAGAGAACATAGGCAGTAATTTCTCTGATTTTAACCAAACAACATTTTTCTAAATATGTCTCCTGAGGCCTGGAAACAAAAGCAAAAATAAACTGTTAGAACTACGTAAAAATAAGAAGCTTTTGTACAGCAAAAGAAACCATCAACAAAACAAAAAGGCAACCTACTGAATGGGACAAGATATTTGCAAATTATATATCTGATAAGGGGTTAATATCCAAAAGATACAAAGAACTTATAAAACTCAATACCAAAAAAACCATCTGATTTAAAATGGGTAGAGGACCTGAATAGGCATTTCTCCAGAAAAGACATCCAGATAGCCAACAGACACATGAAAAAATGCTTAACATCACGGATCATCAGGGAAATACAAATCAAAACTACAAAGAGATATCACCTCACACCTCTCACAATGACTAAAGTCAAAGACAAGAAATAACAAATGTTGGCAAGGATGTAGAGAAAAAGGCATCCCAAAAACATTAATTTGAAAAGATATATACACTCCTATGTTTGTTTATTTATCTAAAGATTTTATTTATTTATTTGAGAGAGAGAGAGAGAGAGAGAGAGAGAGACAAAGATAGCAACAGAGAGCATGAGCAAGGAGGAAAGGGAGAAGCAGGCTCCCAGCTGAGCAAGAAGCCCAATGCAGGACTCAGTCTCAGGACCCTGAGATCATGACCTGAGCTGAAGACAGACACTTAAGTGACCGAACCACACAGGCACTCCATTCCTATGTTTATTATAATGTTATTTACAATAGCCAAGATATGAAGCAACCTAAGTGTCCACTGACAGATGAATGGATAAGGAAGATGTGGGGGATATATATATATATATATATATAAAATGTAATATATAGTGTACATTGATAGATGAATGGATATAGAAGATGTGGGGGATATATATTATATATATGTGTGTCATATATATATATATAATGTAATATATAAAATGGAATATTTTGCTGCCATAAAAAAGATGAGATTGTGTCACTTGAGACAACATGAATGGACCTAAAGGGTCTTATGCTAAGTGAAATAAGTCAAACTGAGAAAAATAAACACCATAGGATTCCACTCATATGTGAAGTCTTAAAAAAAGAAAAAAAAAGAATAAACAAACAAAAAGCAGAATCAGACCTACAAATACAGAGAACAAACTGATGATTGCCAGAGGGGAGGAAGGTAGAGGGTTGGGCAAAATGGGTGAAGGGAAGTGGAAGATATAATCTTTTAGTAATGGAATGAATAAGTCCTGGGAATAAAAGCCACAAGAAGGAATATAGTCAAGGATATTGTAACAGCAGTGTAACAGGACAGATGGTAGCTATACTTGTGGTCAACATAGCATAATGGACAAACTTGTTGAATCACTATGTCTTACACCTGGAAATAATGGGACATTATGTGTCAATGATACTCAAAAGAGGGGGTTGTTCTAAATTCCAAAGTTTACCCCTTTTAGCAGTGGTTTGAGAGATACAGATGAAGATGTTGTCTTTCCAGGTCAATTGCAGAATAAATGAAAGGAAAAATAAGGAGAAAGATTTTATGTTTAAAGTCTTGATCTGGGATCCCTGGGTGGTGCAGCGGTTTGGCGCCTGCCTTTGGCCCAGGGTGCGATCCTGGAGACCCGGGATCGAATCCCACGTCGGGCTCCCGGTGCATGGAGCCTGCTTCTCCCTCTGCCTGTGTCTCTGCCTCTCTCTCTCTCTGTGACTATCATAAATAAATAAAAATTAAAAAAAAAAATAAAGTCTTGATCTGTCATCTTGGGTAGAAGCAGTATACTTCAATGTCCACTACCTCTCTTCTGTGATAGTTTGATTTGGAATTCTCCAGGATCTGTGCAGGACTAGGAGTCTCTTGGAACCTTCTTTAGCTGTGTGATGAATATCCACAGCTTCTAGTTTTGCATCACTGTCAGTATCAGGAATACTTAGCAAGGCCCTTTCCAATGGGCCTCAAGGACTGCCATCTCTGATGACATTTCCAGAATGCCCAATCAGCAAGCACTAAACCATGACCAATTGGGTCCTTTCAATTGGGATGCAGGAAGCATCCCTGACCCTTTTAACCTGTTGATGACAAGCTTGATTATAAGACACTGGAGATGTAGAGTGGTTGGTCATACTCACATGAAACAAGAGATCATCAGAAGGTTGTATATCAGGCAGCCCAGGTGGCTCAGCGGTATAGCGCCTGCCTTCAGCCCAGGGCATGATCCTGAAGACCCATAATCAAGCCCCACATCAGGGTCCCTGCATGGGGCCTGCTTCTTCCTCTGCCTGTGTCTCTGCCTGTCTCTCTCTCTCTCTCTCTCTCTCTGTCTCTCATGAATAAATAAATAAAATCTTAAAAAAAAAAAAAGAAAAAAGAAGGTTGTATATCAATAGAATTCCAAGAAGTTTGCAAAATTTATGTTAGGGCTCATATGATTTGGTCATACTCATATGGTGGGATGCCTTGATCACTGGGGATCATGGAAGGTATACCCCAAGTGGGAAACATGTTTTCTCAGGTTCATTGCTACTGTCAGGGCATCAGCCTTGCAGGAGCTGAAGGCTTCAACCTGTGTAAAAAACATATATACAGTAATAAGAACATCCTCATGACCTATACTAAGTGGCCATTAAATAAAGTCTAACTACAGGTGTTTAAATGGCTCAGAGGAAGGAGGTGTCAGGACTTTGGGAACAAAAAAAGTTTTCCTGGGAATATGGACCTGCTGCTGGTAGACTTGCCATATTGTAGAAGTATCTCTACCAATGTCTATTCATAATTTGAGTCATCTTACATGTCCCATGGTGGATAAAGGCATGCAAAAAACAAAAAATGGGAATGCCTGGGTAGCTCAGCGGTTGAGCGTCTGTCTGCCTGTGGCTCAGGGCATGATCCTGGTCTGGGGACTCCCTGTGAGAAGCCTGCTTCTCCATCTGTGTTTCTGCTTCTCTCTGTGTCTCTCAGGAATAAATAAGTAAGATCTTAAAAAAAAGATTTGCCAGGGAGCCAGGAGGAACCAAGTGGCTGTCTTGGCTTCCCATGATCCAACTACTGGTTTAATTTACAGCCATTGTTCACTTACATTAATTTCTTTGATTCAGAATCAGATTGTTGCCATGTTACAAGGATATTAGGATGGGAAAAGTTGGCAATGAGGGGCCTTGGTAGAAGCAGAAATGGACTTTATTTATTTATTTATTTATTTATTTATTTATTTATTCATGATAGTCACACACAGAGAGAGAGAGAGGCAGAGACATAGGCAGAGGGAGAAGCAGGATCCATGCAGGGAGCCCGATGTGGGATTCGATCCCGGGTCTCCAGGATCGCGCCCTGGGCCAAAGGCAGGCGCCAAACCGCTGCGCCACCCAGGGATCCCAGAAATGGACTTTATCTACACATGCCACAATCTTTACAGATTCTTTTGCTGCTGCCTTTGCATGATCACATATGGAAGTTTCCTTCCAAAGATTCGTTTCCACAGTCTTTCTACAACTTTATTTTTTATACATTCTAAGTTTTCCCTCTTTAAATAATAGGCCTCACTTTGGAACAAAATTACCTCCTTTCCCTGCAGCAAAAATGTATTTCCACTCCTCCTATTTTCTTATCAAGAACACACATCCCACCTTCCTAGCAGAAGAAGATAATTCCTTTATTATTTTTAGTCACTTAAGTTACATATATTAATTAGAAGTTTTAACCCTCAAAAATCTTAACTAAATAAAACTAGATAGTAAGCAATTGTGAACTGTTATACCAGCATTCTTTAGATTGGCAAATTTATGAATACATTTCATAATTTCTAGAAACATGTGCTTTTTAAATAATACGATCTTTCAATATTGCACAGAATATGTTTACTAACAGATGCAGTTCCTCTGTAATAAGGAAGTTAATATTAGATAAACCAATGTTCAATAATTACTGTTTCAGTATTTTATCTTATTTGGAAATGATCTGGATATTTAATGAATTAACTCAATACTTAAACCAACTCAGCAAAACTTCACAGTTTTAGGTTACCAAAAAGATTTGGGGGACTATTTAAAAATTTGACTAAGAATTTTGTTTTATTTACATCTGTTCAATTTACTTGTTTTTTTTAACAATTATGCTTAGATTACTCATAAACGCTTCATGAAATACCAAAGTCACTTATTCTTCCAAGATATTTCTTGAAAACATTTTGTGACACATATCATCAACTTATTTGACTGTAAGTAAATATAGGCAAAATACAGGTTTTAAGTTTATTTTAATTAAACTAGTAACTGAATATTTTTCCAGATCACATGAACTTGAAACTTATTTGAGTTAGTATTTATTATATTTTTGATAATTTTTGTGAATATCAAATCTATTTGAGTGCTTAATTGATTTATTTAACACACAGAGAGAGAGTGAGTACATGTAGGGTGAGCTGCAGGAAGAGGGAGAGGGATAAACAGGCTCCCCACTGAGCAGACAGTGGTGTTGGGCTCAATCCCAGGCCCCTCCGATCACAACCTGAGCCACCCAAGCACCCCTAAGTGCTTAATTTTTTAAGCTAATTAAACAGAGCTCTTTTGGGGCACCTGGGTGGCTCAGTCAGTTAAGCATCTGCCTTCGGTTCAGGTCATGATCCGGGGTCCTGGGACGGAGTCCCACATCGGGCTCCCTGTTCAGTGGGGAGTCTGCTTCAACCTCTGCCCTTTCCCCCTGCTTGTGATCTCTCTCTCTCTCTCGAAAATAAATAAATAAAATCTTTTAAAAAATAATAAATGGAGCTCTTTTACAAATTAATTTTGACAATATCATTCAGAAGTAGAAAATACCACATACAGCACATTTGAACATACAGACAGGCACAAACAGAATCTTACAGGTGTTGTTATAAAATTTTTAGCCACAAGACAGGTATGATAATATAGAATTCACTAGTTTATAAAAGGACAGCTGGAGGCAGACTTTTTATCTATCTATCTTTCTATCTATATATACATTTTATATATTCTGGGTAGAATAGTTAAGTTTGCTTGCTTAGATGGCTTAAGACTTTTCTACTGATATTTGTGGAGAAAACACTTAAGATTTGCATTTGTCTTTGACAAATAACCTTATGGAAACTGTGGACTAGATTTGGGGCCAGGATAATTTTTTTTTATTTTTAAAAAGATTTTGTTTATTTATCTGAGAGAGAGAAAGCACAAGAGAGAGAATGTGGGTAGGGGGTGGAAAGGGAGAAGGAGGCTCCCCAGGGAGCAGGGAGCCTGATGAGGATCTCAATCCTGGGATCCCAGGATCATGACTTGAGCTGAAGGCAGATGCTTAATTGACTGAGCCACCCAGGCACTTCTATGGGAGGGTACTTCTAAACCCATTTATATTTTTTAAAAGTCTTTTTTTTTTTTTAAAGTCTTGGGAATTGAAGATGATCTAGATAAGAATTCCCAGAGAGGTTATAACCTTATAAGAACTTACAAGCCTTCTGAGATCAAACAGATAGGGGAGGTTCGGGGATTGGTGAAAAGGATAGGCTGAAGGATTCAATTGTTTCTGGGGCCTTATTTCTAGTTTTGCAAAAATTTATGAGACAAGGATAACACTCTCAGTTCCTCAAAGAATTGAGTTATAACTGAAATGATATCATAGGTTGATTCACCTACCCAACTACATTATCCTTAATTTGATTCTTTCCCTCCAGGTACATAGTTCTAATCTTAATTGAGGGAAGAAGGCCTCAAAAAATTCCTGTCAGGCTCTGAATATCAGCTTCCACGTGATCACCTTTTAACTACAGACCTACTTAAAAAATTCTTGTCAGGTTTTACCCAAGACAAAGAGTAAATATTTCTGTCAGTATTAAATAACCACCCCTTGAATGTAAGACAGGCCTCCAAAGAAGATCCAAGGAATATTATCTTCCTGCAATCCGGAGCCACTCCCAAATATAGCTAAAGGAAAGAACTGACAATTATCTGTCGCAAGCAGGCAAACAAAACCAGATGAGCAGGAGGGCACTGGCTATTTCTTTTGATCCCACAGCGACACAATTGCCTTCAGCGCAAAGTAGTTCACATGCCAAAGTGGCACATTTGGGGGAAGCTTGCCCTGATTCCCTTCAGTAGTTTCTTAGAAACTTTGAAGAAGTTGCACAATCCAGAAGCTAAGCTGATTTATTATTATTATTATTATTATTATTCATGAGACACACACACACACACACACAGAGAGAAAGAGAGAGAGAGAGTCAGAGGCACAGGCAGAGGCAGAAGCAGGCTCCATGCAGGGAGCCTGATGCAGGACTCAATGCCTGCATCCCGGGATCACGCCCTGAGCCAAAGGTAGATACTCAGCCGCTGAGCCACCCAGACGTCCCATAAGCTGAGGGTTTTTGTTGTTGTTGTTGTTGTTTTTTATGTGCTATTTTTATGTGCTATTTTTTATGTGCTGCCATTTTCAAATATATATATATATATATATATATATATATATATATATATATATATATCGTTTTTTTTTTGAGAGAGAGAACGAAAGGGGGAAGAGAGGTTGGTGGGACTTAAAACTGACACCGTTGCTCCCATGTGATGGATGAAGCCCCAGAGCCTTCTTCATTAGGTATCACTTTAAAAGGAGACTGGATGGCTGGAGGATTTAGAGGAACCTCCGGGCTGTCATTATAAATTGGAGGCTTAGCTACACCAGGATAAAGAAGTAGAGAACAGGAAAAAGAGGCTGGAGAAGAAGGTGGTGGGGAAAGAGCAGAAGCAGTGGGGTGGTGGCAAAGAAAGAACAGGAAGAGGTTGGGAGATGTCCCCTGATTTTTTTTTTTTTAATTTGAGTCTCTTAGAAAGGTCTTTAGCTTCTGAAACTTTAGAGCTAACTGCCTGAGGGGAAACAACCTTTAGAGTTTTTCTTTGGAAGATCTCCAAATGCCAATTAAAATAAATTTCTCCACCTGTTTTGTTTGGTTTTATAACCCTTTTCTGATTGTGAACACACGTATACTAGTTCTGGGAGATTAAAAGGGCCCCATTTTGGCCAATGTGGTTTTATTTTATTTTTAAAAATTTTTTAAGATTTTATTTATCTATTCATGAGAGACACGCAGAGAGAAAGAGGCAGAGACACAGGCAGAGGGAGAAGCAGGCTCCATGCAGGGAGCCCGATGTGGGACTCGATCTTGGGTCTCCAAGATCACACCCCGGGCTGAAGGCCACACTAAACCTCTGAGCCACCCGGGCTGCCTGCCAATGTGGTTTTAAATCAGCCCAGGTAAAGTGAGTCTAATAGGGTAGAAAATTACAGAAAGAAGGGCCATAGTCTTTAAACATAAGTCCCACTAAGTTTTCTGAAGGAGACTGATGATTTATTGCCAATCTAGGAGTATTCCCATGATTGTTTTCTTTTTCTTTTTTTTTTTTAAAGATTTTATTTATTTATTCATGAGAGACAGACAGAGAGAGAGAGAGAGAAAGAGAGAGAGAAAGAGAAAGAGAAAGAGAAAGAGAAAGAGAAAGAGAGGCAGAGACACAGGCAGAGGGAGAAGCAGGCTCCATGCATGGAGCCCAAAGTGGGACTTGATCCTGGGTCTCCAGATCAGGCCCTGGACTGAAGGCAGTGCTAAACCACTGAGCCACCCGGGCTGCCCCCATGATTGTTTTCAAATGACCGAAGCTACAGGATGAATGTTTTGGGCCAGGTGCATGCTGCCTACAAGGACCACTTTCCAAAATGTTACCAATGGGTCATTGGTCTCTTGTATGTGTCTTGGAGATTCCTAAACACTGAGTGGTAATAAGTTGCTCAAGGCACTGGGATTACTGGTCCCTTAACTGTACCTTCACGATGAGCTATGGAGTTTCTTCTATGAAGAGTATGTCCTGTTGGGAGGCCCTATGAGCCTGCTGCACATCATGGACAGAGTGCCAATACTTCTGCTAGGTTTCTAGTTGCCTAAACATCCAAAAGGATCTCAAGGACCAATGTCCTTTATCTTTAGAGTCAGAAGACCCTCATTTAAAAAGTAAAAGAACTAAGGGTTTTGTGTTGATTAAAGAGAACAATCTAGTTCTAAATTGGAAGACCATGTAGCCACTTGAAAATAAGTTGAGGTCTGTTCAGTAAATATCCTGAAACTTGAATCCTCTGATGGTTAAGGTAATGATGACATCCTCTTCTCCAAAGAAGTGAAGGCAGAAACTATTATTTTGCCCAAATAAAGCCTGATCAGAACCTCAACTAAAAAAATAGGAGGTTTGGATCCAGAAGAACTCAATGCCACAACTACAAGGTCTGCCAGTGGAAATGCTAGAGAACAATAGTCTTTGGAAGTATATCTTTCACGTGTCCACAGCAGTACTGGAGATTTGGAGTCAGTTGTTCTGGTTATATTAAAAGGTGGCAACCAAAAAAGAATTTACCAAAATTTTAAGCAGATAGGCATTTTGGGGAGCAAATAGAATTGTAATGTAAGTAGAAACCTAAACTGTGTGCTACAGAAGACAAAGAGGGGGCAGAGTTATATGGGCAAAAAGCTACAAGTATAGTTCTCATTCAAGTCTTCTATGCAAAACAGTAATTAAAACTAGATTAACTGAGATTGGTTGAGTTAATATGCAAATGAGGGACTGACACTTGTTAAATTGCTTTGGCTCACTTGGAAGTGAAGAAAGCAGATGATTCAGCTGTTATGGTGAGGAGAAAGTTAAGTGCAGGCTGAGGTTCTTGCAGCTGGCTGAAGGTTTTTAAAAAGTTGATTTCTCCAGTGAGGATGTGCATAAATTTCTCTTCCCATATGACCTCCTCACCCTATTTTTTTTTAGGAAAAAGTCTCTCTTAGTTAGTTGTTTGCTCCATTTTGAAATCTCCTTTTGTACATCAAGAACTTTGTCTCCCATAACTTTATTTCTTTCATCATATTCTTCTTTTTTAATATTTTATTTATTTATTCATGAAAGACACACACACACACACACACACAGAGAGAGAGAGAGAGAGAGAGAGAGAGAGAGGCAGAGACACAGGCAGAGGAAGAAGCAGGCTCCATGCAGAGAGCCTGACTTGGGACTCGATCCCGGGTCTCCAGGATCATGCCCTGGGTTGAAGGTGGTGCTAAACCACTGAGGCACCTGGGCTGCCCACATCATACTTTTCTTATTCCATATTTATTCTCCAGTAGAAAGTAAACTCCATGAAGGCAGAAATCTTAAGTCTTGCTCTCTCTTGTAGTCTAGAGCTTGACATGAGGCAGATACTAAATAAGCATTTGATATTTTTTTGCATGAATAAATATGTCAATTAATTAGAAATGGTTGTAATTATTCAGATTTTAATCTCACTCCCATTAATGTATGTTAATGAAATAAAAAGAGATGGAGAGAAATAGAGAGAGATACTTTAGAATCCTTGGAGACCATGCTTACTGGTAGATTTGTTTTGCTCTGGCACCTAAGCAGTTTGATGAATCAGCATGTCTGCATTCATCTTTGAATAGCCAAATTATCATTTTAAATGTCTTCTGTATCCAGTTATATGCATGGCTACCCAGATGGCCTTTTATGGGAAGAGGGGAAGGCGTTGATTCCAAGTTCTGTATGATTCATGGGCACATAGAGAGCAAGTGGAAAGAAAATGGAATGAAAATGAATGCTAAATAAGATCAGTTCTTGGACAGGTCAGTGTAAATTCAGAGAGCCTCCTCAGCATGCCCTTTCCCTAAACCCACATCTGCTGAAGCACTCTTGGCAAAACTCTTCAGCCTAGAGCCATGCCCTGTAGCACATTCCTTGAGCCCACCCAACTTCAGAACCACAGTGATGGACAGTTCCGCGTGCGTTCCCTACTTGAAGAGCATAAGTGGAGTCTATTCACTTTTCTGCCTCAGAAAGTGAACAGGCTCTAAAATGTGGGGTAATGAGTGTCATGGGGACAATCTTCAGCCAATGGAGGACAGAAGTCAGTGAATAAGTGCCCCAGTCTTTCATTCGTTGATTGACAATTACTCCAAATTTTCCCCAGAGGGACCTCAGTGGGATTGAGCTCTAGTTACCCACAGTGCAAACCAGTTTAATAATGCAAACTTTATTGACTTTTTCTCTTGTCTCACTTTCTTCTTTTTCACTGTGCCTACTGGTATCCCCTTCCAAATAAACTATCTGCACCCAAGTCCTTGTCTTGGGATTTGCTTTTAAGGGAGACTTTGAGCAAATGATACAAAGATTCTCCCAGTATGAGTGAAATAGGAGCCCTTTCTGATAGAACATTTATAAAACAGAAAAATATGCTTCTTATAGATGCCTCTCAACATGTATGATTTGTATTTCAGGCCACTCCCCACTTCCCCAGGCCAGGTGATTTTGTATAGCACCAAAGTACACAACTATACATTGTCTTCCTACCCTACTCTCCTTCTACATTTCTTCATTTGTAGCAAAAACATTTCTAAAAAAACAAAAAACAAAAACATTTCTAAGGTTTACTAATCTCACAATCTATCAAATACCAAAGTGACCTTGTCTCCAAAACTTCATTTTACTCCATAGTAGATCTATTATATGTGAGTGTATACATTTACAACTCTTATAGATAATAACAATGATTATTGTAAAGATTGCATATATTTAGGTTTTGTTGCCAAATTACCATATCATATATTACCTCACAAGTTCCACATATGTGGATATTATTCCCATTGTACATATGAAAAAATTGAGACTTGGGAAAATTAACTTGCTCAAAGTAAAACTAGCTAGTTTTGGTTATTGAGCTCTTAGTTCTGATTTGGCTAGCTATTATTAATCCAATATTTAAACACAGGTGTCCTGATTCCAAATCTTAAAACCTTTCCATCAACCCAGGCAGCCTCAGTAAGAAGTCTATAAGATAATTAGATATTTTTAGAACCTGAATATTCTTTCTCTTATTTTTCTCAGTTCTATAAATTTTCTACTGATTTGTGCAGTAACTTAGAGGGGCAGATATCTGGCATGTATAATTCAATATATATACTTTTTTACTGAATGGATGAATGGCTAAAAGGAGTAAGGAGGAAATAGAATTGCTTCCTTACTGATTCCCTAATATTGTAAGTTAAAACCCAAATGATTAGTTTATGACAAGATCTACCACTATCCAAAAAGACTCAAATACATAAAGAAATGGTGAGTTTGAAGTTAGGCCAGGGCTGGAACCTTGACACTTACTAACTGTGAGATTTGAGCAACTTACCTCACAGGATTATTTAGAGGATTGAATGAGATAATATTGCTCCCAGTGCCATGAACGATTTCAGGAACACAGTAGGCTTTCAATAATTAGATGTTTCAATTAATATATATATTATATACATATATATGCAAAAATATAAAATATATTTATATATATATCATGCCTGCCCTATGCCAGCCACTGTGCAAGCCATAGCAGGAAGCCAGTAAAAGATAATTCCTGTCCTCAGTGAACCTACAGCCTTTGGGGAACTAAGCTTATAAATTAGAAGGTAGATTTGAAGTATTGATGAGTTCTGAATGTCTGCTGGCCATCTGTTACAGTAAATGGGCCCCTCATTGTCTCATCACTCTGTAAGGAGTTCCAGGAAAATCACTCAGCCACTGCTTTGTTTAGGGATGTGTGTGAATCATGGTCTGTGCTGGATTTCTGCATTCCTTTTTCATTTTGGATCAGTCTGTATTTATCAAAGCCAACTGATGCTGGAAAGTACTGGAGCACAGAATCAAATAGCTAGAGAACTCCCCACACTTCTAAGCTGTAGACTCTCATAAGAGAGGTGTGTGCTAAGTGGACAGAAGTCCTGAGCTTTAATTAGTTCCTAAGTATGACTCTCAGTTCATGAGTTTAGTTGTGCAAAACAAACAAACAAACAAACAACAACAAAACAAAAGCAGCCAAACCAAAATTTAAAAAGCCTTCTGTTTCTTTATCTTCTTTAAAACCCCTTGGTTCCAATTCAGAGTCCACATCCCCTGGCTGACTGGGCAGGGGGAGGGGGGGTGCTATTAGAGTCTCCTTCCTGAAGATGACAGACATCCTGAAGGCTATATAGCATCACAACCTCAGGAGACCTCCTCTGATCATCAACTTTAACCTGTTCTGGTTACCACTGAGAGTCGGCAGTGCCTCCAGCCCACACTATCCCTCAGTTTGGGTGGGACTATTGCTTCAGGGCCCTGCTTGGAGCCTGGGATGTTTGGGAAGGCTGTAACTTCTCTATCTCCAGGAATTGAAAGCATTTAGTCCCCTTGGCAGTCTGTATATTTCCCCAAGGGCACTTCAAGGGATAGCCACAATCTCTACTGCTTAGGGTGCATGCACACACACACATACAAACACACACACTCTTCTATCTCCCTAAGTCTCTTTTCTTCCCTTTTTACTCTTGTTCCCCATAGAGGACCTTTCTGTCTCTTAGTCCTTCCAAAAGGCTAGCATCATCTAGTCAATGGACTCAAACTGTTGAGATCAAAAGCCCAAAAGGAATCTATCCCTTCTTCTTTTATGTTGCCTGCTAACTTTCCTTGAGACAAGAGAGCAAGTCTTGCTATCTGCTTGAGTGAGGGAAGGGGAAAGAAAAAATACATGGGAAAAACATGCAAATTAACATGTCTGTAAATGATTCTACCACAGGTCTATACTACTTGAGTTTTTTAAAAAATATTTTATTTATTTATTCATGAGAGAGACACACACACATAGAGAGAGAGGCAGAGACATAGGCAGAGGGGGAAGTAGGCTCCATGCAGGGAGCCCAATATGGGACTTGATCCCTGGACTCAGGGACCATGCCCTGAGTTGAAGGCAGACGCTCAACCACTGAGCCACCCAGGCATCCTTATAGTATTTGAGTTTTAATGCAGTAAGCAGTAGGGTTTTGACTAGCTAAATATCTGAGATCATATATCATAGGATGAGAACCATCTCATAAAAGCATGTGTTTATAGATAATTAGAAGTTAGACATAAAAGGAAATTGCTGCTATAATGTTTGTATTTGAGCAGAACTGATTATGATGAGATGTAAGAAAGACCTCAGACTTCAGGAAAGTATTGCAGCCATACAATGCTTTCTCCTAGAGAACCTGAATTGGCATCCAACAGCACAGGAGAGGAAAAGATACAGTTGCAGTAGCCATGGTTCACTGGGCATTTACTCTGTGCCAGTAACTATAATATTATCATATTTAAACTTTACAGTAAGACAAAATGTGGGCTCCATGAAGGAAAGTTGTTTTATTTCTTTCACTGCTGCTTCCCCCCCAGCACCCCCAACACAAATAGTGCCTGGCATATGATAGGTGTTCCACATGTATTTGTTAAAAGAATGAACAGATTAAATTATCTCTATCATATAGATTTAAAAACCAAGGTTCAGAGAGGAGAATCATATAGTGAAAGAGAGAGAACTTGGACCTAGATAAGTTTAGAGCCAAACATCCTTCTCTTTTAAATCTAAATCCTGGGAATTGATCAAGAAAATAAAAAGTTCAAATTATGAAAATCAAAAATGAAAAAGGGGACATCATTATCCATCTTACAGATATAAAAAAGATTGTAAAGATCGGTTATGAAAAACCAACTATTGGCCAACAAATCTGCTAACTTAGATGAATAGACAAATTCTGATACAAACTGCTGAAACTGACTCTATAATAAATGGAAAATTTGAATAGACCTATAATAAGTAAAAAGATTGAGTTAGTAATTTTAAAACTTCTCTGAAAAAGAGGCCCACATGGAGATGACTTTACTGGTGAATTCTCCTAAACATTTAAAGGAGAATTAATAACAATTCTTTACAAACTCTCCAAAGAATAGAAGAGTAAGAAACACTCTCCAACTCATTCTCTAAGACCAGTACAGCTCTGATACTAAATCCAGACAAAGACATCACAAGAAAAGAAAATTACAGACCAATATCTCTCTCTTATGAATACAGACACAAAAATTGTCAACAAGACACTAGCAGACTGAATCCCAGAACATAAAAAAAATGATGATTCACCATGATAAAGTGAGACTTATCTCAGAAATGTAAGGTTGTTTTACCATCCAAAAATCAATGTGAAAACTCCATATCAAAAAAATAAAAAACAGAAGCCACATGATGATCTCAGCAGCTATAGAAAAAGCATTTTAAAAAGACATGAACAGAAATCTCACAGAGGAAGACATAGACATGGGCAACATGCACATGAGAAAATGTTCTGCATCACTTGCCATCAGGGAAATACAAATCAAAACTACAATGAGATACCACCTCACACCAGTGAGAATGGGGAAAATTAACAAGGCAGGAAACAACAAATGTTGGAGAGGATGCGGAGAAAAGGGAACCCTCTTACACTGTTGGTGGGACTGTGAACTGGTGCAGCCACTCTGGAAAACTGTGTGGAGGTTCCTCAAACAGTTAAAAATATACCTGCCCTACGACCCAGCAATTGCACTGTTGGGGATTTACCCCAAAGATACAAATGCAATGAAACGCCGGGACACCTGCACCCCGATGTTTCTAGCAGCAATGGCCACGATAGCCAAACTGTGGAAGGAGCCTCGGTGTCCAACGAAAGATGAATGGATAAAGAAGATGTGGTTTATGTATACAATGGAATATTACTCAGCTATTAGAAATGACAAATACCCACCATTTGCTTCAGCGTGGATGGAACTGGAGGGTATTATGCTGAGTGAAGTAAGTCAGTCGGAGAAGGACAAACATTATATGTTCTCATTCATTTGGGGAATATAAATAATAGTGAAAGGGAATATAAGGGAAGGGAGAAGAAATGGGTGGGAAATATCAGAAAGGGAGACAGAACATAAAGACTGCTAACTCTGGGAAACGAACTAGGGGTGGTAGAAGGGGAGGAGGGTGGGGGGTGGGAGTGAATGGGTGACGGGCACTGGGTGTTATTCTGTATGTTAGTAAATTGAACACCAATAAAAAATAAATTAAAAAAAAAAGAAATCTTTCGTAATACAAATGTACAACAAACTTGGAGTGGAAGGAAGCTTCCTCAACCTGATAAAACCCACATTATACTTAATGGTGAAAGACTAAATGCTTCCCTCTCAGATAAAGAATGAGACAAAAATATCCCATTTCACTACTTCTACTCAACATTGTACTAGAGATTCCAGCCAGGCCAATTAGGTAAGAAAATGAAATAAGTCATTTACATTACAAAAGAACAAGTAAAACTTTCTCCATAGGCCAACAGTATTATCTTGTTTAGAGATAGTTCTAAGAAACCCATTACAAATTATTTAAAAAAATAAGCTCATCAAGTTTGCAGTGTATACGATTAATATGCACGATTCAATTGTATTTCTATACACTAACATTGGGGACTGAATGTTTGTGCTCCCCCAAAATTCATATGTTGAACCCCAAACCCTCAATGTGATTATATTTGGAGGTAGGATGTTGGGAGGTAATTAGGTTTAGATAAGGTCAAGAGGCTGAGGTCTTGGGGCACCTAGATGGCTCAAATGGTTAGTGTCTGCCCTTGGCTCAGGTCATGATTTCAGGGATAGAGCCTTACATTGGGTTCCCTAATCCATGAGGTCTGCTTCTCCTCTCCCACTGCCTTTCCCCTCCACTCATACTCTCTCTCTCTCTTGAATAAATAAATAAAAATCTTAAAAGAGGCTGAGGTCTTTGTGGTGAGATTAGTGCCCTTCTAAGAAGAAACCAGAGAGTGCCTCCCTCTCTCTTTCCTCCCTAATTTCTCAACCCTCTCTCACTCCCTATCTCCCCCTATCTCCCCAGCCTTTCTCTCTCCCTCTCCCTCTTCTTCCCCCATGTGAGGATATAGCAAGAAGGCAGCCATCTGCAAGCTAGGAAGGATCCTCATCAGTACCCGACCACAATCATGCTAGCACCCTAATCTTCAACTTCCCAGCTTCCAGAACTCTGAGAAATAAATACCTATTACTTAAGTCACCCAGTCTGTGGCATTTTGCTACAGCAACCGAAGCTGAGACAACTAGCAATGAATAATAAAAAAATAAAATTAAGAAAACAATTTTTATTTAAAAAATATCCAAATGAATAAAGTACCTAGCAATACCTTTAACAAAGGCAGGGCAAAATATAGTCTCTGAAAACTATGAAATATTGTTGAAAGAAATTATAGGAGACCCAAATAAATGGAAAAACATCTCATGTTCATGAATCAGGAAACAATATTGTTTAAAGGACAGTACTTTCCAAATTCCACACAGTTCATATCAAAATCTCAGCTGTTTTCTTTGCATAAATTGACAAGCTGATTCTAAAATTTATATGAACATTTAAGGAACCCAGAATGAGCAAAACAATCTTAAAAAAGAACAAAGTTGGAAGACTCACACTTCCCAATTTCAAAACTAAGTACAAAGCTACAGTAATAAGATAGTGTGGTACTGGCATAGGATAGACATACAGATGGAATAGAATTGAGAATCCAGAAATAAACCCTTACATTTATAGTCAATTGGTTTTTGACAAGGATGCTGAGACAATTCAATGGCAGATAAGAGCTGTCTTTTCAAGAAATTATGCTGGGACAAGTGGATATCCACATGCAAAAGAATAAAATTGGATCCTATTCTCATGCCATTCATAATACTTACCCAAAATGGGTCACGGACCAAAATGTATGAGATAAAACCATTCAACTCTTACAAGAAAATATAGAAATACATCTTTGTTACCTTTGTTTTGGCAAAGACTTCTTGGATGGAACAATAAATATCGAGGACTCTCCATGATTATAAGTGGTGAAACAAGACTATGCAAATATTTCCTCCCTACATGCATGGCCCATGTTGATGTTTCTCAGCCTCTATTGTATATGGTGCTGCTCAAAGTTTAGCCCCAGCTTTACTGGGACTCTTGTCTTCCCTGTGCTAGGCAAGGAATCCTGCCTGCCCCCCAACACACACACACACACACACACACACACACACACACACACAGGTCATTGTTGTATGCTGTAAGCCTAATTCCATAGAACCCAAAATAGTTAAGACCGCCTCCTACTTCAAGTTTCAGGAAAATGAAAACTGAGGTAAGATTTTACGCTCTGGATGGCAGAGGATGTGGTGTTTAAACATGGACCACTATGCAGACACCTCCTGGCGGTCTAAAAGAATGCAACTAAGACTGTGGAAATTGGAATATCAAGACTTGGATGACAAGCATGACAGGTGTTAGGGGCCTATCTGCTCCACGTCACAGGTGGTCTACTGTGATACATAATAAATTGAGCCTCCAACAGATCAATAATATAGTCCCCTAGCACCAAATAATGGTGAAGTCAGAGCAAGGTTCCAGAAGAACTAAAGGGTTGTGAAACATGGAAATCATATCAAATTTAAGTCATATAACCCTGATGATCCAAAATAGAAAATCTTCAAAGCCCATGCTGGGGGCAGAGTACTGAGAGAGAGAGAGGAAGCTGGGAATTCAGTGTGGGGGGCACTGATGTATCACCAGCTCTCTGGCCAGTGATAGACTCATTCTCAGCTGCTAGGAGTGCTGGCAGCAGACTGCCTTTAGCTGTCAGCAACCTCCAGGATGGCCATGGCCCAGTATGAAAGAGATGGCTACAAGTATAATCACCTTGGGATTATACTTGTAGCCAATAATATTGTATTACAATAATCAGTAAGGCCTTTCTAGCCCCAGAGCTCCTTGGATAGTTGGCAGACGCTGTGTCTGGGCCTGTATCACTACTTCATTTCTTTCTCTGCTCAGTCCCAATTCTTTCTCTTCCCTTCCACAAGTGTTGGTCCCAAGGATACTCCTTGGATAAAACTTCTCGCGTGGTAAACTGTCTGAGCAACTATGTCCTGATAACCCTAGGTTTGATGCTCATTCAAAATTCTTGTCCCTGAAACATGACCCGTGATCACTTCAGTATCACTTTTTATACTGCCTATTGACTGTCATCTGTAATGTCTAAGATTACCCTAGATGTTTCATTTTACCTAGGAAAAATATGTGCTTGACTTGGCAAAGTGTAAGAATTAGAACTTCAGTTTATTTGTTTCCTTAGCTTGTCAGCTTCTCCCTCTTGTACCTAGAACATTGTAAAGGAGGAAAAAGTTTTCCTCGACCCTCTAGGGGTCCGTTGCTGGGTCTGACAAAGAGTTTGACAAGAGAATAGCATACACATTTATTTCAGGTAACTTTTATAAGACGCAAGAGACTTCAAAAGGACGTGAAGGCCTGAAGAAAAAGTTAAACCTGAATATTTTTATGCTAGCTTTGATGAAGACCAGGAAGTTGTGGAGAAATGTGATAGGTCAGAGACTATAAAATAAATGAAGAAAAAAAGAGAAAAGAAATGAAGTAAACTGAGGAAAACTTAGCAAGGACTTTTAGTTCCGAGTCTTCTTGGCATCCCTTCATCTTCATGCATAAGTATGCTCTTTTCCTCTGGGTATAGGGAAGGCACCCCTAACACAAATGTTTTATGACCTACCTCAGGAGGGAAGGGAAATGGCCTTCCTGCTTCTGCTATTTTCTCAAACTCTTTCAGCTTAAAATATTCAATACGCCAAGGTGCTGTATTTGAGTGCAATGTCTCCTGAACTCCATCAGCACCAAGCAACTTTGTTATTTCTCTTCAAAATCACTAAAGAATGAAGTGTTCAAAAAAAAAAAAAAAAAAGAAGAAGAAGAACAAAGTGTTCTCTGGCATTCCCTTGCCCACAAATGATCAAATTCACTTCAACAGTCTCAACTCTTAGTTTGTATGCAGATGTCTGGACAGTTTGCTTTTATGTCTAGGCTCATCCAGAATATGACAATGCACATTTAGTAAGTACCTTGTTTGTGCAAACTTTAGGCCTGGGAAGCAGAAATAGCTAAGCCGTCCAGAGATTTTTAGTGCCCTGTGTACTCCATCCAGCCTTACCCTCAGTGCCCTCTGGCTGCTTCCAATGGACAGTGGCTGCCTCCCTTTGGTCAGAAATGCTAGAAAATTAATACACACCTCTCTAGGAGCTCTTCACCAGTGATTGAGGGATGGGAATCTGTGTAGAATATCTCTAGCACCAGCAGCTCTCTGTGGGATCATTCTGAGGCATGTTTTTTCACCGTTTCCTGGAGTTCCACAGTAGGATGATACTCCAGGAGCACTACAGGGGCAGCTATATGCTACCCTCCCTGCCCGCGAGCAGCAACACATTCAGAGTTCACTGCCTTCTCTTCACCATCTTGTTTTTACACTGCCTTACTGGTTTCCCCACCCCGCAAATAAACTACTTACACTCAGGTCTTTACTTCAGAGATCTGCTCTTTAGGAAGCAAAATCATGATTTATACCATTTCTGACCTTGATGAATTTATAATCTAGTAAAGACTCTGTATAGAACCAAAATAAGATAAACATGCATGCAGGTTTCCAATGACCCAAAGAGAATTTTTTTGGTTCTCTTTTGGTTCTCTTTTCTAGCCTTCCTTTGAAATTGAATAAATAATGAATTAAAAATTCACCTCAGCTGTTTCTAGCATAATGGCTGTCTGTGGTTACCACAGGGAGTTGTTAGTTAATCCCATCAAAGGCTGTCCCTCTTGCTGAGAGAGTAAGGCCTTTCTCGGTCCTCTCCACCCTTCCCCACCAGGGGCCATGTCAACATTGGCACCTCACTGATGACAGATTAAGCAACTAGAGAAACGCAGAAAGGCTTGTGTTAGGAACCAAGAATACCGTTCCTGCTTTGGTCTCAGTATCAAAGAATGGTTTCAATCACAAAAACTATGATTGAATTGTTAAATCTTTCTTTTAAAGTTTAAGGAAAAGTCACTTTCAGCTCCAGTTCTTTCTGAACAGCCAGGAAGGAAACACACACACACACACACACACACACACACACACACACACACCAGATATAAGGAATGCACTTATTGTCCAGAAATCTGGAGAGTAAAATAATAATAAAAATAATGTAATAACAACCAACCTTTTTTGGAGTATTTATCATATGCTTATCGCTCTCCTCTCAACAACTTTAATTAAGCATTAAGTATTTTCATTTCATTCTCATTTTACAGGTGAGAAAACTGTCTTAGAATATAAAGTAACTTGCTCAAATATTGAAGGAGAAAACAAACACTAGCTTCATGAAAATAGGGATTATATCTTGTTTATAAGTGTATCCTTTTAGCACAATGTCTAGTGCAAAATTAACATTAAATAAAGATTTGTTGGATGTTGGATGAATGTTGAAAACCTGTCCTGAGGACCAAATATTTAATATCAAAGGAACCATCTAAGGCACAGGGAGCAAGCTCCTTGTAAAGGGCCAGAGAACAAAAATTTTAGTTTGTAGTCCATAGAGTCTTTGTCACAACTACTTGGCTCTGCCATTGCAGTGGGATAGACATAGACAATACATAAGCAAATGGACAATGGGCTGTGTTCCAATAAAACTTTATTTATAAAACTGGTAGAGGGCCAGATTTGGCCCATTGCTGTAGTTTGTTGACTTCTGATTCAAAGTGGAGTCTAGGGACCAGAACAGAAGTATCACCAGGGCCAGAGATGTAGAATCTGAGCCCCATCTCAGACCTTCTAAATTAGAATTTAAATTATAAAATTAATAAGCACCCCAGGGTTTCATATGCACAGTGACATTTGTGAAGTACTGTGTGAGGAGATTTGGATAGTACTGTCAACCAGAATAATTTTATGGGTTTTAAAATAAACTTTTATTTCCATTTAACATTGCTCGAATGTGGTGATAGCAGAAATTTGCTTCATTTTGGTAACCAGGTCTACAGTGGTCAATCTTCCTTATTGGTGGAGTGAAGAATGTGAAAAGCTGAGGAGGATCAGTTTAAAGGCTACAAAATTGGAACTGACCCCCAAACCTGGATGGTCTAACTTAGTACAATGCACAAGTGATCACAGCACTCCATAGAACCAAGAAGCCCCCATGCCTTCTTTTTCTCCCACAAAGTGGATACAGCTTATACTGAACTGGACCAGTCAGCCCCAAATCTGATTGCTCAGACATGTGTACAAATAATTCAGGTGTCTGCCATCACAGGTCATTAAATGCCTACCAAATGCACAGCTGTTCCCAGAAATATCAGTTTCAGAGACTTGGGGGGGGGGGTGGGGAAGCCTTGCTCCAAAGGTTGAAATGCATGCTTATTAAACTTATGAATTGTTGTATGTTCTATCAAAGATAAATCCATAGTGGGAAGGACAGAGGAGAGTGAGCATGGGTTTCAGAGTACTGCCCCAGTCAAAAAATAGTTGACAACCTCTGCTCCCTACAAACCTCATGAACCGGAGCAAGATATTTAAATCTTCAGAACCATGGTGTTCTTGTCTGGAAAAAGGAAGCTCCTAGTTTCTCAGTACCTGTAAACATTTTAGTGGCTCATAACCTTTCACCCAGCAATGATACTTGGCAGAAATATGCTTTATAAAATTTTCATGTAAGTGTGCAAGTTTTTGCTGACATGTATTCATCAGTGCTATTTTCCTTCCATGTTTAAGTTAATTTATTAGAATTTCTTAAGCTATTCTGAGTACTATTTTGTTAAACATAGCTAACAACCTGCTGCATAGTTTGTCATTTCCAGAGAGGTAAAACACATAATTGTACATTGAAGCAGCTTTCATTGTCAGACATGTTGACAATAATTACTTTTTAAAAAATTTAAATTCAATTAGCTAACACATACTGTATTATTGGTTTCAGAGGTAGAGGTAATGATTCATCAGTCATATATAACACCTAGTGCTCATTACATTGTATGCCCTCCTTAATGTCCATCACCCAGTTACCCATGTTTTTACCCCCTCCCCTCCAGCAACCTTCAGTTTGTTTCCTATGATTAAGAGTCTCTCATGGTTTGTCTCACTCTCTGATTTTGTGTTATTTTATTTTTTCCTCTCTTCCCCATGATGCTCTGTTTGTTTCTTACATCTTCTTTATCCATTCACCGGTCAACGGGCATCTAGGCTCTTTCCATAGTTTCACTATTGTGAAATTACTGCTATAAACACTGGACTGCAGGTGTCCCTTTGGATTACTACATTTGTATCTTTGGGGCCATCCAGGACTATTTTAATAGTAAGTTTGGAAGGAACTTAAACATTCAACAGGATGAAAATGGCTAAATTGTGGGACCGCTAATAGTGTTATAGCACACAGTAGTTTTTTTTTATAAAGATGGATCCCTTTGCATTGAAGTAAAAATATATCTTTATGCTGTTAAATGCAAAAAAGAAGATGCAAAGCAATGCCATATTTCATTGATTCCAAGATGTGCATTTTTTCCCATTTTCACATTGTTATAAAAAGAGTCTTACAATTGATGGTGTCTTACAATTGCTATCGACCAGGCAACAGTCTTATTGGTATACATAAAATAATGACAGCTACTATGCTCAGTGGCATCTTACATTTAATGCAGCATGCAAAAAGAATCACATGCGTATGTGAATGGATGTGTTCATAGGTTTCTTTTACACCATGTATATCTATACTTATAAACATATCTAGATATATAGTTCAAAGCATTGAAAATGATCTAGAAGTATGCATATCAAATGCACAGTAATCAGTTTTTAAGGAGAAGAATTAAATAAATAGGGCTGGGGAGTGAGATGAGAGAGGTAGTTTTGCTTTCCAGGTGTTTATTCTTTTTATACTTTTTGTATAGCGACAACACGCATGTTTTACTTTTTTATTTATTTTTTATTTATTTTTAAGATTTTTATTTATTTATTCATGAGAGACAGGGAGAGAGAGAGAGAGAGAGAGGCAGAGACGCAGGCAGAGGGAGAAACAGGCTCCATGCAGGGAGCCGGATGTAGGACTCAATCCCGGAACCCCAGGATTACGCCCTGGACCAAAGACAGGAGCGAAACCACTGAGCCACCCAGGGATCCCCAATATTTTACTTTTTTAAATTGAAAAATAGTCTGATAGTAATGACTTTATTCTTGTCTCATGAGACTGGAGTGAAAGATGCTATCATACAAAAGTAATTGCTGTCAAGTGCATGGTGGTTCTATTCCCTTTTCTCAGCTACAGAGGCTCGACAGAAGAGAAAGAAATTGGAGACATTTAGGGCTGCCGTCTTTTTGATTTTGCTTCGAGTACGACATTTATTCTGGGAGAAAATGAGATGGGATGGCCCATGGCAACAGGAGAAGCCAATCTTTGGCTCATTGGGCTATCACTTCCGATCACGAATGTGTCATGAGGCGTTCATTCAAGAGGCAAATCAGCAAGGAAATGTCAAAACATCAGCAAATTGTGAGTAAATAGACTCAGAAGCTTTGGTGCAAACTTGCTAAGAATAGAGACTGTGGTTTCCATATGCCCCTACAGACTCTTCTGGTGGAAGCCCTCATGAATATTAACCACTTATACATTTCAGGGTGAATAATGGTGGCACAACAAAGCACACCAGCTCTGCTCTTGAAGGAGGGCCTGGTCCTTGGGTGGGAAGGACTGAGGGGAGAACAGTCCAGTTTGGCACCACAAAGGCTTCTCTGGGAGCCAGAGAAACAATACCCGGACCAAAGCAGAGCAGCTTTTACACAGAGGAATGTTCCATCACATAGGATGAACCATAGGAGGGTGCTTTGCAAACTATATAGCCTCCTGTTCTTTCTTACTTTATAGGTAGATATGTACTTTTCATGACAGTGTCTGTATGTTTAGCTCAGCTCCTGGAACTCAGTACCTTCCCTTCAGCCTGTGCTTCACTGTAACCAGGGCTCAGCCCATGACAGTAGGCAGGAGGCACGTTTTCTTTCTTAGGCAAAATTGACAGCGCAAACTTACCTTTTTGAAAGTACAGGACTATTTCAGGTTAATCCCTGAGGATCTGCAGGGTGAGTTATTCTCAAGTGCTCCACACACAGAGAAGTTCACGTGGAAAATGAGTCAAAGGACGTGAGCAGAAGTGGGTGGAGTTGATGAAACAAGCCTGACACGCATCAGTAGTCGTTGAAGTGGGTGATGGTGGCATACAGGCTCAGGATGCTTTTCACTCTCCTTTTGCCTAAGTTTGAATTTTCCATCATCAGGGGTTAACTCCTGAAGAGGAGTGCTGAATTGTTGTATCACAGGGAGGGACTACTATGCCAGTAATATTTCTGTTACTATGTTCTTAATTTCCTTACCTAAACAACTGAGATAAAGCAACTCACTGAGTTGTGATAATTAAAGGAACAGATGACTGTAAAATTCCCAGTGTGGCCCCTCAAAGTATGTTACTATTACTAAAATAGAAGAAGATAAAATGCATTTAAAATACAAGTATATTGACAATGATTATATTTTAATGGTGGAAATATTTTTGCTTGCTTGCTTTTAACTTTATTTTCCCCCATTTGCTATATTGAACATTACAATTAGGAACAAATAGAATAATCTTTATTTGAATTGACCTTTATTGGATTCCCCTCTACCTGTGTATTGAAGGGGTTTGAAAAACTTGGACTATAAAACATTCAGACAGTCTTACTATTGTAACTTCAATTTCTCCCTGTCGAGTTGGAAGGCTTTTTGACACAAAAACTTAGGTTTGAATTTCCTTAAAGAATAGTAAAGATAAAAGCTGAATTATAACATACCCATCTCTTCTACCTGTTGGTTCCAAAAAGTTTTAAATTAGCTGCTGGCTATTCCTGTGTAAAGTTAGTTTGTGATTTTACTTGACAAGTGATGGGTTACAGTCATTCACCCTGCAGTTCCCCCAGGGATAAACATGAAATATTCTACTGTCAAAGAAGCTAGAATCCTATTGGGTTTTTTTTGTTGCTGTTGGTTTTTTTGGTTTTGTGTTGTTTTGTTTTGTTTTGCTGAAAAAAGCATGTATTGTGTGCCTGTTGCTTCTGCTTTTATTTGGAGCATAAAATAAATAGAAGATACTAACTGCCAGGAGTTTTTTTATGTTGATCGTGCTATGAAATGGCCTTATATACTTTATCAGTTATCAGTTGTCACAGTGATATTGCGTAACTAGGCAAAATTGGCATAGCAGTATCACTTTCTTGGGAGTCGAGTATGTCATGTCTTTCCCTGGGGTAATTGCAGGATCAGTTACTGTAACCCTCAACTATTCCTAAGCAGAGGAAATTCAGATAGAAAACTCAGCAGCCTGTAATAATAAGCACCGATTGAGCTCCTGAGTGTGCAGGGTGCAGTTGTTCAGGCTGGGAGGGGCTCATCTGAGCTGGACTCACTTGGATTCTCAGGGCTCAGCTGGCACTGCCCTGCTGCAAGTGGCTTCATGGGAAACAAAGCCACCAGGGGTTCTGCTCCACATTTCATCC
The DNA here is from genome assembly GCF_048164855.1 of Canis lupus baileyi. Lineage (NCBI taxonomy): Eukaryota > Metazoa > Chordata > Mammalia > Carnivora > Canidae > Canis > Canis lupus. The sequence continues at coordinate 29,748,371 of NC_132856.1, forward strand.
TGTGGCACACTATCCTGGACGTATTCTCCTAATGGGAGAGCAAACATAAGGAAAAATGCCTAAGTGCTTTACTGTTTCCTCATAAAATTGTGCTTAAAATAGTCTTAAATCTGCTCCCTCTTTTGTCCCAAGTTTTTTTTTTTCAAGTCCCTTTTGTGTCATGTCTGCTAATAACCCCACAGCTAAAGACAGCCCAGATTCAAAAACGAGGAAGTAGATTCTGCCTTTTTAGTCAAAGCAATTGTGGTCACCTAGTAAAAGTTAGGGCTACAGGAGAGGGTTAAGAATACAGATCATCAGTGTAATCAATGTGCCATATAAAGTTATGTAACAAGAATTAGCATTTCTCTGTGATGTTGCATACTTTGTGATGCATTGTTACACATCTTCATATATATGATTTTATCCCTAAGGATGGAAAAGGGTTAATTCTTTTAATAAGGCGGCCATGAGTTGTTTCAATGCTGAAATTTATTTTTACTTCTAGCATCTTTTAACCTAATTTGTACGTATATGCTATGATAATTTGAAGTTAGATTTCAGAGATCAGTGAATAAAATTAGTTCCTTCCTTTTTGCACATGCAGTTTGTGGTTGCCTGACATACCCTTGTGTTTGCCAGATAAACACCTATTCATCTTTCCAAACCCATCTATTATAGCACCTTCTCCAGGAAGCCTCTCTGGTCTCTCCAGATAAAATTAACCATGTCCTCTTCTGATCTATCCTATGCCTTGGCTTATTTGTTTAAGCTGTATTCCGCCTCTCTGGTGTCTGACTTCATTAGGAAGAGTAAGAAGCATAGGTTCTAGCATCAGGCTACCAGAGCTCACCTCACAGGTCTACCACTTCTTACATGTGGGGCCTTGGATAAACTATTCAGCTTGGGCTCTATGTATCTGCTTCTTTTCATCTGTAGAGTGGGAGTAATAATTGCATTTGCTTAAGAGGGATATTAAGAGAATTAAGTGAACATTAAACATCTGGCAAAAGACCTGACAGAGTACTAAATAAAATTAGCTGTTAGTAATTAAAATCTTATTATCCATAATGCTGGTTAGATGACTTTATACCACCTTGGAGTCAATTTCTAACACTAGAGTGCCCAAGTACCCCTAGATCCTTGAGTCCTGACAGGGTCCTTTCATTTCCATTGTTCAGATCAAAAGCATGAATGACATTGCAATCAGGATCTGAAGGAGAAGGAGGTAGAAAAGTAATAACTGAGCAGTGGATCAAGCCTCCAAAGATCCCCTCATTTTGACCCTGACATGTAATTCCATGAAGATAAAGAAAATACAAGAGGATCAAAATGTACCCAATTAATATGCATCTTTACAGATCTCATTTCTAGGTATTGTCTGTCTGTTCCTCTGAGCAGAAGGTTCACTTAAGTCATTTCAGTAAGCTCTGTTCTCCAAAATCCAAACAGTAAGATGATGTAGGGACAATGGGAAATAAAATGAAATGGCACAACCCATCCCTGAGGCCAGAAGAGGCAATGAAATGGCATTACATAAGCTGCCCCTAAGTCCTCAATTTGAATGATGCATTTACTTTGAGACATCTCATCTTCAAAATAGGGGAGCTGAGGATTAGAGGAATTGAACAGATGGCATCTTGATAAATTAAATTAATACTCTGAGAATGAGGGAGGAGACACATTGTCTACAACATTCTGAAAGTATTTCTATTAAAGTATATGCTATATTTCGATGTATCTGAAGATTAATTTAGATGTCTACGTCGTCATCATTATTTAGCACATTTTGGGGAAAAAAGAATCTTAATAATTAAAAAGGTGTACTTTAGCATTTATTCTTTGTGTTACAGTGTTACCAGCAAGCAAATTCAAAAGGTAAACATGGTATAAATAGTAAACATGCTATTGCTTGCAAGAGAAATTGTCTTTTACTAAGTGAAATAAGTCAGACAGAAAAAGACAAATACCATATGATTTCACTTATAGGTGGAACTAAAAAAAAATAAATAAATAAAATAAGATAAAAACAAAACAAATGAAACAAAAATAAACATATAAATATAGAGAGCAAACCAGTAATTGCCAGAGGGGAGAGGTGTGGGGGGAATGGGTAAAAAGATAAAGAGGTACAAACTTCAAGTTATAAAATAAATAAGTCATGAGGATGAAAAATGCAGCATAGGGAATAAAATCAATAATACCATAACAACATTCTATGGTGACAGATGGTGAGCATTTTGTAATGTGCATAATTGTCGCATCACTATGTTGCACACCTGAAACCGATATAATATTGTATCTCAACTATACTACAATTTTAAAAAAGGAACAAACTGTCTTTGTAAAATCATGTAATTGGGGTTTTGATAGGTAAAATGTCTACATAATAATAATAAAAGACAAATAGTACAAAGGGTATACAGCGAACTCTCTCTCTCCCAGCTCTAATTCTCCATTCCTTAAAGGAAACACCATTATCAGTTTCTTATATATACTTTCTTTTTTTTGTAGATGCATATACATTCTAATAATTTTATTACAGCTTGAGAGAATGAAAGATCTTTATTCCCAGGGGTGCCTGAAAATGGCTTAGTCAGTTGAGCGTCAGACTCTTGATTTCAGCTCAGGTCATGATGATTTCAGGGTCCTAGGATGAAGCCCCGCATTGGGCTCTGTGTTGGGTGTGGGGCCTGCTTGAGAGTCTCTCTCTTTCTCCCTCTAACCCTCCCACTAATCCTACTCTGTCTCTCAGTCTCTCTTTCAAAAAAAAAATCTTTGTTTCCAGTTTATACTCTTATTTGGATACATTTATACATTAAAAAAAAAACTGAAATGAAAGCATTGCAGCTTGGAGAATTTTACATGATTTGGGCAAAGTTGTTCAGTGAATCAGTTAGGATTAGTTTGGTTTCAAGTGACCAAAAGAAAGATGGTTTAAGAAAAAAAGAATCACCTCATGGGAACATATCTAGGAGTAGATCTGACAGCTTTAAACACAGCTTGAGGTCTTGGCCATTCATATTCTCTCACTCACTCTCTCTCTCTCTATCCCCCCCCCCACTTCCATCTCCCTCCCTCCCTCCCTCTCACACTTGCTTTTCTACTCATTTCTCCAGTTTCCCTCCAGTTTTAGAGTCTGTGGAACAACAAAATAGTAGTCAGCAACTCTAGCTCCACATTCTACCTGGCTTAAAATCTAGTAAAATGAAAAAGAGCTCTTCTATTCTCCAACTATTCAAGGGAAGTCTGAAACTTAATTCTTACTAGTCCAAATTGTCTCATACCCATCACTGAAGCAATCACTGTGCCCAGAGTAATATCCTTTTGCACCCAGAGCACATGCCTCCCTCTCCTTCACCCTTCCCACAAAGCACAACATGTGATCTAAGAGTGAGGGAAACTGTTTTGCTCAGAGGAAAACTAGGGTACCATTACCAGAAGAATGATTTGATGGCAGGTAGATGAAAAATCACAGAAGTTCATAGCACTTACCCAATTAAGAGAAAGAAGGGAATAGTTAACACTTGCTTTATAGTAGAAACTAGTCATATCAAAGATTGGGGAAACTATATTGTTTATTCTCAAATCATTTCTTACTACAGGATAAACCTCAGTTGAACAAGTTCCAGAAAAAAGTTACCTGTCTAAAGGCCAGTCCAATGTTCCTACTTCCATACTACTGACTTGAATTCAATAGTACAATAATTCAGGCTTTGTTCATTTTCCAACTATTTTCAGAATCATTCCCAGCAAACACAGGTTGATAGCTTTATGTATTTCTTCCTTTCAGGAGATCCATTACTGGAATGCTTCTTAACCTTTAAAATTAGCAGTTTATTTTTTTGTCACCCAAATGATATGAGCATACATATACACTAAAGCCTATCTAAAATAAAATAGTAAAGAGTATTGACGACTTCTTTCAAATTAGGGAAATAACAGGTAAGACTCAAATAGAAGTAAACCAATAGGTAAATGAGGCAAAATATCTCTTTTTTAAATGCACAGTTCAAGTGATTTAAAAAACACTACTCACTAACACTGAAAATACATTGCTTTAACCTCAAGACTACACTAAAGGGGCCCCTGGGTGGCTCAGTTGGTTAAGTGTCCAACTCTTGGTTTTGGCTCAGGTCATCATCTCAGGTGGTGAGATTTAGCCCCATGTGAGATTCTCTTTTTCCCTGTCCTTCTGCTCCTTCCCCCCATCTCAAATAAATAATAAATATTTAAGAAAAAAAAAGGATTACAATACATTTGGGCAGAATAGAAATCACCTAGTCCAGTGATGTGGCTATGTGATAGGGCTGACCAGTAGAAAGAGAATTAACTCAGGTGATGGCTTCAAATGCAAATTGGCATGGCCTAGGTCTAATTAGTGAATGATCTGTAGGTAGGATCTGAGGACTGTATATTAATTAGCTCAATAGGAGATGCTTATATTGTCTGAACTTGAAAAAAAATGTGGATGGTCTAACCCCCTCATTTTTTTTAAAGATTTTATTTATTGGGGCAGCCCAGGTGGCTCAGCAGTTTAGTGCCACCTTCAGCCCAGAGCCTGATCCTGGAGACCCGGGATCTAGTCCCATGTCAGGCTCCCTGCATGGAGCCTGCCTTTCCCTCTGCCTGTGTCTCTGCTTCTCTCTCTCTCTCTCTCTCTCTCTCTCTGTGTCTCTCATGAATAAAAAAAATCTCTTTTTAAAGATTTCATTTATTTATTTATGAAAGACACACACACACAGAGGCAGAGACTTAGGGAGAGAGAAAAGCAGGCTCCCTGCGAGGAGCCCAATGCAGGACTCAATTCCAGGACCCTGGGATCACACCCTGAGCCAAAGGCAGATGCTCAGCCACTGAGCCACCCAGGTGCCCTAACCCCTTTATTTTATTAACAGGGCTATTGAAGTGCAGAAAAGGGAAATGATTTGCCAGTTAATGGCAGAGCTGGGGCTAAACCCATGTGTCCTGAGTGCCATACTCTTACCTCTTTTTTTTCTACCTTTCTGTGCATACATTTCCTTAAGGTCACTGAGAATGAATTTGGTTGACTAGATTGTCCAAGCTGGTGCGAAATTCTATTAGGAAGATGTCTGGTGGGAGAAATTACCATATCAATGGGCTTTAACTGTTCCTTACAGGATTCATTTTCCTGACTGTACAAAGCATCTGTCTGGTTTAATGCTCAGTTGTTTCTTCTTTTTTTTTTAAGATTTTATTTATTTATTCATAAGAGACACAGAGAGAGAGAGAGAGAGAGAGAGAGCGGCAGAGACATAAGCAGAGGGAGAAGCAGGCTCCCTGCGAGGAGCCAATGCAGGACTCAATCCCAGGACCCCCGGGATCACACCCTTAGCCAAAGGCAGCTGCTCAGCCACTGAGCCACCCAGGGGCCCCTGCTCAGTTGGTTCTTAAACAGAAGTGCTCCAAATGAGGAATAACGTTTTCCTTGGTCAAAGAACCATATATTCAGAAGATCCAAATCAACAGATAGGACTCATTCAAGGTACCTGAAATTTTACCTGAAATGAGTCCACAGCACAGCACAGTGGATTCCTTTTGTGTTCTCTACAATAAAAGTGAAGAGAGACTGACAAAGTTATTACTCTGAAATCTTTTAGATTACATTTTTCCTGGCTACCTTAAGTCTTACTTTACCATCCATAAAATTATAGATATATAATGTTATTTGAAGTGATATTTCAAATTGGAATTAAGAGGCCTCCACAATCTTTCAATTTCCAGTGGTTGAGATTTTCTCTTCTGTATTTTTACTGTAACTGATTAAACTTTGTATTTTCTGTATCCAATACAGTGCATAGGTCATAATATTATACATCATATAGAAGTTATATGCCACAGTAGCTTAGACAAAGGGCCACTAGTTTAATAATTGGCTCTCCAGGAAAAAAAGTCCTGATTTGTAGCATCTTTTTTTTTTTTTTTTATTGCCATGGTGTAAATAGTTCACCACGGCCAGTTTCAAGCTGCTAACATGACTGAATGCAGAGTTCTGAAAAATACACCACAGCACATTATTATGTAATATTTCTACCATAGAGTTTCAAGATAGAAATAACTTTAAGAGCGAAGATAAAGTAGGATGTCGTAATATAATTAGAAACCCATGAATTGGGCAGCCAGGGTGGCTCAGCGGTTTAGCACTGCCTTCAGCCCAGGGCCTGATCCTGGAGACCCAGGATCAAGACCCACGTCGGGCTCCCAGCATGGAGCCTGCTTTTCCCTCTGCCTGTGTCTCTGCCTCTCTCTCTCTCTCTCTATCTGTCTCTGCCTCTCTCTTTCTCTCTCTCTGTCTCTCATGAATAAATAAATAAAATATTTTAAAAAAGAAAAAAGAAAACCACGAGTTGAGTGTTTATTACCTTTGTTTTAATATAATTTTTTGATCAAAAGTTTATATAATTTCATCTTTAATAATGTCTGTATTTAACAACCAGTGCTCAAAAATCCTAAGCATGGAACGATTGGCTTTTGTGAGCCTATATGATCTGACTTCAGTTGCCATTGGAAAGGGCACTTGAATCAAAAAATTCTGGGCTGAGTCATAACTTCTCCAACTACCTCTGAGACTCTGAGCAAACCTACTTCACCATCTTGTGCCTCACTGTTCTTATCATTATAATGGAATAATAGTGGTAGGTATCTCACAGGCTCTGCAAGGAATAAACATGAAAGCACATGTGGAATTAGTGAAATGTTGTAAGAGCTCAACAAGTGTTGTCTCTTAGTGATAATGATGGTAGTAAGTATTGATGCTGTGACAGATGGTGGATACAAGGATGAATGTGTGGATGAACAGATACTTATAAAGTGAGGGAGGGAAAACTTTTTTAATGTAAAAAATAAAAAAAGAGCTATTTTCATCCGTAAAATGTCTCTGAGGAGGCAATGAAATCCCCTACTTTGAAACCCAGGGTGATTTATTCAACTCTTCTTTCTGTGGTCCTGCCTTCTGCAAGAAGAAACACAACATGACTTGCTATTAGTAATATCAGCAGCCACTGAAACAGCAGGAAAAGAAGTTCCTTTTATTCACTTTTTCCTCCCCCCTACAGCACAAGTGTTAAATCTCCTTTCTGACATCATTTCTGGGTGTCCATGGCCTCTTGTCTTCAGAAAAGAGCTGAGTCTGTCTTTTTCTGAGTCACACCTCATGCCAATGTCAAGTGGCACTGTTTTCCCTCTGGCTACTGCCTTCTTTCTTATGACCACCTAAGGAAACATCTCCTTCCTGCTCACCATGGATTGATCTCCGCACACTTAACAGGACCCTATGGGACTCTCTTACTCACATGGAGAGTCTGACATATTGGAAGCAGCAGCATTTCTTCTCGGACTGAGTGAAGCCTTTCTCCTTTGAAGTTGTTTCTTCCTCCTCTGATTCACCTCTGCAGGCCCAGAGAGAGAAGAGTCAGCTGAGAACTGTGAATCTTGCATCTTCTGTGTAATAATGTCTCAGAGAAAAGTTAGAAGCAGAAGTCCAGTTACCATCAAACTTGGCTTTCTGAATCATTTAAACAAATCCCCAACTGGTGGCGAACCAGGTTACCTGCAGACAGGCCTTTGACAAAAGTCTGCATCTGTGAGTCAGGGTGAGAACATTGATCCCCTAACTCGAAGCCTAGAACCTTTCTTCATTGAATCATGCTGCCTTTTGGGAGGTCTGGCAGGGAGTTCTTGACATACAAATAACATCCTTATTTTTGCTTCTTTCAAAAGATAAACACCGATGTGCTTGACTGAAGGACACATCTATGTAGTTCTTCTATCCTAAATACTTTAAAATGAAGAGAAGATATGTTTAAGTGTCTATAATGGGACTGGTAAATAAAGGAAAAGTTCCATCAAAGGACAATAATAGATAACGGATGGAGACTTGGAATAAAGAAATGTAGTTAGGGACACCTGGATGGCTCAGTGGTTAAGCATCTGCCTTTGGCTCAGGTCGTGATTCTGGGGTTCCTGGGATTAAGTCCCACATTGGACTCCTGGCAGGAAGCCTGCTTCTCCCTCTGCCTATGTCTCTGCTGGTCTCTCATGAGTAAATAAAAAGGAGATAAAAAAATGTCTTTAGCCTGGTAAAGGTTACCTACCAAAAGCCTAGAGCAAACCTCATCCTTAATGGTGATATGTTCCTCTCAAAATCAAAGAAAACCCCAGGATATTCATTTTAACTTCTATTGTCCTGGCAGTTTCAGTGATTGCAGTAAGACAGGAAAAAGAAATCAAGCCTATAAGGATTAGAAAGGAAGAAATGAAACTGTGAGTGACAAAAACTCAAAAAACTCAAAACAGTCTTCAAATTATTGGAATTAATGAGACAGTTTAAGAAAGGTGGTTGGATCTAAAATCAATATGCAAAAATAAATTTATACATCAGCATCAGATGTGCAGAAAATTCATTTAAAGAATCTACATTTAAAAAAAAGAATCTATATTTATAACATTTTTATAACACTAAGGAGTAAAACTAAAAGAATTGCTACTATGTTCACGGGAAGGAAGAAGATTAGACATCATAAAGTGGTCAGTTTTCTCCAAAATTATGAGTTAAGTACTATTCGAATCTAAATTCCTGTAGGTTTTTTTATTTTTTAACAAAAACTGGGGGCACCCAGGTGGCTCAATTGGTTAAGCCTCTGACTCTTCATTTTGGCTCAGGTCATGAGATTGATCCTCTAGGCTCCATGCTCAGTGGGGAGTCACTTGAGATTCTCTTTCTCTCCTTCCCTCTGTTCCTCGCCTGCTCACCCCCCCAAATAAATAAATAAATCTAAAAAATTATTGTTTAAAAACAAAATCTTTATCAGGAACCTGGAACAGAAATGCTTATGAGGGCAGTGAAATAGTTTAGGAGGATGAGTCAATACAAATCTGCTGTATGTCCTGGAGCCAGCAGGACATTAAATTACTTAAATTCTCTGTGTCTCTGTCTTGTTCACAAATTAGGGGGAATAGTAACTACTTACAGACTTGGGGGTAGAGGAATCAGAATGAAATCATGAATATAAAACTCTAGCCTGGTGCTTTGTAATAAGCACTTATAAATAATAGCTGTTATGGTATTAATATGTTAGTATTATCAACAGGAATTGACTCCTAATCATTAGGAGTCACTAATGCACTAATCATTCTATGCACATAATTTTGTTTAGTTCTCCCAACAACCATGCAAGTGCATGTTGTGTACCTGGTGAAGCACTTTTTATGATGTGCACACATTCAAATTTGGGGAAACATTAACAAAGATATTTACAAAAGTAAAGGAAGGAAAGCCTGAGGTTGCCAGGGGAAGGAGTGGGTTGCCAGAACCTGGAAATCACTGTATGAGGAGAGTCAACTGAGAAGGCTGTGGTCTTCCTTAGAGGCTACCCAGAAGGGAGGGAACTGGAGAAATTCATTTCCTGACCTCATGCTCCTCTGCCCTCAGGTAGCCTGCTGGTGTTTCCACTATCAAGCAGAACTCAGAGGCTGAGGGAGTCCACTGATGTAGTCTGGTCAGTCTTCCAGGTACACAACTAAGTAGAAAAGGGTGAAAAGAGGATTTAAAAGGAAGTGATTTTGTTTTGCACACATGACTGATTATTTGCAAAAGCCCTGAGGGATCTGTAGTACCATTATCCCATGTTCACATGAACAGACTGGGACTTAAGTCCGAAGTCCTAAAACATGCTGAGAGCTAGCATGTAGTAGATTTGGGGCCTAAGCCTAGATAGTTCTAATCATAAGCCAGGTAGCTCACAGCTAAAGTGAAGTTCCCAGCCCCCTCATAGGTAAAGAGACTGGTAAAGGTAAAGTCTTAGATCAGGTGAAAATCTGGGCCGGTGTCAAAAGGAAGGGCTGGCATTTCCCAGTTGTCTGGCTCCAAATGCCATCTTCCACCATGACACCACAGGAACACCCATGATGTAGCGGTTCACAAGAGGCAAACACTGGGGGTTTTCTCCGTAATTACAAAGTGGAGAAATGACAACACCAATGCTATTGAAGTATTCTACTGGCTTTCACCTCAGGTGAGGGAGTAGCCATCCTTAGAAATTAAGTCTTCACAATGACATGGGAAAAAGTAAGGAGCAGTCCAATATTTTCTGAACTGTATTTTGCACACCCCCAAGTGTCACTAGAGTTATCCTGAGGGTTTACATTGTTGGAGATGTTGGGGTATCTGCATTCATTTTAATTTTTAAGGTAATAAAATAATGGGGTAAAATTCTTTTCTGTTAAAACAGAATAGTCGGAGGACTTGCAGCTCTTATCATGGGCACTTTTAAAGTATGTAATCACTTTCACTCAGCTAACTGCTATTGACCCAAACAGGGACTTTACATTACATAGTTTGTTTGGTTTTGATTTCTGTTGTTTATTCACATATTAAATCAGTTAACTTTATACTCTTGTTAGGATAAATTTAGGAAGTATGAGGAAAAAAATTAATGATCATGAAAATGATAATCTCCAATTTCCTCCCAAACTGATACCTTATAGATTCATACATTGACCTATCTGATCAGAACATGTAAACCACACACATCAGATTGTCTATAGTGCTTCAACTTCCATTGTTCAATAGAAGAACTTCAGTGGTACTTATAATTAATTTGGCTTTTGATTTCTTAGAGATAATAATAACTATCCATATGATGGGTTATTTGCAGAGAAATGCTGCAAATAGAAACCCTGAATTTTTTTTATTAACTTGTTATTTGGAAACAAAACAGAAAAACATTAAAAATAAACCAGTTTAAATGAAAAATCGAAGCATTAAAAACAATCGAGTCATGAAGGCATTTTTAAGAATCTATTTTTGATGCTGTAACACCTGTTAAATCCCAGTCTCTGTTTATATAACCATTCAGTCTTAAAACTAAATTCATTATAATGTCCTTTAAAGTGTATTTTTGTTCCAGAATTATTTCCAAGTAGATTAACTAGTGTCTATCATTTTTTAAAAGAGAAAGGTTGGAATTTCTTTTTACATATAAAGTGACAACAGTTGATCATTTTAAATTTGATCTTCTTATACAACATAAACCTAAATATTTTTTTAAATAAAATCATATGCTATACCATGAAAGATACAATGAAATTACATATTAAGCTAACAAGGAGATTCACAAGGCATTGCTATACATGGTAGACATTTGTTGCTTTTGTCCATTCAATAGGATATCTCTTTTTCTAGAAACATTGCCGAGAGACTCCTTTGGGAACTTTGCCTTCCCAGCCACAGTCCCATATGGGTTAGGTGAAGCTGACTTGCCTTATTGATGGGCACCTTGACTCAGATCAAGAAAATCAGAATGTGGAATGCTCCAGTCAGTGGTTAATTCAGAACTAGACTATGACCCAAACTCAATTAATAACTTTTACTGGAACCAGTAGAATAAAGAAGCTATCTTTTGGATGGAGCCACTGAGAGAGAAGGACCAAAGATTGGCATATTCTTAGCATTGCATGAGAAGACCATATGCTTGAGAAGAAAACAGAGCCAAGTGATCCACAGAGACATGTTCCCAATGACATATTTGAGCTCCTGGATCCAGCTACTACAGAACTCAGCTGGATTTCACTTTTGGGCTTCTCAGTTACATTAAGCAATAATCTGATAGACAATCCTGAGTAATTCATTTTATTTCTCTGGACTTCAGTGTCCTTATCTATAAAATAATGACATTAGACCAGATGACTGCCTAAGATCTCTTTCAGATTTTTAAAAATATTTTATTAATTTATTCATGAGATACACACACACACACACACACACAGAGGCAGAGAGACACAGGCAGAGGGAGAAGCAGACCCCATGCAGGAAGCCCTATGTGGGACTCGATCCCGGGACTCCAGGACCGTGCCCTGGGCCAAAGGCAGGCGCCAAGCCACTGAGCTACCCAGGGATCCCCCTCTTTCAGATTTTACAGATTTTTAATCTTGTGATTGACTATGCATCATGATTCCATAAACTCTTAAGGGGACCTAAATTCAATTGACAAAATAAATGGTGCTGGCCTCTTTATAGATTAAAAAAACCCAAACAGATGAATTGTACAGTACTTACAATCATAGAGGCCTTGAGAGGTCATCTAATCCTTCTTTAGAGTCTCCCCTCTAAATTGAAAATATACAAAGACGGTTTTATACAGGGTATCCTCATTTTGATGGAGCTCAAGGGCAAATGTCAGAGTTAACTTAATCAAAGATGCCATTTGGAACCTGTGTTATGATCCTAAGTATCCCTGCCCCCATTTTGATGAGGAATGCTGGAAGTTACCCATTGTAGCTTCACATGATGAAATTCTTCTTGTACAATTGAGCAAATGCAAAGAAAATCCCCTTTTATATAATTCCTTATAGTTTAATAATTCTTTGATAGACAGCATCCATATCCCCTGCTAATTATTTCTCCATAAGGGAGGGTATTGTATTTCCCAGAAGACGTTTTACAGGTAGGAAAGCTTTTGAAAATATATAATATTTTGACCTTTGAGATAAGAGATTTGTTGTGAAACTAGTCCTTTTTATTACTAGGTGTCGTTCAAAATAAAATAATACGTTTAGACATGTTGTAGCAATTTACTTGCTATTACTCAAATCTTACCCTCTAATTAGAAGGAGAAATATAAAGCCTCATCAGTGCATAATTTAACAAACTCAATGTCATAAAATTACCATATTTTATTCTTGCCTAGTACCAAAATTTGTAGGCATGGAGGAAAATGTACACTTCTAAAGTGCAAGATATGACTTAAAACAAAAGAATGCTTCAGAGCTGATACTACGGGTTCAGGCTAATCAAAGCCTTTGGACAAGTTCCAAAAGGCAAATTTAAAATATGAGTCAATCTCCAAATCCCATCTGCTTTGGGATGCAGTTGAAAAAGAAATGAAAGTCATTTAGGGAGAAAGAAAATTATGGAAATCAGGACTTTTTAAGGCACTGATGGGAATGATAATGGAGCAGTGGGATTGCTAGGAGAAATTCTCGAAGGAATTAGAGTTTTGCCTCCAGGTGGAAAAGCACACACCCATGAAAGTGGCAGAGGTCTCCCTCCTATATTGGGATCCAGGTTCACTTTGTCCCATCACCTATCTACCCACCATCTACTTTTATACCCATATTAGGGCTTTACCCAATAACCTTAATATTATAGTAGTATAAAAAAATCAAGGCTATTTCTTAATCACTTCATAGTCCTGGGGTGTTCCTATTCAGGAAGACTTTTACTGGGCCATTCCATCTTATGGTTCTATGTTCCTCTAGGCCCTCAGGTCCTCTTTACTCAGCCATCAGTTGGAAAGAGGACAGAAGGAAAGCACATTCACATATTAATTTCTTTGGCTTAGAAATGAAAAGAAAAATCATTTCTCTTCACATTCCATTGACCAGAACTCAGTCACATGTCTATTTCCAAGTACAAAGGAGGCAGGGAAACATAGGCTGACAATGTGCCAGGAGGGAAAAAGAAAAGATTTTAGTGAACATATAGCCTCTGCTACATTTTTTTCTCTTTCCCTCCTCTACTCTCTCATCTTTGCAAAAGCAATTATTTTCAAAATAGTTAAGAATGCAGAGTTAAATATGCTTTAGAGTCAGCCTATCAGGATTCAAATGCAAGTTCTGCTTTTAGCTATGTAATCTTGGAGAACTATGTTAGCTTTCTGTGCTTATTTTTCTTTAAAAAAGGAATAATAACAGTAACTGACTCATAGCATCAATGTGAATATCAAATAAACTAATGCCTATAAAGAACTTAAAATATGCCTGGGACTCCATTATTTCTCATTATCTGTATCAATCAGACTTCTAGGTTACAATTGAAATAATCTTGGTGACTTAAACAAAAGAAAATTTATGAGGGGATCAGGAAGGCTGCAAAAACAGGCTTAGAAAACAAGCCCTAAACAAGCAACCTCTGTAGGGCTAGGCATCAGGAACCAGAACAGTTCTTCTGATGGGAACAGATCCATTCATGGATCTCTAGGACACTTCTGCTGCTGAGATGATGATTTCCTTCAAATGCCACTACACCTCGCAGCACTTACTCAAATTCCAAGTGCTATAGGAGACTGTTCAATTCACTAAGATGAGGTCAAATGCCTGCCTCTGAACTTACCAGAATGACAAGAAAGAGAATTTGGACCAACTTGCTTTCTAGTTCCCAAGAACGCACACAATGGCACATTTCTAAAAGGATAAAAAATTTTAATAGTCATGGCACCTTGCCATGATTGAATAATAGCCATTGTATGATACATTGTATGTACATGTAATAGCCAGGTACTACCCATCCATCCACTCATCTACTCATCCATCTATCCATCCACATACCCACCTATCCATCTACCCACCCATCCCAGCTTTCATCCACCCAGCCACCCACACATCCACTTACCCGTTCATCCATCCATCCATCTACCAACCCATTCAGTCAGTCCTCTATGTACCCATGCAAAGATACATACATATTTGACAAATGCACATCACCACATTTCAGTCACATTTTTTATATCCAAATGCCCATAAAAAAAATGAGTCTTTCAGGGGAAGCTTTTATGGACTTAATTCTCCCCAAGGCTTATGTCTTCCTGAGCGGTAGATGAAAAATATTGCAGCCTGAAAAGAGTTGACTTGAAAGAATTAGAGTCCCTGCCTAAATGCCTAACATAGTATAAAAGAGTGACTCCAGCCCCAGGGTGAATGGAAGCTTATGTTTCATCAGGCAAGATATTTATTATGATGACAGGACAAAATGGCCTTGGTCAAATCTTAAATCCAGGATGCATCTAAAGCAAGAATGTCACTTTCAAATTCAAATCCAAAATATACATTGAAGGCAAAGAGTGTGTATGAATTCTGTTTAAAATTTCTTTACAGAACTGGATTAGGGTTGCCGTTGATATCAAACTTCTATTCTACTTGAGATATATTCATGCTTTGAGTAGAGTTTAAGGCTTTCTTCTGGAGCTAATAACCTTATTTAATCTGTAATTCTTATGTTAGAACTGACACACTCATAATAAAAGAAAAAATTACATTATTTTCTTCAATGAAATTCTAAATTAGCCCTTGGGATTTCTAACTATGAAAACCTCCACAAAAGATTCTGTATTTTAATTGAGTTAATAGTCTTGGCATTTTAATGCATGTTTTTGAGGAATTAAAATTAAATCACCAAAATGTGCTATAATGCAATTATAATAGACACCTTCTTGTGTATGCCTCCCACTCCTTAATGGTTGGGTGCAAGGCACCATGTTAAGATATTTACATAGATCAGCTCATTTAATCCTCCCAACAACCTGTGATATTTTAATCCTCCCAACAACCTGTGATATAAGCTTTATTTTTTCCATTTTGTATGTGGGGAAATTGAGACTTGCAACATTAAAGAGCTTTCTCAACTTCATATACTTAAAATGATGAAACTAGAAATCAGATTCTGGAGTCCGAATCTAGAACCCATGTTCAACCACCTTATAGCTCTGAAGGTCCCTTTACCTGTCTTTCTCCTTCAGGTTGGCTCATTGGCAGCCATGTTTGGCATTGGTGACTCTATCATCTTGATTTCTATTATTAGGGTGAGATACCTCATCCAAGAAGGACTAACTGAGGTGACTCTGAAAATATGGAATTGAGATTTTAGAGACTGTTGTTTACTCTATGTTAGCTTAAAAAATGGATGAAAAATAATCTGAGAAGTATTGGGTGGACATATTCTCCATTTGATGTGGGACTGAGCAGTAGGAAAAGATTGATGGCAAAGGGCACAAGAATTAAGAGGACACGCCAAGTGAAGTTCTGCATATTTTTTAAATCATTTTTGAATGTGTTTAAACAGCATTTGGTGACACAGGGATTTAATGACAACCTCAATAGCAACAGCAGTGTTGGAGACAAACATTCCCTCCTACTTTTTTATAAATACAATTATTTTAGTACTTAAAAAAACCTGTAGAATCTGATAAATAACACAATAATACTGGAATATACCCTGTTATTTGCTTCACTACTATGCTTATAGTTGCCATTTTTTTAGCACTTTACTTAACTCATGTTAGCAATCCCGAGGGTATCTTATTTGCAGGTAATTATTCTGAATAAAGCTTCGGTATGTAACATTGTTTATTCTTAGGGCCCCCTTTTAAAATAAAGTGCCTTTTCATTATTATAGAACTCTGTAAATGCCCTCCTAATCTTTATAAATTATGTTTAAGTATTATAAAGACACACATAGGGGCGTCTGGGTGGCTCAGTCAATTGGGCATATGCTTTGGACTCAGGTCATGATCCTGGGGTCCTGGGATTGAGCCCTGGGTGGCTCCCTTCTCAGTGGAGAGTTTGCTTCTCCCTATCCCTCTGATTGTACCCCCAATCATGATCTCTTTCTAGCTCTCTCAAATAAATAATTTTTTAAAGATATGTATAAATACATATCATTATATGATTCATTATTAATTAAGCAAATATTATTTATTAATTTATTATTATAAATATTATGTCAACCAAATGCTACCAATGTTCTTTTTGGCTTTCCAGTCGTTCAAATCCCTGATAAGCCCAACGGCATCTCTTCCTTTAAGCTCAGGGATTTGCTTCTGTATCTACACCATGTATTTCCCAGTGTATTGAAGATGGCTGGAGGGCAGCCCAGGTGGCTAAACGGTTTAGTGCCGCCTTCAGCCCAGGGCCTGATCCTGGAGACCCAGGATCGAGTCCCACATCGGGCTCCCTGCATGGAGCCTGATTCTCCTTCTGCCTGTGCCTGTGCCTCTCTCTCTCTCTCTGTGTGTCTCTCATGAATAAATAAATAAAATCTTTAAAAAAAAAAAAAAAGAAGATGGCTGGAATTGTTTTCTGTTGCTTGTCACCCAAAGTATTCTAATCCTGTGAGAAATGAGGGAGGGACCCAGTATTCATGAAATGTTTACTACCTGCTAAAATATTTACATAAATTTACTCAGTTAATTCTCATGAGATCCCTTGGAGTATCAGGTTTAAAGTATTTAAATGATTTGAAGTAGTTAAGATTTCACCTCCGGTTTCCTGCATTCCAAAGCCCAAGCTGTCTTCTATATCATGCTGTAACTTACCTCAGAGTTAAGAGAAAAGAAAGAAAAAAAAAATCAGAAATATGTCTCAAAAGCTGAACTTCGACTTCTGTGAATTTAGAGGATCCGAATACAATGTGATGACAGCGGCTGCCTTCTAAAATATAGCAGAGCTCCTCTGTAGTTTGAATCACAAGTGCCTATTTCTTTCTGATCCTGTGTACCCAGGGATCATAAAAGCCGACACGGTTGCCGTCATAACTTGCACAAAGCAGAACAAAGAACAAGGCCCATCCTTTGAAAAATGTAGGCAACGAGCAAGCAATGAACAAAGAATGGGGAGAGAAGATGGCACATGTGAAACTCCTGTGTAGACACAGTTGCTCAGATATATTGGTGTTTGCTTTACTTGATCCCTTTGATCACAAGGAAGCGACCCAGACCATATTAAGAAGGGACAGGGAGACAGAGATCTCAAAATAGAAACTCAAGTGTGATTGAGCCTGAGAGAAGAAGCGAGGAAGCCAAAGCACCTCAATCAAGATCTCAGCAGCAGACTTTTGCAGATGTTCCCACCCGTTTGCCACCAGAAGGTGACATCACGACTCTTTGTCCCATCTTGGTGTCTTTTCTCTTCTCCTCTCACAGCCAAGCTTCCCTCACAGCATGTTTCTCGTGGCTTCTGCTTTCTTGTGCCTTCCACATACTTGCTTATGGCTTCTCCTACATACTTGAGTTCATCATGACCCCACCTCCCCTACACAGGCTCTTTCAGCTTCACCTGGGGCTCCATGCTTCCCAATCCAAAGTCCTGGAGCTAGAATTTGTTTGATGCCTGAGCTCATCTTTACTTGGACAGAAGTTTGTTTGCTTGTGGGTTCTTTTGCTAACCCCCCTCACATAGAGCTTTCCAGAGGTTCATTCCTAGTCCAAACTAGGTTGTATGTGTGTGTGTGGGGGGGGGGAGGGTTGAGGAGAGTGGTAAAGGACACGCTATAGAAATCACCATGGCCTAGAGGCCTCCTTCTCATCAGCAGCAGTGGTGGGAAAAGCTGTGGCAGGGACCAGGATGGATGCACTTAGTCCGGGTTTGGCCTGAAGTCTCTGTGTATTAATAAAATAATAACTAATATGTACCAGCCTCTACTATTGACTTGCACTATCCTAAATGCTTTATGTACACAATCTCATGTACTGCAAATAATAACCTTATGAAGTAGGCCCCCATTTTGAAGCCTTCTACCCATTTTAGAAATGAAGAAGTTGAGGCACAGCTTACACCTCTCACTCCTGCAGAGCTTAGCAGCTCTGAGGTGCCATTCAGCAAGTGGAACAGGGCAAAATTACTGCCTGTCTTTGGTATTTCTGATCCCCAATAAGATAATTTTTTTAAGCCCCTAAAAGAACCAAAAAGCTGAGAATAGAGGATGTTCTACAGTGAAATTGATATGGCAGTGCCCTAAACACAATATTCAAGACCCAAATAAAGTTCCTGACCCTAAAGATAGTCTGGAGAAGGGTCTTCTTTCTGAAAGGAGGTTGGAATAAACGGGCTCAGCAAAGTAACGGACACTAAGTTCTCTTTCTTCCAACCTGGATCCTCAATTATAAAAGAGAAAAAAGAAAGGCCAGTTCCAATTTCACCTAAAAATGTGATGAATTCTCAGATTATTGCTGTCCTGCCTTCGAACTATCACTTTCCTTATTTTGTGGCTAACGCTAGAATATTCTCTGCAAAATAGGAACAAAAGAAATCATGGTGAGTCCAATGTCTGGGCCACTTTGTGCCCAGCAGGGGCCAGCGCAGCTGCCTGAAACATTAGCATTAGCAATGCGAGCAGGTGGCGGTGGCCAAGGCCAAGAGCTGATGTGCATCTAGGACTTTGCCGAGTCCCTGAGGTGGTGGCTGATGTGTTCTCTTCCTTCAGGAACTCCAGTCTCTCTTTTGTCTTTGGAGGGCCTGCTCCTGCTCTCTGAGGAGGCCACAGATCTCTGCAGCCTGCTCTGAGATCATTATGTCTGGGTGAGTCCACTGAGCCATCCAAGGGAAGGGAGGACAAATGCAGCCGGGAAACAAGCTGCCAAATGAATGGAAACAAAACGACATGGCATAAGGAGACCGCCGCTGTCACCGTGCATCTGACTAGCTCTTCCTAATACAAACTGAAGAGTCAAGGAGATGGCCTCCCTCTCACGCCTCAGCAAACGCCTCCTGTGGCGAATGGTACAGGCTCCCATCCTCTAGAACACAGTCTGGTGAGGGCTTTCAGACTACACCCAGGCCACCTTGATAAAGGAAATGTAATTATTGTCCAAATCTATCCTCCCCTCCTCCTGTGTTAACCTCCCAGCAAATAGTTACCATTCTGTTGCTATCAGCTGCAATTCTTCTATCAGAGAAATCCCCACGAGGCTTTTTTTTTTTTCTTTCTCTCAAACTTCAGAGTATTTTTTTTTTTTTTGTAATGTATTTGTGTGTATATGGTTTCAAGGAACAAATTCCCTGCAGAAGCAGGGTCACACACCTTATCACATCTACACTGAGTACCTATCAGTTATAGAATCAGAAAATGTAAAGACTTAAATTTTGAGCCACGGTGTGGGTGTGGGCTTTATTAAGACCAAATTCTCTTCCTGAGCCATAGAATGTCTCTTTTAGAAAGAAACCATTGTGATCCAGTAAATTTTGTGTTTTGGTTTTGGTTTATTTGGGTTGTTTTTAAAGATTTTATTATTTATTTAGAGAAAGCGAGAGCATGACGTGGGGGAGGGACAGTAGAAGAGGGAGAGAGAATCCTAAACCTTAGAATGGAGGCCATTGCGGGTCTCAATCCCATGACCCTGAGATCATGACTTGAGCCAAAATTAAGAGTCGGTCACCCAACCAACTGAACCATCCCAGGTGCCCCATGTTTTTTTTTTTTTTTTTTTTTTTTTTTTTTAATGGCACAGTGCTATTCTCTTAGGAGGAAAAAATTTTAAGTTTTAAAAAAATAGGTACCTACAAATCTTTTCTTCCCTTAGTTTGAGGGTTCTCAGCCTCAGCACATTGACATTTTGGGCTGGATGACTCTTTGTTGCGAGGGAGTATCCTGTGTACTGTAGGATATTTAACAGCATCGAAACTCTATCTCCTAGATGTTGGTTCATCTTCTTCTCTCCCTGCTGCCCCTGTAACCCTGAGACCATCAAAAAATATCTCCAGACATTGCCAAATGTTCCTGAGGAGCCAAAAGCACCCCTGGTTGATGACCACTGATCTAAAATAAAGGCACAGGGCTTTTATGTAGTCGGCACTCAGTGTGTGGATTTAATTGTGAATAAAAGAGGATTTCTCACTGCTCTTGAGGAAAAGGCATAGTAGCTGAACTTGACCTTTTTGGCTACCATGGTTTGGCCTAGCTCACCTGTCAGTTCAGATCTCCAATCCAGCATCCTCTGCTCTGCTTGCTCCAGACACACTCCCTTCTGCCATGGATTTAACACAAGCTGATGCCTCTGTGTTGAATGACCTCCCATTACCTTCTGTGCACAAGTCCTGTTTATCCTTCAGAGCTCACTCAAGTGGCACTTCCTCAGAAAAATGGCAGTAAGATCCTCCCTTAATGGATTTCACCCTTTATTACATCCACTCTCCCTACTTTGTGTCCCTCTTTAGCCCTTGTCTTGTATGGAAGTTGACATTTGCCTGCAGATTTTTGATCAATGTCTCTGCCCCATGAGGCCATAAGCTCCATGAGGATTGGGACCAGGACCAGGAGTTTTTTGCTCTTTGATTCTCATTTTTACTCCACTATTACCGGCATCCAGCACAGTTCCTGAATCGCCTTGAGGTACAAAGTATAGAACTGTATCCTAAAAGACCCACTATCTCAAACATCCTACTTCCTTGCTCCTGATTTTAAGAGATTTGAATCCAAATACATGGTAATGAGATTTGAATTCAAATAGATGCTGATATCAAAAAGATGTCCTTTTATTTTAAAATCTTAGCTGAGGTTAGTACATTCCATTGATTCCTCAAAGATGTAGAAAATAATGAGAATTTGCACAATGATAATTTGGATCGGAAGGAACTAAATCAGAGGGCACTGGAGCAATGGCTCTGAAACTTCAGTGCATCAGCATCACCTGAGGGCTTGTGGAACCAGGCCAAACTGCTAAGCCCCACTTTAAGAGTTTCTATCCACAGAGCTGGGGTGGTGCCTGAGAATGTGCATTGCTAACAAGATCTCAGGTGATCATGATAGTGTGGGTGGTGTACTGCATTTTCGAAACCACTATCCTAGAAAAAGCATATCCATGGGAAACCTGTGGGAGTCTGGGTTTCGTTTAGTGGTGACTTTTCTAAACAAAACAAAACAGAACAAAATAAAACAAAACCAAAAAACTATTCTGATGATCACTTTACCGGACATTGAAGTTCAGAAAGGTGAGTTGATTGTCCAGGATCACACCGTTAGCTAGAAGCATTGGAGTCGAGAAACAGATCCATTTCTGATTGCAAAAACCTATGCTTTTTACTCCCATGCCCACGTGTCTCAAAGTTGCCTAATGGTAGAAATTGCTCAGGGCAATTCAGCAGGTGATTCTCCTGATAAAGCAGGTTTCGGAAACACTGCACTGGCTTTATTTCCTGCCTCCCACTCAGAGACAAAGCTCTGTGCCTGGGACTTCCTCAGCCCATCTTCTTCCGGAGCCACCCCCAGGCTGTTCCATCTCCCAACTGTGTCACAATCCAACCGACTTGGTACTTCTTCAGCTGGGATCGCTCCAGAGATAAGCAACAGTGTGCGGGAGTTATGCAAAGTTGCAAGGTAAAAAGAGCCTTTAAAATTTTTTTAGCATCAATTTGTATTCCTTGGTGAGCAATTTAAGACATTAAAAACAGAGCTGTTATATACTTGTAAGAGTAATTGTGTATATGTGTGTGTGTGCATATGTGTGTGTGTGTGTGTGTGTGTGTGTACACTTGAGGGGAACTCATTATTCCCTATTATACAATCCTTCTTTTCTGCTGTTGGGGTAATTTGGTGACAAATTTGAAATGCTTTCTGGCTCAGTTCATAAGAAGATTCTAAGAAGTATCCAAGGGAACAGTGAGGACACCTAAGGAGAATTCATTCTTTATCAGGGGTTTGAGGGCCACTTTCATTCCTGAAAGGCAGATAAAAAGGTTAGCCAGACATAGTACCTAATTTCAAAAAGTTACAATCCAGTGGGGCTTGAGTTGTCAGATAGGTTACAGGACATTCAGTAAAGTTTGAATGTCAGAATAGTATATTCCATGTAAGACTTAGATACAGTGTCACTAAAAGGATTCTTTATTGTTTATCTGAAATTCAAATTTAAGTAGACATTCTACTTCCCCCAACCCCTAAATCTTGCCATCCTACGTAGGGCAAGAAAGCAAGTACCCATGAAATTATAATACAGTTTCAATACTTGTTGGGCAATGAGCATTATTTCAATGGAACTATAGCAGAAATGGTTTCAGAGGAAACAGACCACATCTGGTTGAGAAACTGAGGAGATGAGGTAGGAGGTGAGACTGCGGTTGAGCCTTGAAGGAGAAGCAAGGTTTTGAAGAAGCCAGACATGGAAGGATACTCCAAGCAGGAGGAACAGGTGAGGAGACAGGATACTATACAACACATTTAGTTCCCAGAGTATGGGGTTTGTGTCAAGGACATAAGGCTGCAAAGGGATGATGGAGCCATAGTGCAGAAGCTGCAGTCAGCTGAGGTATGTAGGATTGATTCATTCCATAGCTACCAGGAAAACTCTCATGATTTCCTAGGATCTGGGCTTCAGAGAAGGTTAATCTAACAGAAGTCTATAGAATGGACTAGAAAGGGAAGATCAGAAGACTATTCCAATGGTCCATGTCAGTTTTGTTTTGTTTTTATTTCTGTGGGTCACAGCTCTTAAGCAGGTTGCAAAATCAATTTAAGTGGTCATGACCAGGCGGGGAAAAAAAAACAAAACATTAAGAAGTATCAGCATATATTAGCAATCATCACACTGAAGTGTCGCTTTAATAAACATTTGTTTGGTGGAGGGTGTATCTGGTAGGTCATGATGTAAAGTGTGCTTCTTACAAAGTCACAGTCGAAAATGTCTGAAGGTCATTGTTCTATAGGTCATTGTCCAATGTAGATGGATCAGTTAGTTTCTTTGCCTTGTGCACACTGCCTTCTCAGGAATCCCTTTTCTCCCAGTGAGAAAAGGCAGGGGCAGTTCAATGTGTAGTAGGATCCCTAGCTCAGTCCGCTGTGAACATCTGACCCAAGAAGAACCAGCTTCTTGGACTGGAGCTAAGCCAATCATCCCAGCCTCAGGACAGGTATTAGGAAACAGAGTCTGCATTTGCTGGGAATTGTGGGTTGCAGCCATAAGGGCATGTCATTCGGTAGCAGTGGCCATGTTGGGCCATTTGTTAATGAATCAACAAGTCAAGAGGGAGAGAAGTGAGTGTGAAAGGTACCACCCAGTCCCTAAGGAGAGAGATAGACCCCACTGAAGTCACTGATGGACAAAGCAAGTAATTTTGAGTTCCAGGTTTCCACTTCTAGTCCCTATGAGGCCAGACTGTTATTTCTGAACCTTGGAGGTCTGTGAGATTGCCTGTTGTATCTATATATTTTTATTTGCAGTAAATTTTCCTTTTTTCTCAAGCAAGTTGGAGCAGGTCCAGTTCCTTGTTACCAACTGAACTCTCAAACTATTTGGACAGTGATGATGTTGATATGTAAATATTTAGTGTGAAAGTAGGGAAAGAGGTGTTCAAAATTATCAAGAGGACCTGACTACTGAGGAGTAGTAGTAATTATAATTATTATTACCAGATATAATAATATATTTATTTATATATTTATATATTATAAAAAGGTGTTTATTATAATATATAAAACTAATGATTAATCATTATAATACGTAATATATAAACATATAATATAATTAATAATTTATTATTATTATAATAAATATTTATTAGTGCCTCTGTGTGCCCAGAAGCAGTAGTATCAATAATCTACTGATTGTGCCACCATAAATGTGAATCCTCACCAGCACTCTACAAGTTCTGTACTTTTTACAAATGTAGACATTGAATCTCTAAGAGATTGGGTCACCTTACTAGTAAGTGAAACCAGGGTTTTGTCCAGACTCATCATCCTCTATTCTCTCATGCTTTTATCCCTTGATGAGGCCAGTGGAAGAAAAAGCTCAGATGATTAGGGCCCCAGCTTCAGTGACTATGAAAGTAGTCCAAATTCTAGCTGTGTGGGTTTTTCATTTCCGCCTTGAACTTAAATTTTGACAACAATCAATCTTGCAGTAAGAGATTGTATCCATACAAATCCCAATGAAGTGTAAATGACTATTATATAGGTAATTGAATCAACAGGCCACAAAATTCAGATTTAAAAATAAAAAAATCTTCCTTAGAAGTGATTTGTGTTCTCTGATCGCTGGTTTTATTTCTACACTGATGCCATGTTGAAGATTAACAGGGCCTTGGTACATAATGGCTCCACCCTTCTAACTTCAAGTATTCTCTTGGGGGACACCTGGGTGGCTCAGTGGTTGAGCATCTGCCTTCAGCTCAGTGCGTGATCCCGGGGTGCTGGGATCGAGTCCCACATCAGTCTCCCTGCATGGAGCCTGCTTCTCCCTCTGCCTATGTCTCTGCCTTTTCTCTGTGTCTCTCATGAATAAATAAGTAAAATCTTTAAAAAAAATTAAAAGTATTCTCTTGGTAGGGTTAGAATTGGACCCATCCCCCACCCCTCCCCCTTCTGATGCCAATTAAGAGAGGACCCAGGGCTGCTGCATACGATCTTCCTGCTCCAAAGCTTTAACAGCTCTATTTCCTTCAAGATATAATCCACATCCCTGCTATGATAGGTCCCTCCAGAGCTAAAAACTGACCTGCATTGTAAAACCTCCAAGCTTACATGCCTCAGCTTATTCATACATTCATGCGTGTGTATATATGTAAGTATTTGTGCAGAGACCAGTTTTGTTCCTACCATGTACCATCCCTGTTCTAGCCATTAGGCACTCAAAAACTAATAATAATGAGGGCACCTGGGTGGCTCAGTGGTTGAGCATCTGCCTTTGGCTCAGGTCATGATCCTAGGGTCCTGGGATCGAGTCCTGCATCAGGCTTCCTGCAGGAAGCCTGTTTCTCCCTCTGCCTATGTCTCTGACTCTCTCTGTCTCTCATGAAGAAATAAATAAAATCTTTAAAAAACTAATAATAATGAAAATAACTAACATTTATTAACGGCTTCACACAGCCTAACCACAGGCTAAGCAATTTATTTGCACTTATCAATTTTATGTTTATCATAATTATAGGAGGTGGGTACTACTATCATGGGTACTTTGGTGGGTACTTTACAAATGAGGAAACCAAAACTTCAAAGGGATGTTGACCTTCCTAGGCGCTATACAGCTAATAAGTGGTAGAGTCAAGATTCAAGCCCAGATCTTTCTAACTCCAGAATCTAAGTATTAAGCTAGTGTTTCCCACGGCATCTCCAGAATGAGATCTACAGTTTCTGTCCACAGGCATCTCACGCTCTAGAAGGAGAAATAGATGTGTAATTATAATTTAATGCAAATGGGGAGTATCATGATGGAAGCATGGAAAAAATGGGGCCAATCCCCTCAAATAGGTTTATTGGTTCCTCCCTGAGGACCAGCAGCAAACTTCACCTCTACCTTTGCTCACTGAATTTCCCCTGGCTAGAATCCCCACCATCTTCTCTCAATTTGTCAAATCACACTGTTAGTTTAAGGCATATGTGCTTTTTCGAATCTTCTCTCCCCTGTGGCAAATGCTGCTAACCAAACATGAAGCTTGTTCTTGCCCAACACGGATTTACCTGAGAATTCTTCTCAGTATAGCCTTCAGAACATCTGTTTTTAATTGATTAGAGATGGTTCGTAAGATAAATATATTTTGTGTCTCAAAGCTAATGTACTTCGATTCATTTTATCAATGAGGCAGTTAAAACTTGATGAGCTGGAATAACTGGCCTGAGGTCATGTGGTGAGTCAGAGATGGACGTGGGTCTAGAAGCCAGGAGACCTCCCTCCCAATCCAAGACTCTTCCCCCATTCTTAGCTGACCTGTGTGGTCTCTTGCCAATCATGAGAAACTACAATAAATAAAGTTCAAGTATACAGAGAGGGAGAAGGAACGTAAAATGCCAATTACTCAGTCCCGACAGACTGGGTGCCTACTTGCAAGCTACATCAGGCTACACCTACAGGAAATGTCTTTAATTAGAGATGGATTCTGATGAAAGGTTGGCAGTATCTCTGAAGCTCTTGTTTGTGTTTAAGTGCACAGAACACTATGCATTTATAGCATTTCCATGCCATATTTGAATTGAGGAATATTCAATATTTATTCTTTGTCGGTTACTGAGTAACATGCTGCTCAACTTTTCTATTTAGTAACACCATTTATTTGTTTAATTCATTGCTGCATTTCCAGTTGGATGTTTGAAATATAACTTTTTATATTTAACAAAAATAAATGGTATTTAACAAAAATTTAAACTTACAAACAAAGGCATAGGAGTTATGTATCTATAAGATAAGGCCTACTCATGGACATTTAATTCCATGATATAGTAGAAAGGACCTTTAGAACCAAGAAGATTAGAGTTTGCACCAAAATTCTGTTCTTGTTACCGGTGTGACCCTGTGGTCAGTTAATTAACCTCTCTGATCCTGGTTCCTCATCTCCCTTCCGAGATGCAAGATTGATGCAAGATGAGAAAGGCCATATTGTATCTGACATTTTTTGTCTTCTGGCTAAAAGTAGCATCTTTTTATCTACTTATGTTAAGGTAATGATAGCCAATAGTTAGTAAGCATTTACTATGTTCCAGGCCATATGGGCTTCTTCATGTGGTCACTGTTCATGTGCTAGTTTAGGCTTCCTCACTGTGCAAGTGCCTATGTCCCAAAGGCAAGCATCCTGTGACCTGGCTTGGGCATCACATAGTATCACTTTGCCAGACTCTGTTGGTTGGAGCAATCACAAACCCATTCAGGTACAGAGAGAGAGAAATAGCCTCCATATTGGATAGACAGTGACAAAGTTCTGGAAAAACATCTGGGACTAGAAATATTGCTGGGACCATTTTGGGAAAAATATAATCTTCTCACAGAATATATATGCCATGAGGACAAGAAATCATGCATGTTTTGTTCCCTATTTGGTTCCCTTGCCTTAGGGAGAACTGATTTACATAAGTTCCCAGTGATTTTTTGTTGAATGAATGAATGAATGCTGGTTTGTAAGAACTGTGAAGTTGTCTAATACCTTATTTCATGGAAGATGAAGCTGAGACCCACTGAAGAGCACAGATCTGTGCAAAAGCAAAGCTGGGACAGGACCTGAGATTCCTGTTTCCAGCCTCATGTTCTCTCCACACCCAAAAATCTGCCTCTCTTGGATGAAGTTTCTGGGAAAATCAGAGTAAAAACCACATCATGATTCAGTGTCTAGCAATAATGACCAATTTTGGAGCTCCTGGAGAGTTCCTGGAAGTAACAACCATTCTCCCAACAAAATATCAGTACTATAAATTGCTACTTGTTAAGAAACTTGTGGGAGTGCACCATATTCATAGAAATAGCTGGAAACTGAGAGAACAATTATCACAGAATTGATCGCCCATGGCTCAATCCAATGAAATTCAGATTGTCTTATGTTGTGAGGTGCCAGTGAACCAAATACTGTGATATTTTAGAAAGACCACTGATTGCCTTCTGAATAAGATTTCAAGCAATTTGAGCCAAAAAGCAATCTTGCATGGGGCTCCTAATGGAATTTTATGCAGTTCCTGTGCAATGTATGTTCAGAAAGTAACTGCTAGGCTGGTTGCAAGATTTTTGTGTCCTGATTTCAGAAGACTTCACAGTGTTTATGTCATGCAATTAAACCAGTTTATTAGCAGGTTAATATTAGGTGATATTGTTAAATATCATCTAGAGCAGAAAGAGAATAAATCAAAAGCCAGAGTAAAGCATGCAACAGTTCCCACTTAGTTCCCATATTGATAAGATGAAAGGTAAACAAGACATAAACTTGTAAGCAATTGTAGAACAGTGGGTAAACACTTCAACTTTGCCCCTGAGTTCCTGGCTCACATGGTCCCCTCCATTATTAACTGTATGACCTTACACTCCCTATCCTACATTTTCTGTGGAGATAATCATAGCATAGCTTCATAACACCATTTTAATATCATGAAAATTAACAAGTATGAAACATTTGGGACAGTGCTTGGAACCTAACAATTGCTACAATAAAGGTTGGTTGTGATTATTATTATTATGCATGAGATTCATCCATCTAAACATTTGATCATCTCCCAACAAAGAATTGTTGGCATTACCAGCCACTGATTAGCAGGTGGTAGAGCTAAGATATAAACTGCAAAGTCCTGCACCCAACCTTGATACCCTGAAATCCTTCACTAAGATTATTTTCCCTTCCTGAAAGCTGCATTTGCAGTTAACATTCATTTAAAAAATATCTCTAATCGGGTCTGATTGATCATTTTCCTATAGACGCTGGCAGATGTCGAGGAGCAAAAGGTGAGCTTCCAGGATCCAGTGTCTAAGGTTCACTGAGCTGAAAAATTTCTCTGAAATGAGGCTGTGGGGAACAGGATGAAATGAAGCAGCTCAATGGATACTCAACCCTGGAAGAACTAAAGCTTGGTGGGAAGCATGGGCCATCTGCCTCTCCTTTAAAAAATACAACTCTTATTACTACTGTTTCCCTGCCTTGTAGTAGCTGGGTTAATGATCTCTTCTCTATTTGCCTCATTATCTCAATTTAGATGGACAGAGGGCATACTTGTCCTGACTTCTTTGCTTAGTCCTTTCTTCATATAGGGTTGCTGTTGAGAGTCTAAATGTAACTTCTTGCCTCTTCCTACAGAACCAATTCCAGAGTAAGGGGATAGGGACATTAGATT
The DNA here is from genome assembly GCF_048164855.1 of Canis lupus baileyi. NCBI lineage: Eukaryota > Metazoa > Chordata > Mammalia > Carnivora > Canidae > Canis > Canis lupus. Next base: position 29,777,430 of record NC_132856.1, read on the forward strand.
GACATTGAGCAGAAATCTGAGGTGTCCGATCCATATTCCTTAATACAAAATTTTATTCACCTCTCTTACCTGCTAAGTATTCCATTATATTCTCACAACAACCTTACGAAGTAGGTACTATTACTACACCCATTTCACAGATGAGGAAACAATGGCTTCAAAAAGTTAAGTAACTTGCCTAAAGTAGCACTGGAGGAACAAAACTGAGATTCAGACTGAGGTCTGCCCATCTTTAAAGCTCATGTTATTAAGATCTGGGTGAAACTGTGTCCATAATTCAGAATTCTAATTGTGCCCTGCAGTGCCGTGGATGCTCTGGCCCCCATGTGCCTTTGTGACTTCTTCTCCTTCCCTCATGCTATCCCAGCACACTGGCTTCCTCATTATTCCACGAAGATACACCATTTCTCTAGCTGTTCTCCCAGTTTGGAACATTTGTCCCCCAAGAACTCAATCTAACACTTCATCTCAAGTTTTTATTACATTTCATCTTTTCAGTAAGAGATATTTTGACCTGTTCAAAACTACAAACTACCTCCCCATCCTCCACCCACCCTGAGCTCCTTAGCCAACTCAACTTTTTTCTCTTTTCCAAACACTTATAACATTCTTACTTACTATATTATTTACTTATTTTCAGGTTTAATATTTCCCCTTTTCTCCCACTAAAATATAAGCCCCGTGGAGTGTGGGGCTCCTTATTTAGCTCACTGATGTATCCCAACTGGCAGTAACAGGCATATAGTAGGTGCTCAATGAATACTTGCCAGATGGTAATGAATAGCCCTTCCATAGATGCATATTTGCCTTTCTTCACTCTTTCTCACTTCTCTCTTCTCATCCTTAGAAGTTTTCACATACCTGAATAATGTCCCACAAAAATCTTGCTAATATCTCTCAGTATTTATTTGGAACTTTCCACTTATATTTGTATGCAGAGTTTTCCTTCCTGGTCTCTCCAATTTTCTTTTTTCCTTCCTTCTTTCTTTCCTTTCTTTATTCATTTGTTCTAAGTTTTTGTGGGCCACCTGCCGTATGCCTGGCACTCTATCACTTCCTGGGGATGAGAGGATGAAAACTATAATCTTTGACCTCTAGGAGATCACTTGCTGACTTAGGTCAGACTCACCAGAAGGAGACTCCAAAAGTGGGACTCCTTGCAAGTAATTTATTCTGTGCTCTTAGGAGAAATTAGTGAAGGACTAGGGAGATCAGAAGAGGGGATGGGGTAAAAGTCAATCACAGGTGCCAATGCAGGCAAAATCTCAGCCTCAGACTGGTCCTGTTAGTCTGAACTCTAAATTATTTCTCATCATTTGCCCTACTGGAGGCAGGAGAGCTAGGTTTTCATGCCCCATACCAGGCAATACTAGGCAAAAAGGGTCCCCCAAGTACTTCCATCTCTCTACCTAAAGCAGCTGTGTGGGTTCCAGGCCAAAGAGAGCTGGGGGGTGCTGGTTCACACAGCAGACAGGGGAGGAGAACATGCGGGAAAAGGGGATTCTAGGGGACCTGGGGGAGACAGTGTCCATTCCACTTAGTAATCTTTAACATCCAGTTTGGTACTCAATTGCATTCTATTTGGTTCTTTATTCTATCTTCCCCATCATACTCCACACCCACCTCTGTCTTTCATTTCTTCCTTTCTCCCTATAGATACATTTATTGAGTACTATAATGTACCAAGCACTGTGTCAGGGACTGAACATCAGCCCTGAACATATGGAGCCCATATCCTGCTGCTGTTTATTTTTTTTATTTTTATTTTTTTAAAGATTTTATTTATTTATTTATTCATGAGAGACCGAGAGAGAGAGAGACAGAGACAGAAGCAGAGGGAGAAGCAGGCTCCATGAACGGACCCCGATGTGGGACTCGATCCCAGGACTCTAGGATCATGCCCTGAGCCAAAGGTAGATGCTCAACCACTGACCACCCAGGCGTCCCCCTGCTGCTGTTTATTAAACCACGCTATGTATCATTATCACATGAATGTCTGTAGTCAAAATTACCTCCCCTCAACATCTATTCTATTGGATACTTCAGCCAATTAAAGAATGTTCCACAATCTTTCCCTAAAATATATTTTATTTCATCTTCATAGGTGGCCAGCATCTATTAGATTGCTTAGAATTCCCTCTGGTTTTGTGTCACCTATGGATTTGTACAAGTCATTGACAAAAATGTCAATAGAATCATAAAAGACGTGTATCTACACGTGGACTTGTTGGCATAGATGCAATTAAACAGCACTTGGGGAACCATGTGCTTAATCTACTCCACTTCTCTGTATAGTGCTCTGTCCATTATTTCCTTTCCTTTTTTTCTGAATTTCATGACAAATCTTGTCAATTCGTTTGATACGTTCCAGACATGCTTTATCTGTAATAGTCTCCTGACTCCAGACTGGTGGTTTTTGTAAAATTTCTTGGGGTTTTCCCCCCTTTTAATCTAAACTGCAAGTCAACTCCAAATGAAATTTCTTGAAATTTAATCTTCTATTAATTTATTTCTTAACACCACCAATCATTTCTTTCTCTTTCCTATCTCTTCAATTCAGTTAGATGATAATGATACTGTATTTAAAAATAATATTTCCATTTCAATGAAAGTAGGCAACTGTTACGATTTTTTTTTTGCCAAAACATCTTGAAAATGTACTGTTCGACAAGAAAGACAAATATCTCTCACAAGCTGTATATTTACCCTTTCATTCTCTTTTTATTATAAGCTATTTAAACAATTAGGAGGATAGCAGTGATCCTAGGAGCAAATAACATCATCCAGCAGGTTGAGATTCTTCTATGCCATGTGGTGGGAAAATAGGTAGGTGCAGATGTTTTGAAGGTAGAACATTTGGACTAAGATAACCGACTCTCAGGGAAAACTAAACAACCCTCTTAGATAATATTCAGACCTTACAAAATAACTAATAATGATTTCCCAGAGCATATTTATAATAGTAACACCTATATTAAGTGAATACTTATTTGTAAGTCAGTCACTATGCTAAAGGTTCTACATCTGTTCATTTACTTAGTCTTCACCTCTCTGATGTAGTTACTGTTGTATTCTCAATTTCAGAGATGAGAAATCTGAACCTGAGACCTGTTGAGAAATGCACAGGGTGACCCAATCAGCAAGGAACAGGATGAGATTCAAAATGAAGCTGTCTGATACTGCTGCCTGCTGTCTGAATGCCTGGCTATACTGACCCTATATATTTTTCCTAAATGGCAGAGGGTTGGAAAGATAAATTAATTATTAATTTCCTAGACCACTCCCACTTTTAAAGAAAAGGGGAAAAAACAGAATTTTGCATCTTTATTCATAAAGAACTATATTATTTCAGCTATCTAGTGCCCACAATAATGCAGAGTAACAACCTCAAAACTTCATTGGTATGTGATAATTAACATTTATTTGCACTCATAAGTCTATGGGTTAGCTAGGTGGATCTGCTGATCTGGGCTGAGCCCAGCTGTTCTAAACTGGGTTAACTCCTGCCTGTAGTCTGCTGGTGAGTTAGCTAGGGGTTGCCTGGAGTAGAATGGCCTCTCCTCCGTGTGATCCCTCCTCCTCTGGCCAGCTAGACTGATCTCTTTGTCAAGGTCAGTTAGGAGTCCAAAAAGGCAGTGGAAACTGCCTTGAGCCGTTCCACTTGACAGCAAACTGTCTTGAGAAGGCCAAACTCAGAAACTTGCTTAGTCTTCCATATACTATTGGCCAAAGCAAGCTACACAACCACCTATATTCCCTCACAATTCTGAGAAAGCCAAAGGGTTTGAAAAGAATGCCATCTTTAACCTCTAGCACCCTCAGGATGTCTATAAACAAGAGGTTGTCAAATCCCAAATCACTTAAATAATACAAGACATGAATATGGGCCTGAAACCAAGACAGCCTTGAGATTAAGGTGAGGGAGCTAAACATGACTCCCTCTCTTGGTAAGACATGCTATAAAGTCACATTGCAAAGGCAATAGGTAAAAGGAGGCTATGAATGTAGGTCAAAAATACAATCAACCCTCCATAAATACTTTATTTTTTTTTCCATAAATGTCCTCTTCCTGGCATGCAAGGCCTTCAAGACTGTTTTCACCATGCTAATCTGATATTATTTATGCTTTATGTTCCAACATGAGTCTTCTGCCCTGGCTAGCTCAGGGTCTGGCCTTTGCCTCTGTAACTCCCAATGTCAGCTCCCAGGAGCAGTGCTGTTCTCTTCCTTCTCACCCATTCTACACACACCCCCCTTCCTTCCAGTCTTGTCTCAATTCTTACTCCCCTGCAGCTATCCCAGACTTCTGCTGAGCTCTCTGTACCCTGAATACTTACCAACACTGGATGATACTAAAAATCATTCAAGTTGAATATGCTTCTGAATCTAGGAGTTAAATAAATGTTAGGCGCTATCTGGAAGATTGTTTAAAGTACACTTTAAACATGCCTAGAAGATTACAGAGAAGGAAGACCACAGAAGGAAGCAATACATAATACTTTGGCAAAGTCTCACAGTCAGAACAACTTGGGTTTAAATCCCTGATCACCTATTTATGGGCTGTATGACTTTGGAAAAGCTACTCAAACTCTCTGAACCTAAAATGTGTGATCTGTTAAATAAAATACTATATCTTAGAGTTTTCTAGTACTCAGCATAGTGCCTGGTATATAGTATTCAGTAAATGTCGGCTACAGCTATAGCTACCACAACTAATTATCCCCTTATATCAGTACTTTATTCATTTTCTACTTTTCCTCTAAAATCTTTTGGCTGGAGGAGGTAAGTCAAATTCACCAAGCCATTCATTAAGCCTCTTTATTTTGACTATCCTGGTGAGTTATACTAGAAAGAACCTTTGCTTGTATGATTAAACTGTTATTCAAAATGTCAGATTTACTAGTTGGAAATGGGGGAAATCAAATCAGTTTTTGTGGTATTATATTTAGTCATATTGCCTTGTTTAATCACATTTAATTGGGTTCTAAATGACAGTTTAACCTTAACTATTTGGCAGTATTAATCATGGTGATTGATCACCTCCAGAGACTTAAATCTTCCACGAGCTCCTAATATGAGCAACATCTTTTTGGGATAATCTATATCTTTCCAAAAGATTGTCACCTACAGATAATTGGAAGCACATCGGTGTTCTGAACCAAAAGAGTTTATTAAAAACTTTACAGTGTGCAACATGTTTAGCTTAAACCCAGGAAAGAACAAAATAGTGCACAGAATTTCTCATCAGCTAGAACAGGATTGTATGCTCAGCAGGGCCAAAGGCTATGATATTATCAACAAATATATATGCCCAACAACAGCATAGTACCTGGCATGCAATAGACCATAAATCAATAGGTGTGGGATAATTAAATGAATGAATGAACTAGAGTATAATAAAACCCAAAGTTTCTAATGAGAACAATATTTCAGGTTTTAAGCCACTCTGAATCCATTAAGGATCAAGGCAGGATATTAATTAATTTACTAAAATCCCCGGTTTATAGTCTAGTGTCTCACTCAAGAAAAGAAAATCAGATTAGATTATAAATAATTACCTTAACAATCTTCCTCTAGGGATTTCCCCCTCTTTTAATCTATACTACACATTGTCTCCAAATTAATCTTCCTGAAATTTAATCTTTTATTAATTTATTTCTAATACCACCAATCATTTCTTTCTCTTCCCTACTTCTCCAACTCATACATCAAGTATTTCAATTAGACAATTAGACAATAATACCTTCTATGTAAGGGTAATATTTCCATTTCAGTGGAAGCAGGTAACTATTGTGATTCCTATACCCACTGTAGAAATGTCTAAAATGTACTGTTTGACAAGAAAGATAAATGTTCCTCACAAACTCCATATTTACCCTTTCATTCTCTTTTTATTGCAAGCTATTCAAACACTGAGGATAATGGTGATCCCAGGAGTAATAAGTATCATTCAGCAGATTGAGATTCTCCTGTGCCATGTGGTGGGAAAATAAGTAGGTGCAGCTGTTTTGAAAATAAAACATTCAGACTAAGATAATGGACTGTCATGGAAAGCTAGACTTTTACACACCCCTCTTAGAGTAGCTTATTCTAATAAGACTTTATGAAGGGGTGCCTGAGTGGCTCATTCGGTTAAGCAGCCAACTCTTGATTTTGGCTCAGGTCATGATCTTAGGGTCCTGGGATTGAGCTCCATGTTGGGCTCTACACTCAGTGGGGAGTCTGCTTAAGGATTCTCTCTCTCCCTCTGCTCCTCCCCCAGCGGTCTCCCCGCCTCTCTCTCTCTCATTAAAATAAATAAAAATCTTAAAAGAGAAAGACCCTAAGAAATAACTAGTAACCATTTCCCGGAGCATAATATTTATAATAATGGTGATAGTAACACCTACTATTTAGTGTATGTCAGTCACTAGGCCAAAGGTCCCACATCTATCCTTTTTTAAGTCTTCTCCTCTCTATGAAGTAGTTACTGTTGTAATCTCTGTTTCAAAGATGAGGATCCTGAAACTCAGAAATGTTGAGTAATTTTCCAAGCTGACCCACATAGTAAGCAGCAGAGTGGGCTTCAAAAAGTAGCTGTGTGACACTATTTTCTGCATTCTTAATCCTTGGCTCCATTGACCTCATATATTTTCTCTAAATAGAAGAGGGTTAGAAAGAGATACATCATGAATATTTCAACATTCCTTCTTTTATTTATTCTCTACGTATGGAAACCCTCTGCACTAGACATCATTGATCACTCTAATCATAGATTGAGGAGTGTTGACAAAGGAGAAAAGGAGTAAATGCAAAAAATTTAAGCACTAAACATGTATCATGTACATGCTAAGTGCTTTCCATAGTTATTTCTTTAACACACCAGCACTACCCTTAATATGTACCTGCCACAGAATAATTACCACTGAATATATGTTGAATAAAATAGCCAAACTAATGCTTCAGAGTAGGAAGCATCAAGTGACAGACCTGAAGGAGGGGAGGTAGCAAAGGAATCTCTCTTTGATACTTTCCACAAAATTTGTAGTGAGTTGATCTACTAATCAGTAAAGCTGTGAAAATACTCTTCATGAACATGGATTGTTAGATGGGAAAACAATAATGTAAAAATGTAAAAATGTGAATTTAGTTTTTAGACTGTAGCTTATGTTTGTGTCTATAAATCACTAGATAATGTCCAAAATTATGTTAGTTAAAATATGAAATGTGAGTGGGATCTGTGGCAAGACACAGAGAAAAATGTTATGAGCATTTGACAAGTCAGGGGTTCCAGAGTGCAAAGAAGATGGCTGGAGTGGTCTCATGGACATGAGGTGATGAGAGGGAGAGAATCTCTCTCAAGGGAGAGAATCCAAACACAGGGACCGCATCTTACCCAATGTCAATAGATATAAACTTGAAGCAAGCTTCTAGAGAATACAGCAGATCTAATGAGTGTTTTGCCCCAAATCCACCACAACATGCTGCTTCTCTCTGTCTCCCAGGGTAGCAGCCACAATCCCTTTGCATATGTCCATATGAAGCCATCCAATGCAAAAATGCAAACACTTGGCCCACAGTCATGCATTCCTTTTATCTCTACTCCTTTCTTTTTATTCTCTGGTAATATAAGGGTAATGAAGGAAAAAGGAAAGGAAAAATAGCTGTCTCTAGTTTAGATGGTTTCATTCCTAACTAAACTTGGGTTGATAGCAAATAGCTACAAAAGGAACAACTCAGAAAATAGGAAGGACTTTGCAAGTCAGATCCAGGAAAGAAGCCATCTTCCCATTTTACAGATGAAGAAATGGAGGCTCGGAGAGGGTAAGTACCTTGGTGGAGATCACACAGGTGAGTGGAAGAGTTTGAGTTTGAGTTCAGATATCTTTGCCTCCAGAGTATATGCTCTTATTTAATGTAAAGAGAATATAACAGAAAGCTTTCTAAAATAAATGTTCAATTTAGAATTCAGGGCAGGCCTTATGGAGAGGTGGCAACCAAAGTCAAGCACCAAAAGGGATTATGGACATTCTCCTTTGGCAAGGACTTTAGCACTTAAACAGTGAGAGCTAATGCAACAGATTGAAATGTGGAGCTTGCTTGTGGGATAGCACCAAATGGATGGTTTAAAGAATGCTGTTAAAGGAAACCACTATCTATTTGTAGATCACTGAAGGTGGTGGGGGAAACTGTTTCATATAATATGTCATGGTGGAGTAAAACTATTTGAATATTTTGAAATTGGAGGCTTAAATTAGTTGTAAAACTAACTAAAACAGAATTAAGATAATATGCCTAGCAGAACAAAGATATTACCAGCCAAAAACATCCCTTTTTTGGTATCATGTCCTCCTCCAGTCAAAGGATTACTACAAAGAGGACAAAAACTGAAACATTATTTGCCAGGTCGTGAGAGTCCTAGGAAATATTTTGTCCTCATAAGAACCACAAAAAACCACAAAGCACAAAAGAAGGAAACAATGTGATAACTCAGGTCCACTTCAAAGAAATAAACTTTGATAAAACTCTAGGTTGACTAAAATCTTTTTTAAAATAAAGAGAGACTAGGAAATTATCACAAGATGCAGGAAATTTGGGACCATACCTAGAGATGTGAGAGGCATAATGACTAAATGCAATGTCTATCCTTAAATTGGATTCTGGAACATTAAAAAGAAAAATGAGTGGAAAAACAGGTGAAACCCAAATGAAATCTGTAGTTTAGTTAATAGTAATACGCCAATGTGGGTTTCCTAGTTGGGACAAATGTACGGTGATAATACCCAGGGGGGAAACTGAGTGAGGGGTGTACAGGAACTCCCTGTAACTGTTGCAACTTTTTGTAAATCTAAAATTATTACAAAAAATAAAAAGTTAGTTTCAAATACCCTTGATAGCTCACTGCAATGTTTTTATAATGATCTTTCAATGTACTCTTCCCCTACCACCATAGCAACTTGCTTCTGGTGGCAAATGTTGGGGTCACAAGAGAAGAGGAAAAACAAGCAGACAAATGTGACCTTGGTTCTCAATCAAGGGGCTTCACCTCTAGAATGCACTTTCACCAGTTTGTCTTTCATTGTCAGCACTTGATATCTTGGGATCTATAACATGTACTCATGAACATGGAACTATTCCAGTTTGTACTCCTGATTGTCTTGACATTTAAGGGTATTGATCAGTCCATAAGTGTTGTGCCTGGTTTCAAGAATCCATGATCATAAAAGCATTTATATTACATAAATGTATACATCCCATAGAGAGGAAGGCCAAAGCTTTCTAAGAAAAAGGCAATGTGGGCAAGGCCCCACCCAGATTTATGGATATCTGTAAAGTTAGAAAAACTGCTATGGTATCAAATTTAGAGGTCAAAGTGGGAAGAAAATTATTGGTCAAGTTCAAGCTCACTTCAAAAGAGTGGAGGAAAGACACAAAAAGTTTTCACATCTGGGCAAAATCTAAAATACATTTAGGATGTTGGATGATGTTTTCTGAAAATTCTATTATTTAATATCAGCTAGTTACCAGGTCTCCACTACGTGCTAATGGCACTCATGTATATATATATGTATGTATTATGCACAAATATGTATGATTTCTTTTCCTTAAAGAGTAATTAACACTTTTTAGAAAAAACGTCTATAATAAACTGCCTAACAGAGGCAACCAATTTGCTGAAATGTATGTGATACCCCAAAATGTGAGATTAAAAAAACTATAGTGAAGCAGAATTCAGCATGAGCAGACGGAAGTGTGTGAGTTCTAACATGTGATAGACATCCAAATGGACTTCTGTTTTTAAATGTAATGTGATAGACAATTTTCCATGTTTTCTTTTGTAATGTATGTGGGATTAAATAGGGCACATACTCTTCATCATTATGTATATATGACTCTAACTCTCACTACAAATCAATGAAAAATATAAAGACTAAATTGCCCAAGCCAAAGAATTGAATCAATATAATATTACCTGAAAGCCAAAGAATTGAGTCAATGTCATATTATCCCACTTTGAAATATTAAATGAAGTATTTAAAAAAAAAGAAAGAAGAAAAGAAAACAAGGGGAGGTGAAGAAACATAGAAAGATGGAGAGAAGGAAGGGAGTAGGGAAAGGAGAGAAGACCAAATCTGCTAACAACCAATACTTCTAAGGGCTTGATTTAATATAACAGCATTTCTTCTCCCGTTCAAAATGGTTATAGCAGTGTTCCTTTTCTGGGGGAAAACACTAGCTATATGACGTTTTCTAAGATGGAAGAAAATAGAATAGATTTGTCTATGTCATCTTTGTTAAATAGTAACCATTCAACTGATTTCATTGAAAATGCCATCATGAAGGAAAACTAGCAGACAACAGCCCATTCCCTCCCTCTTCTTGGGATTTGTTTCAGTCATGTTAGTTCTGAAGGTTAGAAGGACATTAGCAGTACCTATGCTAGCATCCCAGATAACTCTGGCATGAAGCAACATGCAGGCATCATCTTTGCCTTAAAGCACTCCTTCCCCTTTATTATTGAACTTATTTTATTCGATTTTTAAAAAAGCATAACATGCATTTATCATAACAAGTCAAACAAAAGTTTTTAATATGCCCTTCCTCCAAGCATCCCTTTCCTTATCCTCCAGGTAACACATCCAATGTAAATAGGTTAGTAGATATCATTCACATGACATCTGTACTCATTCAAACATATAAAAACATAAGTGCTCATAAATAGCTTTTGGACACAATATTTTACAAAAATGGGATCATATCTCTCATTCTACTCTAAAATTTGTTTTTTTTTTTTTTAAAGTTCTATCACATTGGGGTGCCTGGGTGTCTCAGTTGGTAAAGTGTCCAACTCTTAATCTTGGCTCAGGTGTTGATTTCAAAATTGTGAGTTCAAGCTCAGCATGGAGCCTACTTAAGAAAAAAAAATCTATCACAAGCATCTTTCCAGGCCAATACATACAGATCTAATTTATTCTTTTTTATAGTTATGTAGCACTTCATGGTATAAATATGTCATCATTTAATCAACCAGTTAACCATCCCTCTATTAGCAGACATTGTTTCCAGGTTTGTTTTCTACTACGATGTTATGGTAAACATCTATATCTATGTATTTGGTATCTACATTTTTATATAAGTAGATATACATAGATGCTTTATTTCTTTAAGAGAGATGCCCAAAAATGAGATTACTGGCTCAAGGAAGCAACCCACTTTACAATCCAGATGTAAACGCAATTATAATTGCAGATATCCATTTCTCTCTTAATATTTGGGACGCTTTTAGAGTCATATAGTAACACAGAAAGAGAACAATCAACAGAATCCAAAATAAAGTTAAAAACTCTCCATATCATAGGACCAAGCAAAGTCCCCAGATGATCTTGGTAGAAAGAGCTTTTCCAGAAATTTTGTAAATGAAGATATGAAGGTAACTTCACTAGGTTCTTCCCCATCATGCCCCTTTTTCACCATATGACAACTTCTTGGTATGGAGAATAAGGAAAAGAGGTCTCTAATAGTACTTAGCCAGGGTACTTGCCTTCTCCTTGGAATGCTGAGATTATTCCTATTTTGAAGAACCAGAGTACCTAAATGTCTAAAACAAACAAAACAAAACAAAAGGAGAGAAAAGAAAAAGTAAGACTGGACACTTCTTTTGTTGGGGAAGTGTCAGGGGCCTTTGGAAATAGCAGCTGTTTTCTAAATAATTAGTTAGGGTAATACAAATAACAAAAGGAAAGCCATTATTTATCTGTTGGATATTGTAGCACACTTAGACCTCAAGAAAGCTTACTAGGGAAAGGGGAAAAGGTCATTTTCTTAAATTGGAGCCCGATCAAGATATTAGATTCCTTATGACAAATATCAATTCCTTTATGATTATTGATGGTATACCTCCACAGAAACCTGTGAAGAGTGATTAGCCTCTGTGACCTTTCCAAATGCAGGATGGAAAATAATTTATATTACAAAAACTGTAGCTGGAACTTAGCCACTTCTGTTCAATGTAACAGAAACAAGTTGGGCTAGAACTCAAGAGATCTAGGTAACTTTGAATAAGTCATGTAAACTCTCTGAGTTTCCATTTCCTTTCAGCAAAATGGAGCTAATACTGCCTCTGGTCTCTTTACCTCACTGCATTCAATAAAATAACATATGTGGAAGAACACTGAAGCCAGTATGAGACAAAAAGTTGATGGGGCACCTAGGTGTCCCAGTCAGTTGAGTGTTGGTCTCTTGATTTCAGCTCAGATCATGATCTCAGGGTTGTAAGATCAAGCCCCAAGTGGTGCTCCATGCTGGGCGTGGAGCCTGCTTTAAGATTCTCTCTAGCCCTAGATTATATATATATATATATATAATTATATATATATATATATATATAATCTACCTATTTATTTTAGAGAAAGAGTACCTGCATGCATGTGAATGGGTAGAGAGGCAGTGGGAGAGAAGATGACTCCCTACTGAGTATGAAGCCCAATGAGGGCATGATGTCGCAACCCTGAGATCATAACTTGAGCATAAATCAAGAGTCAGACACTTAACTGAGCCACCCAGGCACCTCTCTATTCCATAAACAAAAGAAGAAGTTGAAAACATGGACTCAGGAGTCAACCAACTTCTAACCAAGCCTCTAATCAGGCTTTCCTGATTACTTTTGGGTCATCTTGATTGTATTACTCGCCTTCTGAGCTTCAGCTTCCAAAAAGAGGATACCATACCTACTTTTATTACTTTATGAGAATGAGATGGGATCCTACCTTCCAAAGTGTAAGCATAGTGCTGGTGCCTCATGAGCTCTCAATAAATGAAAGCTGTTACTTGCTTGGAAAATACCACTTAATGTGGTAATTCCATAGAAAGCTCTCGCTCTCTTTGAAATCAGTTAAGCACTTTCTTCCATTCAGTAGCTGCTTGCTTTCCTCTCCTGAGCCCTCTGTTCTTGTTATGGCCCATTTGCCCTGACTCTGAGAGACAAGTAGGGGCCTTGGTACTGGAATCAAGGCTGCAGGAAAGGGGGTTGAGAACAGGAGATCCAGCCTGTGGCTTAATTGGAAGCCAAAGCTCAGGAGCCCCAGGCACCTACACAGGCCACAGCATGAACACCACATTAACTCCTGATTGCTCTGCAGCCCAAAGCAAACTAAGAGATCAAAGAGCAGCAAATAGGACTGGATATAAGTAGAGAAATTTCCTTCAACTTACTTTGAAATGAACTATGTGGGTTTGGGGGAGTTAAGGAGTCAGCAGATGTATTCCCTTGTCTTGGCCTTTTACTAGCTGCCATGTCTTCTTGTTTTCTACCTATTGTCCTCAAGATTAGGAAGTAGAAATTATTTGTCTGAATCAGCCTTCCCAGGACAAATATGGATGTCAGTTTGTATTGGGCTGGGCTGTAACAGGATCAATCTATCTAGCTCTGGGGTAAGGGACAGCTCTGGCTTTAAGCCTTGGGTAGCAAGGTCATTCATGGTCAGAATAATTCTCCTATGAAGGAGGTTGGATGGCTCTTGTAACATGATGATAGATCAGGGGGTTGGGAGACCCCTCTGGAGGCATGCAATCTACAGACACTAAAAATAGTAATAATTATTATTCAATATTAAATTTTCATTTTTTGCTTTGTAATTCCCTTCCTTAATCTGTTAAATACTACAACCTAGTTGTTATTGTGTTTTGAAGGGCCAAAAGAAGGGCCTGTGGTCATGCTTGGAATGAATGAAACAAAGAAACACATTACAAGATGATACAATTAACCAATGTTGCTCTGAAGATGTAGTGCACGGCAAAGAAGGATTTGAGAGGTGTCATAAAGTCTCCAAAACTGATTTCAGCATGTCCCAGAAATTACCTGAGGAGATCATGATCTTTGGAGAATTGACTCAGAGTATTGTCTTGTTGGTTTTAAGCAGAAGGGTGACCCTGAAGAATGGAAAACTATGGGTCACCTGAGTTATGTAATTATTGTAATAGTGACCTCAGTAGCTGCCAGTTCTTGGCTGTGCTATGTCAAAGACATCAGTACTAATATGAGGTAAGTGGCATTAACTCAATTTTATAGGTAAGGATCAAAGTGCCATGCCACTTATCTGAGGTCCTCTTAGATATGTGGTGATCTGGGATTCAGACCCAGGTCTGTACATCTCCAAAGACTGGGCTTTTCACCACACAAGCAGTATCCTATAGGATATCAAACCCAGACTTTTATGGCCAGCCCCACCTTTGTCAGGGTTTCCTGCCAACAGTGCAGCCAGATTCCTTGCTTTAAAATTTCCAGCAGAACTTGAAGAAAGGGTAACAGTTATGAGCTATAGAGTCCTGCCTTGTATGACTGTAGAGATGCCCAGAGCAGACAGTGTGTAAAGGGAGTGGGCATGGAAGAGAATGGCTTACTGTGAGGAGGGAATGGACTGCAAATGGGGAAAAGAGGCCAGTAGGGATCCTCTAACAAAACCAGTCAGTTCCTATTCTCCATATCAAGATTGGAAATACCACTTAGAATTCATCTACTACTGTCACCCGATAGAATTTTCTCTTAAGAATGGAATTGTTCTGGGGATCCCTGGGTGGCTTAGTGGTTTAGAGCCTGCCTTTGGCCCAGGGCCTGATCCTGGAGACCAGGGATGGAGTCCCACATCGAGCTTCCTGCATGGAGCCTGTTTCTCCCTCTGCCTGTGTCTCTGCCTCTCTCTCTCTCTCTCTCTCTCTCTGGGTGTGTCTCTCAGGAATAAATAAAATCTTAAAAAAAAAAAGAATGGAATTGTTCTTTATCTGTACTAGCTGCATGTGGCTATTGAGCACTTGAAATGTGACTAAGGAACTGAGGAACTGAATTTTAATTTAATTTCAAGTAGGTTTAATTTAAATAGCCACATGTGGCCAATACATATTGAGAGTATAGGTATAGAGCATCTCTCTACTGTAGGGTTTTGTCAAAATTGTGAGTCAAGGAGCTAGATCCCTATTTCCATGTTTAGATTAACAAAAATTAGTACACTTTTGGGGCACCTGGGGGCCACAGTCAGTTAAGCATCTGACTCTTGTTTTTTGTTTTTTGTTTTTAAGATTTTATTTATTCATGAGCGACAGAGAGAGAGAGAGAGGGAGAGAGAGAGAGAGGCAGAGACAAAAGCAGAGGGAGTAGCAAGCTCCATGCAGGAAGCCAGATGTGGAACTCAATCCCGGGTCTCCAGGATCATGCCCTGGGCTGAAGACGGCGCTAAACCACTGAGCCACCCGGGCTGCCCTGACTCTTGGTTTTGACCCAGGTCATGATCTTAGGGTCATGAGATCGAGCCCTGCATAGAGGCCAGAGTCAGGCTTTGCACTCAGAGCCGAAATCTGCTTGTTTCCTTCTCCCTCTCCCTCTGCCTCTCCCCCACCCCTCCCCACCCCTCAAATAAATAAATCTTTCTTTTTTTAAAGATTTTATTTATTTATTCATGAGAGGCACAGATAGAGAGCCAGAGACACAGGCATAGAGAGAAGTAGGCTCCATGCAGGAAGCCCGATGTGGGACTCGATCCCGGGTCTCCAGGAGCATGCCCTGGGCTGCAGGCAGGCACCAAACCCCTGAGCCATCCAGAGATCTCCTAAATAAATCTTTAAAAAATGATGAGTACACTTTTTAGGAGAAGCTGTGAAGTCTGACTGCCTTGGCTTGAATCTTAGCTCTTTCTTTTTCTTTTTTCTTTTTTTTTTTTAATTTTTATTTATTTATGATAGTCTCACAGAGAGAGAGAGAGGCAGAGACACAGGCAGAGGGAGAAGCAGGCTCCATGCACCGGGAGCCCGACGTGGGATTCGATCCCGGGTCTCCAGGATCACGCCCTGGGCCAAAGGCAGGCGCCAAACCGCTGCGCCACCCAGGGATCCCCTTAGCTCTTTCATTTACTGTGTAACCTCTCTGTGTCTGTCTTGTTATCTGTAAAACAGAGATTAAAAACTGTAACCACTTCATAAGGCTGTTGTAAGGATTAAATGAATGTAGTGCCCAGAATATAGTGAAATAATAAGGATATAGAAGTGAACAAGATATATTTCCTACCCTCAAGAAGTTTTTTTACTACTGCTGTGCCTTCGGAACCCCTATCCAATGAGTCTAAATAATACACACAGACCAGTTGTATGACTCTAAATGGTATGTATAAATCAGCAATATTTGCTGTGTGTATGTGTGTGTGTGCATATGCCCCATGTGCATGTGTGTGTGTGTGTGTGTGTAACACCTAGCACAGCACTTGGTATATGTTAGACACTAAAAAATAGCAATTTTTTTCTTGTTGAATGGCATCATGTGATATGTAGAGCTAGAATGTACCAAATTTTTGCTGTAATCTTGGCCTTCTTCACTGAACTCTCTGGCAGGACAGACAAATGGTTCCATGCATGATAAGGTTTTGTTTGCTTGTTTTTTGTTTTTTTTTTTGCTTTGCTTCTCTTGGCCATATTTCAGCAGCTACATGAGATTTGGTAATGTGACCATTCTGGGGGTAGTGGGTGTTTCCCCAAATCCAGAAGTCCATCAGGGGACTCATAATATCATTTGTTTTGCCTAATCAAGTTGCATCTAGTAGGGTTGTTTTTTCTTTCTCCCCAACCTCCATTGATTTTCTTCTGAGCCAAACATTTGTTTCCCTTGGAGAACCACACCTTCCCATCACAATTTATGTCTTTCAGTGGGTGATTCTGACTCTAAAAGTGGACAAGTGATTTTGGATTACCTAATCAGAGCACTGCATGCCCTTGGCCATGGGAATTGGGCATACATGATATTTGGCCCAAATCAATGCAATAAAGTTCAAGTCAAAACTTTTGGGAAACTCTTGGGGAAAAAAACAATACAGTAAGAACATGGTCTGGAATTGCCAGAGAACATTATATAGAGGCCTGACCTGAAGTAAAGTCAATGCAAAGCAAAGCAGAAGTGAAAGAAAAAGGGACTGAGTCTTGATGACTTCCTTTTCTTGAGCTCTGGAGCAATTGTGCCTAAATCTCTATTGCTGGATTAGCTTGGTGAGCCCATACATCCCTTTCCTTGCTTAAACCAGATTGAGTTGAATTTCTGTTTCTTGTAACCAATGTTCTCTCTGCCATTTCCTCAGTGCTAAGAGTGTTGTTCCCAGCAACTCTGTTGAGTAGAGGCCAAATGACCTGCACCCACCTTCTCATGGTAGCAGCCTCTGGAGTCCTAATCATAAAAGACCAAATGGCAAAAGTCATTCACATGCTCATGGCAGAAATTTTAATGATGTCCTATGTGGGGCTGACCCTAAGAAGGGATTCTAAAAAGGGCCTTGCTTATGTAATTTAAATTCTTAAAATAACTGCAGATTGAGTCTGAGAATCCCGCTGGGGCTCCTGACTGCCTAACCTGGGATGAAGAGGTCAGAGTGTCTCAGTGAATGAAAAATAGGCTGACAGCAAAATAGGCTAAGAACAAAATCATCTCTTATCCTCGGCAGAGCATAAGAGTGGGTCAGGACTCCAAGTGGCAAATTAGTGACTTTGCATTTATTTAGCGACTTCTCAAAAATACCGTTAGCAGCACAGGAGGAGAGCTGACCCATTTCTGGGTCTGGAATCAATAGACTAATAAAAGTAATCCTTAAAAATAGCTTTCCCTTCTTAAAATACAGTTTCCATTGAGTAGCACCCAGAAGAAAATTTTTATCTGAGCCCTGACTCTTTTTTCCATGGTTGAAACAGAGTAAGACAGAAGCTTTAGTGTCCTGGGAGGTGATTTGCCTGGATACTGTGCACAGTGGTTTCTGTTCTTGAGTGGAGACTCCAGCCCAGGTTTCCTAATTCTCTTTGGTGAGGCAGCTCCTCCTGCTCCTTCAGGTTGGGAAGGGGGCAAGGCCATAGAGGCTCTGATTGATTTTGCCAAGAGGGATACATCTGGTGTTCACATCCTATTTCCATCAAATTGAAACCTGGAACCCAGAGACGGAGAAGTAAGGTCTGGAGTGCCAAGAATGACTTGGAACAGAGCAGGGAAGTCTTCTGGGAGTGGCTGTTTAGATTATCCTGGGGCTGAATGGAGAGGAGAGAAAGGAAACCAATCTTCAGAAAATCCAAATCTTTCAGGACTGGTTGTGATTTGTGGACAATGTAATTTTCTTGGGCTTGGGTATTTCCTCATTCTAACTCTCCTCTGGTGTCCAAGGGAAGCCCCCCATGAAGGTGTGATATTCAAATTTGACTAAAGGGGGGAAGTAAGAAAGGACATAAATCATGTAATTCTCTATTTTTCTTCCCACCTCATTGTCAGAGTAATAGGTCCTGTTTCTCCCTAGTTCATGGGGAAATTACCTAAGCAATTCTAGAAGCTCCAACTTTCTTTCCAAATTCAACTCAAAGTCACTTTCATGAAATTTGTAGTTACTACTGTTTGTGGACTTTAAAGGCTTGGCTGTCCCTCATGCCACCCCTGATAGTAGCGTGCTGTGAGAAATATTTTATTATAGACTGTAACCTGCATTTTTGGTAATGGGGACGGTAGTTATTTTACAGTCATATCTTTTGAGCTCTGAGGCTAATTAATGCCCATGGGAGGGACAAAGGAAAAACGAAAAACAGTTTCAAGTTTTCTTAACTAGAATTTAGAAATGATGGGAAATAGATACTAGAAATTATTAATGGGATATGGAGTACAAAATTATTAACAGATGTAAATTGAACCAAAGGGTCTTTTTAAGGAAAAGACAGGGTAAGGCAAGAGTTGTCCATAACGGTATTTGAATGGTGTCTCCTGGAAGCAGTAGAAAAGTGACAAAATGACCCCACAAGATCAAATATCTTTATTTGGGAGCCCTCCCTTAAAGTAAGGAAATTATGAATCAAAAGGAGAATCTTGACCTATGCTCTTGTTGATAGTTGCTGTATTTATCAGGGTCATGGAAGAAAAAAAGTGCATGATGATTACAATGACATCTAGTAGATACATTTCTTAACCCTTACTTCTTAGCCCTTAGAATGATCCTATGAGGAAAATACCATAACAAAGGAAGCTTGTGACCTGAAACATTAAGTGACTTGCCTAAGACACATGGATTTACCAGCTGTTGTGGCTAGATCTGCATCCAGGTTACTGTGCTAGTGAGCCTTTCTAATAACTAGAATCGAAACTATGAGCAAAAAGCAATCCTAGGAGCTCATCTATCCTATAGTGTACTGAGGTGTCTAACAGCACAAATTCAAATCAAGACCATTAGGCACTTGTTAGTAAAAAAAAAATAATGAGAGGAAACACATGCCTGCCCAGATTAAGCAGGTACCCCTTGAATGAACATCGTGTTCATCATCATTATCATCAACATTTATCATTGTGATCATTACTATTATTCCCCAAATAGGGCAAATTTTAAGGTTAATCTTAGAATTCTCTAAAGCTAACAATGAATGTCTGAGTTAAAAATAGAATAGAATAACAAGGCAGACTGTAAGTAGCTTCGACTGCTCTAGGAAATTTCTGTATGGATTATCTTAGTATTAGAGAATGACAGAGTAGGGATTTGAAGCCAGGCCAGATTCCAGTATCTGAGCAGACCCCTCCATATACAATTCTGCTCTTTGCCCTTGAGCCTCTCCTCACATAGTTCTCCCTGCCCAGGACTCCACTTGTGTTCCCCCTCTCCTTTTATAAAGGTATCACCTTAGAACCTTTCCAGAACTATCATAGAGACATATTTCTTTTTTTTAAAGATTTTATTTATTTATTTAGTCAAGAGACACATATATAGAGAAAGAGAGACAGAGACAGAGAGACACAGGCAGAGGGAGAAGTAGGCTCCATGCAGGTAGCAGGATGTGGGACTCGATCCTGGGTCTCCAGGATCACACCTTGGGAGGAAGGCAGCGCTAAGCCGCTGAGCCAACCGGGCTGCCCAAGACATATTTCAAAATAGAGATTCTCCTCAGTTCACCCTTTCTGGTATATTTTTCATCTCTCTGACATTATAGACCATAGCCTATTGTCAATTCCACTTTTCTAAGTCCTCATCTAGTTTTTACAGCCCAACCTTAGTGGTCCTCCTAGCTGATAATACTCAAGGCTGTTAGCTCTATCCTTGAACCTTCCAGAGAATATTATTTTTTTTTTCTGTTGCCTATATTCCCAGATAGACTGTGAGTCCCTTGGAAGCAGAACACTTGGCTCATGATATAACACAGAAGCTGGTACATAATAGGGGCTCAATGTGGCTTCAATAAATCAATGAAAAAATGATTGAACTCTAAAGTCAAGAGTTACTTAACAAGTGTTATTAGAAGTCCCCATATACCTGCCATAAATGGTAAGGATTACCAAAACCTCAAGTCACAACATCTAACGTAAATGACAACTGATGCTGGTCTCAGTGGTTAAAAACATATCCACATTTTAATGAACAGAATTGAAATGCCTTTGAGGTTCTGGAACACACTTTTAGGGTGCATCCACCAGAACTCTTGGCTTATTGTAAGGTTTCACATGTAATTCTTGTCACTTAGCATCCCCAGGCTTAAAAATTGGCTCATGCTGAAAGGAATCTCTGGGGTAAGAGAAAATCCTGATTCCCTGATATGTTCCAACAGGGACAGAAGGATTGCAGTCTCATTTCCTGCCAACTTTTAAATTATGAATATTTTGGTATGATGATAAGTAAGTGAAACAAATCTAACAGGGAATCAAATAATTGAGGAACATGAAAACATAGATTATTGTTTCCCTTTTCTTTTTCTCTCAAGTTTATTTGTTTTGCCTTTGCAAAAGAAAATAAGGTCAGGTGGAAAAAATATTACTTTAGGACATTTAAGTCTACAAAATTGTAATAAAAGGAAATTTATTTTCTCTTACTTGGTCACACTATCCAAATGCATAACTCTGCTCTGGTTTCTATGGAATTATGGACAAATTATTTGATTAAGAATCTTTTATGCTAAAAAAGTCACCCTGCTTGACCCCCCAAATACCTTTTCAGATTAGGTAAACTCTTCAAGGGAACCATCTCTTTGAAATATTATTAGTAAAATACAAATGGGTTTAAAAAATCCTAATTCAGAACAATAATGAAGGTGAGAACAGACTTCCTTTTATGTTTCTGGAGTGAAATAAAAAAGCTTAGATTTTATGGCATTTTAGTAATCTAAAACACGGTTTTTGTTATGTTAATGAAACACACATTACTATTTGAGCACTCACTATATTTTCCTTTCATACAAAAGCACTTTCAGAATCCAGACAGATTAGGTTAGTGCAGACTACCTTTCCCATCACCATTTTATAAGCAAATCTTCCAACATCTAGCATATGTTAGTTGAATTAATGAGAGCAATAAACAAAGAAACCAAGATTAGCAGTGAATGCACTCAATGGAAAACTTCATCTTACTCTAAAATCTTCTCTCCTTTTTTGTCATTTGAATGTTATTGCTAAATATAAGAATGCTTTCTTGTATACTTCCCTTTATGTTCCACAGACTTTATGTTCACAGACTTTCTGACTCACCCCTATTCATGATCAAACACAAATTTCACAAAAGATTTAATTGCATCTAGACTTTAATAAATATTCTATTTGGGATCTGCAAATAAGACTATAGGAAGGTGGGGGAATCTTTTTGTTATGCAAATACAAGCTAGTGGAAGCTCTTTCTGAAAGCTATTTAGCTGAGCCCTCAAAAAGCAATGTTTGAATGGCCTTTTCTTTCTTTTTTTTTTTCATCCAGGAATGTCAACCTCATTACAAGTCTGGTTATAACATCCTTATTTTGTGGCCACTTGGCAAATAAGTTCTTTTGCGATGAATTT
This sequence comes from Canis lupus baileyi, assembly GCF_048164855.1. NCBI lineage: Eukaryota > Metazoa > Chordata > Mammalia > Carnivora > Canidae > Canis > Canis lupus. The sequence goes on from NC_132856.1 coordinate 29,799,207, forward strand.
TGACAAAATATATAATAATAACTCCATGTATTTGCATAAGCTTTTCCAAGTGAAGTACTTTATTCCAGAGAAGGTAAAGTTCTTGAAAACAAAGTGGAATTTTTGTAGAAATTTCTCCAACAGGACCTCTCCTCTCTGCAAAAGGCAATTGCTAGATATATCTTTTCTTTCGGTCTACCCATTCAGTGGGACACAAATTCATCTATAATGTTGATCATTGCTTTCATTTCATGAATATATGCCAGATACTGCTCTAAGTATTTTAGATGAATGAACTTGATTCACCTTCATAAAAATCCCCTGCATTATTGGTGCTTTCATTGCGAATTTAAAGTTGAAGAAATGACAGTCAAAGAAATCACTGTCTTTTTTCCAGGCCACATGGCTGGTAGAACCAGAATTTGAATCCAAGTTTATTTTTTTTTTATTTTTTTTTTTTTATTATTTATGAGAGTCACACACAGATGGAGAGAGAGAGGCAGAGACACAGGCAGAGGGAGAAGCAGGCTCCATGCACCGGGAGCCCGACGTGGGATTCGATCCCGGGTCTCCAGGATCGCGCCCTGGGCCAAAGGCAGGCACCAAACCGCTGCGCCACCCAGGGATCCCTGAATCCAAGTTTAAATGTAAAATTTCATGTTTTGGATTCTTGGTTTGAGTATCTTCTTTCTTTTTAGAAACAACTCAGTTAATAAAACAGGAGGTACCTAGACATGTTTTACCCAGTGGATCATGTATATAAGAACTAAAAAAAAAAAAAAAAAAAAAAAAAAAAGCAAAAATAATAAACAAACCATGGCAATAACAAAGGTAATTATGAGGCAAAAAAAAAAAAAAAAACACCAAACACCAAATATTTGACCCTGGGACTATATCAATAACTATGGAATATAAATTTGATATGGAGATATAAGAAGTTTACCTTTATCACCTAGATGCCAGTTAACCTGGGCAAACTTACGTAAAAACACAAACCCTTATCAGGCTGCTGTTTTTCCTATTTTTTTAATATTTGCTTCTTTGAGAGATTAATTTTAAAGTCATATATTTTATGTCATGAATATGGGCATAATTTGAACATTTCTCAGTTTTCATCCCCCAACTAGTAAGATGTCAGCAAGGAACTGAAGACTCACTTGCCCTGAATATATGATTGAGCCCCATGACGAAGTTATTCCATGAAGTCATTCCCACTGGCTATCAGGTGACTAGAGGTTATGCACATGTATGGGTGGGAAAACAAATGATTACTCAGTTTTATGTGATTACTCAACCTATTGCCTGAAGGCATCATCACACATGTGTTGTTTTCCTTTCCCACACATTTTCTGAAGTAATCAAATGGGTTATGGCCACTGCAGGGTAAATGTGCTGTTTTAACGTTTTAATGGCTGACAGTACAAAAAAGTACTGATGACTCATAGGAGTCTCATTTTGTTGAAGAGTATAAATAATAATGCAAAGAAAGATAAGGCTTTATGATTTAGGTCTAACTTTTTGCAGTATCTCCACTGTGAGTTGACGTTGAGTGCAAGAATATTCTTTAAACATTTATTGCATTTCTTATGATGATTTGATTGAAATGCAGATTGACTTTCACTAATTTGGGGAAACTCTGTATATAGTCATTTTATGGCATGAAGTAATAATGCTCTGCAAAGAAATGAAGAAGAGTATCTCCATGGCAGTTCATGTGTCTGTTCAAACACACTCCAAAGGCTCTCTTTAAAATTCTTGCCAACTCTTCAAGCTTTGCTACTTTGCTCCATCTTTCACTTAACTCTCCTTCTTATGTATACTTTCTAATAATGTAAAAGCAGAACCAAAATATCAGCATGGGTAGAACATGGATGGGGTATTAAATCTACACTAAAGAACACAAGACCCACTCCCTCCAAGACCTCTGTTGTCCCTCTGATGTTGACTCTCATAGATTGTCAAAACTTTCCAAGGTGAAGTTGCCTTTCTTTTGAGGAGCAAGAGGTTTTTTTCACTAGCCTTAGTAAACCATTTCCCCTTCTCTCCTTCCAAAAAAAAAGGGCCTTGTTATTTGGAATAAAATTTTGTAATAGTTATCAACAGCACTGCCATCTCTGCTGGCATCTATCGAAAGCTTACTATGGGCTAGACTTTGTTCTAAGTACATACGTGCATTAGCTCATTATCTCCTTCAAGACATTGCCAAGAAAAGTGCCAGAATTCCAAATAAATATACCTGATAGAGACCCACTCTTAAAAAACAAATACAGAGGGTGCTGGGGTGGCTCAGCAGTTGAGAGTCTGTCTTTGGCTCAGGTCATGGTCCCAGGGTCCAAGGATCGAGTCCCACATCAGGGTCCCCTTAGGGAGCCTGCTTCTCCCTCTGCCTATGTCTCTGCCTCTCTCTGTGTGTCTCTCATGAATAAATAAATAAAACCTTTTTAAAAAAAACTAGTACAGAGATTCATCTAGATTCTTGGTTGCAGGCTAATCAGGGAGCTGAAAGCCTGAGCCACTTGGTGAAAGGTGGTAGTTTGGATTATGATCTTGCAGGGGAAAAGGCAACCTTCTGGCTCTCTGCCAGTGTGTTTTCCTACTTCCTGTCTCCTCTTCAAGAAGAGAGCATGTTAATTAGATTTATTATGATATATGCCAGTTGAGGCATGTTTATGAGTGGGCAGTTCACTGTGCACTGAAGAGCTATGGCACCCATGTATATATCTTCATTTTCTTTTTCCGTGTGACTGGAGTGACTGGATTCAAGGCCAGTAATCTTGGGGCATGCCTAGCTCTCTCTTGTTTCAAGCATGCCTAATGGTACCAGTTGTTATTTCATATTCCTATATCTTGAAACTTTCCAGAAAGTGATAAAACATCAAAATATGAATTCTGGATTATAAAAGTGGAGATTCTACTTAAATATAAAGCCTAAAATATATGTTTCACTTGAGCATTATCAGAGTTCTGTGCAGGGAGAGTATTAAGCCCTGGCCTAGTAATCATCACAGTGACATTGTGATTTGTATACTCACAAGTACATGGTTGGAGTATACCAAACCCTGTTACAGGTGAAACTTAAGTTCTTATAGAAGTCCATTGCTCCTCATGGTAAATCATTAGGTATGACTTGTAAGTGAAAAATAACAACATGTCAACATCTCCCTAAACATTTTTTTGGAAACACACCAGGCAGGAAATCCCTATTGATGAAAGAAACAAGAGAAGAGTATGGAGCTCTTACAAACAGACAATGGGGTAGAATGGGCCCACTCTACTATGGAAACAGAGTCAGCATCACCCTGAGAAGAAGAGAAAGAAGAAGAGCATTCTTATAAGCAGAGCCAGGCCTTTATGTATGAATTTTCCTTTGCTAGTTTGGTTTGCCACATAGGAGACCAGATCTAATTTAGAACATTTCCTCCAGTGTTTATCTTTATAGACCCCTAACCTAGGTGGTAGTATCAAGACCCCCTTGATCAGGACCCATTACATTTCATTTACTTTCCCTTCATTCACCAACCCTTTCTTAACCTTTTTTCCCTACTCACTTTCCTCCTCCAAAAGATGAGGTATCCAAAAGACTCATATGTTTTAGGGTAGCCAAAATTGAAGGAACTTGCTGTTTTCAATTATTTAAAACTGAAAACAAGCTTGTTAATATATAAACACCCTGATTTCAGTCATTCCTACTTATAATCCTCAGAAAACTTCCCAATCTAAAGATAGTGTGTTTTGTGAAAACAATTAAATATAACCCAGATAATCAGCCCAGAAAATCTTTTCAGTAAGGTGAAGACATAATGGTAGCTGCATTTACCAAGGTAAACCAAATTGGAGAATTTGGCAAATCAGGCAAATTATGTACCTAATATATTATATAGCAAAAAATATGTGGGTCCTTTTTTCTCTTTCATTTGCTGGCATGTCGCCATATCCGTGTCAATGCAAAAGACTCAGTTCTCCACTTAGTCCATGTAAACACCAGCATAAACTGCATTTCAATCTATACCACATTTAGTTTCCACTTCTGTTAAAAGAAACAGTATATGTAAGAAATGTGATTACCCTTGTGAATAGTTGGTTTCCAGAATTCACGTCAAATATTTATTGTAAAATATATTGTTCTGTTTTTCTTTTTTATGTTAACTAATAAGGTGGTTTTCTAAAACCAATTCCTGTAAGTAGTATTATTTATCATTCTTAAACATGTTTTATTGCCTGGAGTGAAAGAAGATGTTTTTGTGTGGCTTGATTTTATTATTTTTAATCTTGTGATTGTCCTTTAATTCCATCCTAACTCACTTCATTTCACTTTAGTAAGAATTATCATATGATAAAGAGTAATGATGAAGAGTAGGTTTATCAAAGAAAATAAACCATTTTCTAAGTCCCTGAAAATACTATCCAAAACAAGACAGGGATCAATGAGATAAATGGGCAAATATTCTATTATTTAAGGATCTATTCTTGGATTATTTGGTGTTTCTAATGTTGTTTTTCCTTTTGATTATTTGTGCCCAAGTTCTAGTCATCTCATGTATTTTAAGTCTTTCTGCTATCAGTTGAAAAAAAGCTTAAACCTAAAATCTATTGAAAAATACTTAAAATTTTAACTCCAGTATAGTTAACATACACTTGTATTAGTTTCAGATGTACAATAAATCATTAACAGTTCTAAACATTACTCACTGCTCATAATGATAAGTATTCTCTTAATCCCCTTCACCTATTCCACCCATCCTCCGACCTCCCTCCCCTCTGGTAACCATCAGTTTGTTCTCTATAGTTAAAAGTCTGTTTTTTGTTTTATTGGTTTGTTTCTTTTTTTGTTTGTTTTGTCTCTTATTCCACATATAAGTAAAATCAAATAGTATTGGTCTTTCTCTGATTGACTTATTTTACTTAGCATTATACTTTCTGGCTCCAGCCATGTCATTGCAAATGGCAAGATTGCATTCTTTCTTAAGGATAATATATAATATATATATATATGTGTGTACATATATATATAATAATATAAATATATACATATATATGTCTCACATTTGTTTTAACCATTCATCTATTGATGGACACTTGAGCTGCTTCCATAATTTGACTATTATAAGTAATGCTGCAGTAAACATGGGGGGGGGGCATATATTTTTTCAAATTAAGATTTTCATGTTTTTGTTTTTTTTTTTAAGATTTATTTATTCATTCATCCAGAGAGAGCGAAGAGAGAGGCAGAGACACAGGCGGAGAGAGAAGCAGGCTCCATGCAGGGAGCCCGATGTGGGACTCGATCCCGGGTCTCCAGGATCACACCCCAGGCTGCAGGCAGCGCTAAACCACTGCGCCATCGGGGCTGCCCAAGATTTTCATATTCTTTTGGTAAACAGTAGTGGAATTACTGGATCATATGGTAATTCTATTTTTAATTTGCTGAAAAATACTTTTAATATAATGTCTAACTTAATGTTCTTGTCATTTGAAGGGAAAGGAGTACAACTGTCCTTCATTTTACAGAGGAGGAAACTGAGTCTGAGTCATTAGGTAATTTTTCCAGAGGAACTCTGCTCTTAAGTGGCAGAGGCAGAACTGCCTAGGTTGAGAGTCCAAGCATTTAACTTGACAAAGGCATTCCATAAGGTTTATATTTCTTCTTTTTGGTGCTTGTGAGCTATTTCTAAAATTTTAAAAATAAAAGAAATATTGATTGGAGAGGATTATGAGATGATTACATCTAGATAATATGAAATTTGGTAGGAGATTTAAAAAAATAATTACCGAACTATCTTCTAATAAAAAACACACAAAAACATTAATATGGCCATTAAACTCAGTGTTATTTGATTGTTATATGAGTGACATACAAGAGTGGTTGCTTTTTGCCAAAGCATCTATCAGTTGCCAATGACTCCGATATTTCCTCATATGTGTCGCCTTTTACACGATCACAGCAAACACTTGAGAGGAGAATGGTCTAGATGAGAAAACCTTGGGTTAATGTTTCAGTTGTTTCTGTTTCCTCTGGACTTTACTTTTAGTGGGTGGGATTTTAAAAATTGATGTCATAACTTCTGCTTTCATGATATGGTCTCCAGATGACTGACTAAATTGTATTCCATCACCCTGAGGTTATTCAAGTTTCCTACAAAGCAGAACTGGAGGTAGGAGCAAACATGCAAGCATCTAAAATAACTTATTTGAGAATAATATATATACTTGTCTGTATCAGAATCTATGGTAGAGTATCTTTAAAAATAAGAACATGGGTGTTAACAAAAGGTAGATAAATATTAAGATCCTTTGGATGTGTTCTGGGATTACTTTCATTCTTGTTCATCAAAATTTGTATCTAGGAAAGCCACGAGTCTTCGTTTAAATGTCTAAGGACTTCTGGTTGTCATATCTTATCTTCAGCCGTAGCAAAGAGCTATAATATTCCCAAGGACTTTGAATTAACTTTTAGCGAAGAAAAAAGATATCTTTGATACATGCACACTTCAAAAGACAGGAATGCACACCATTTGAAAAAAAAAAGTAAAAGTATTTCTCATAAAATCTGTTTAAGTCTCTCTGATTAAAAATTCATGGGGAGAAAAAAAATTCATGGGGTGGGGGGACAGATTGAAAAGATTCTTAGCTTTAGCTAAGCAATGTTACATTTAATACCCAAATCATAGGCTTATATGACTAACAAAACATAGACAGTGAGTTTTGTTTTTTAATGAGTATAATTGGGAAAAATAGCCCACATAATGCCAAAGGAGTTTGTAAAAATACAACATAAACATAACTTTTTTATAGCAATTGAGAAGTTCCAAATGGTTCTGAAGACAGAATTCACAGTCACTCTTTTCCCAGTGTCTAATGTGATAACACTTAAATGCCTAAGGTTACTTAAGGAAGAAATATTTAACTGGTAAATGGCCTTTGTTTTGGCCTTCAAGATCACGCCCTCCTCAAATCACCATATTTTCTCTAGATAATGTAATTGACTTTTGTGCCCTAAACATGATCCCTCCACTTGACCAAATGCATTATTATTTCAGCTTCTTCTATTCTCTCCGCTTCTCCCTCATCTACCCATACCCTACACTTTGTACCTTATTTGGTCCCTTGTTTTATCTCTATGGCTTTGCAAAGTACGTTTTCCACTTGTAATATCTTCTTTGTCCACCATTCATTCATATGGTTCCTTCCTTTAAAATTTAACTCTCTCCTTTGAGAAACATGGGATTCTTTTCCATTCCCAGTTATTTCATTCATGCAAGCTTTTTAGCAGTTTACTAACTTGGATTTGTTGATCTGTTGCCTTGAAATAAGTGCTGCCAATCTTTTTCACATGTTTATATTGTATCTCCCAAAGGAGATTATAGACTCTTTAAAAGAATGTTTTTTTAAAAAATTCCATCTACCCCAAGCAGCTAGAACAATGTTCAGTTTGTAAAAAGGTGCTGAATAAAGATTGTTGATTGATTGGCCTGCTATGTATTCTGTTCCAGGGAAACCAATAGCACATGATTTGAACATCCTTTACTTCTTTAGAATAATTGAAAAGTGAGAACTGTACAACTGTAATAATTTCCACGTTGCTGGATTATTTGTTTTAAATTGATACAGAATGTGTGATGACCACAGTAGTTATGTCCTTGAGGTGGGTATGGTGGTGAAGTCAAACATAAGCTTTACATATATAACTTAATTCAAAACCTCAAACAGAACTGTTAGAGGGACGTCTGGGTCGCTCAGCGGTTAAGTGGCTGCCTTTGGCTCAGGGCATGATCCAGGAGTCCCGGGATAGAGTCCCACATTGGGCTTCCTGCATGGAGCCTGCTTCTCCCTCTCTCTCTGTGTGTCTCTCATGAATAAATAAATGAATGAATAATCTTTAAAAAAAAGAGCTGTTAGAGTTAATCTGAAGAACAATGTTGTTTTTAGTCCCTTTTTAGCCCTCAAATTAATGAGAAAGCTTCGAGTATCAAAGCCTGCAGTAAACCTCATGGTAAATTTGAAAATACATAAAGACAGCTGTGATGTAAACTTTAAATTCACGCTACACTTTTATAATAACTCCCACGAGTATCTAGGAATAATTCGAGCATTAGAAAATGCATAAATATGGGGGTGGGGGTGGGGGTGGGGGTGGGAGGAGGTGGAGAAAGGTCTCTAGATAGCCTAAAATCCAAGGGTGGCGGGTGTTGGTTTGCTTTCAATCCATCTGCGGGTTGCTGATTAGATTCAGCACGCTGGCCAGCTCCCTTGTCCGCCGGGTTTATTGGCCTAAGTGAAAGGAGCAGGAGGGGAAGGAAGGCACCATCTGCTGCTTTAAATTAATAGATAACCGAGAAGCAGGGATGAAGACTGTAAGAATCAACATATCGGATGTTGATGCCCGCTGAGTTCTTGGGGGAGTCTTTGTCTGATTTCAGGGTCCCCACTCCTCCACCCAGATCCCCCGGCAGCCAGAAAAGAGAAAGGGCTGAGCAACCAGAAACCCTATTTCTCCGGTATGCTTACCTCAGCAGAAAGTGTTACCAGTTCTTGCAACTGAAGTCTATTCATCATAGCTTTTGCGGGGTAGACAAGGGCGGGGCTTCTACCTAAATAGTTTAGCTACAAGGTCCATACACCAATTCAAGATTTGATTCACTTTTATTTTAATGAGTGGGTGTATGTCAATCGCTGGAATCAAAGTTTATACAGGTGGGACAAACCTGCTGCCAAGCCCCACAGCCCACAAGCCCCAGGTGTGAAGAAGCCTGGAAAAAGGAGACAAACTCTTTCTACGTATGGGATCTCACTGACTTCCTCTCCTCATCTGATTTTAGCGTCTCCAAACAGACCGCCCACTCTTGGCTAACAAGAAGTCATTACTGGTGTGTCTCTCTCTTCCAATTCTCCAGGAACTTTTTTGTCCGGGGGAGGTGAGAGAGGTCGAGGCAATGAGAACGGGGTATCAGGAAGGCAATTATTCACCAAGGGGAGGAGGGGAGGAGTGTGGGAAAGCGTTAGGGTCGGTTCTGAAGCTCTGAGACTTTGGGCCGCCCCCCCGCCCCCCACCCACCCACCCACCCCACGCTCTCCGGGCTCCAGCCTTCTGCAGCCACCCTTTACGCAGCGGACACGGGAGAGTTAAGCCAATAAACACGTAAGCGCCGCTCCCTCCCCAATCGGCAAGATGCCTCTTAGGCTCTTGGCTGCATCGACAGCTTGCAACACTCGGCATCTTTTCTGGAGGCGCCTCCTTCAGCGGCTGCAGATGGTATCCGGCTGCGAGCTCGAGGCTCGCAATTGATTCTCCCCCTTGCCCACCTCGGGTCCACGGACGCACCTCTCCCTTCCCCTCCTCCCCTCGCGCTCCTGGGTCTGAGCCCAGCTCCCGATCGCCGGGCAGAGGCAGCAGTCGCGGCGGCGGAGGCTGAGCAGCAGCGCCCGCTCCCCGATTTGGGGAGAAGCGCGCATCCGGGGGAGCCGACCCCCCAGCTGCCTCCAGCGCCCCCCACTCTTTTGCAACCCCTAGCCCAGGGCTCCGAGGACCACCCCCCTCCCCAGGCGCCACCATGCTGGACCCTTCGTCCAGCGAAGAGGAATCGGATGAGATCGTGGAGGAGGAGAGCGGCAAGGAGGTTCTGGGCTCGGCCGCGTCCGGCGCGCGCCTGTCCCCCAGCCGCACCAGCGAGGGCTCGGGCGGCGGCGGCGGCGCCGGGCTCGGGGGTGGCGGCGGGGCCGGCGCCGGAGCCGGGGTGGGCGCCGGCGGCGGTGGGGGCAGCGGCGCGAGCAGCGGCGGCGGGGCCGGGGGGCTGCAGCCCAGCAGCCGCGCCGGGGGCGGCCGGCCCTCCAGCCCCAGCCCGTCGGTGGTGAGCGAGAAGGAGAAGGAGGAGTTGGAGCGGCTGCAGAAGGAGGAGGAAGAGAGGAAGAAGAGGCTGCAGCTCTACGTGTTCGTGATGCGCTGCATCGCCTACCCCTTCAACGCCAAGCAGCCCACCGACATGGCTCGCCGGCAGCAGAAGGTAGGTGCGCCTGGGAGGCCCGGGAGCTGCGCCGGGACGTCGGCAGGCGGGCGGGGCGAACAATGGGAGCTGGCGGCGCAGCTGGCGAGGAGGAGCAGGAGCTGGAGCAGGAGCAGGAGCAGGAGGAGGAGGAGGAGGAGGAGACCGCGCCCTGGGGAAGGGGCTACCAGGCCCCTTCTCCGCGCCCCGAGCGCGCCTAGACCTGCAGGGGACCAGCGGTGGGCCTGGACCTCGGCGCCGTGCGAGCCCACCTGGGAGCGCTGGGGCCACAGGCGGGCAGGTGCCGCGCTACGGCCCGGGAGGCGCGGGGAGTGACTTGCAGCCCGCGGCGCCCAGAGAGGCCTTGCTCGGCTGCCGGGCTCCCGGCACTCTCCAGCGGCGAGCGGCTGCGCTCAGCTCCGGGCCCGCCTTCCTGGGCGTGCGCTCGGCGGGCGGGGGCACCCGGCAGGTGGGGGCACCCTCGGCCCGCGCAGCCGAGAGAGCCGCAGGGGCAGGCGGGAGAAAGCCAGCCGGGAAGGCGAAGCTTCCAGGCTCGCTGCGAAGGGCGCCCTCCTCCCCTCGTCGGGGTCAGCTGATCCCCACTAGGGTCGTCTAAGGGTCCCCGGGCGCCGCTCCCCGCTCGGGCTGATGCGCCCCTCCCCCCCGCACCCCATTCCTCATCCCCTTCCTCCTTGACCCCGGAGCCAGGGCACTCCCTCCGCTCCCTCGGCCGGGGTCAGCTGCTCCGCCTTCCTCCCTCTGACCCTCTTCCCTTCCCAAGGTGACTTCGCCGCCACCTTCTGGCTCTCCGAGGCCCTCCAAGCCCAGCCGCTTTGGGCTTGATAAAGTGCAGCTGCAAAAAGCTTCGCAATTACAAGCATCAAAAGCTTTTTGTGTCTGAGGCTGGGGCAAGGCTGAGGACTGCCTTTGATGTGGGGGAAAAAAAAAAAAAAAAACAAAACCTGCCTATTTCTAAGAGCTGTTCTCCAGCCAGAGGAAGGAGGGGGAAGGTTCCTGCAGGATAGGGCAGTGGCGGGATCCTAAGAGGAGGTCAAGTCCCCGGTTGGAGTGAGTTAGTGAAGAAAGTCAGCATTCCGTGGCCTCTTTTAAGTGAATTTGCCAATTCTGTTTTGAAAGAATAGCCAGTGAAGCCCCCAGAGGGACAGTTTCTTAAAACAGTGAATTTCTTGGTTGCTATCACTGAAGACCGAATTCCATGTTGCTGTAGTAGTGTTAGGCTTTCCTGTATTCATCCACCCTTATCTTAAGTGAGCACAGCTTTCTCTGTTTGTTTTGCTTATACGTGTACACACACCACCCGGCACTGATGATTTATTTCAGCTATTGCAAGCTTGGTTACCAGTTTTATTAAAAATACAACTCATTTCCTGGTTAGGGAATAGCAGGTGGGCTACACCACTTTTTGCCCTTCCTCAGTGGCCCCTTGCTCTTTCAGCCTCTGTTGACTACAGTAGACAAAAGTATCCTCAGATCATTAAAAGTTTTTGGATTTTCTAGTAAGGTTGGGTGTTGGGTTTGTGTACAGGGCCTGATATTTCAAGATTCGGCTTAGAATTATGGTGATTGTGTCTTCAAAATCTATTAATAACAGCACCAAACAGAGATGTCCTATTCCTTTGGCAATGAAAACTGTTGTGCTTTAAAGGGAAAATATAAAACAAACTTTATCAGCCATAAGGCTCTAGAGCTCTGTCCTTTAAATAGAGGCTAAAATTCAGCACTGGAATAGGGAGAGAAATCCGTTCTCACAGTGGCCCATTTCTCCCTAAACAGAAACTTCAGTCACCTGAAAAGATCATCATGAGACTAAGTTTTTCTGGTCTGATGGCATGTTTTACCTGAATCGATTCAAAACTGTGGTTTTGAGGGGCAAGTGGGCTCAGTTTTTACACATGACCTTAACATCAAAGAGACTACAGGACAGATTGATAACACTGGCATTTGGTCAAACTATTTTTAGTTATTGCAGCAAACTAGTGCTAAATGCATAGTGGAGCAAAGCTGCCTCAGGGCTGTTGGCTATACTGCGAAGCTGAATATCTCTCTCCTTATTACGAAAGAAAACAACCTTTCCCTTTCTGTACCTTTAAGTTTTTAATGTCTTTCTGGAAAAGAATGTTCTACTATCTTTCTCCCAAGTTGAAAGCTTGGAACTTTGATGTATTTTTTTTTTTTTCAATGGGCAAGCACTGAAAGTGACAGAAATGTTTGCATAAACATTGTGGTTAAATTTAAGTCTAACCAATAAGATTGATAGACCAAAATTAGTCTTGAAGAAATATAAACTGGCTGTAAACTATACACAAATTTATAGTACAATAGAAATGAATTAATTAGAAACAGCTAGAGGAAAAATGATGTATATGAAGGAATAGAGTGACATGGAGGGAGTCAGAAGACTGCCTGTGAAAAAGTCACTGCATTGGGAAAGAGAAGAGTACGTATTGTCAAATCATCATGCTGTTCACCTTAAACTTACACAATCTTGTATGCCCGTTATACCCAACAAACCTGAAGAAAATATAATATTGTGCCGAGTATAATACACTTTATGAAACTAAATGGTTATGCCATAACACTAGCTGCAGTTTTTCAAGAACCTGCTATGTGCAAGGCTCTTCATGTAGAACATTTTTTAAAAATAAGCTTTATTTTTTAGAAGAGTTTTAGATTTACTGAAAAATTGAGAAAATAGTACAGGGAGTTCCCATATGCTCCTGTCCAGTTTCCCCTATTAATATCTTCTAATAGTATGGTACATTATTAAAGAGCTAATATTGATATATAGTTAACCAAAATAGGTAGTTTATTGAAATTTCCTTAGTTATTACAGTTGTTGTTTTTTTGTTCTTTGATCATTTTAAATTCTCCTAGCTCTAACAATGTAGGAATTACCATCTTAATTTTCAGAAGAGAAAACAGACTCAGAAGGTTTTATAATTTGCCTAAAGCACTACTTAGGAGAACAATTGGAAACTGAGACATGGGATATTCTGATTTCAAATTCTGTCTTTTTAATATGTGACACTGGCCAGAAATATTCTAGAGAGAAAAATAGAGTCCCAGCATCCTGACAGCATGTCAGGTATAATCCGCCCCCCTCCACCCCCATCCCCCCAACACACACACAGGGTTTCTTCTCTTTGAGTTGAGAGAGCTCTGCATCTTTCCTTTCAGTACCTATCAAAAAATCAACACAGGTAAAATGGACGTTTAGGTATTAACCTCATAAAAAGCATGAAGGAAAGAGATGAGCTATTAGCTGGTAAATCACAACACCAGACTTGTCAGGCTTTCTGTGTGATTGAAGCTGAAGATTGAAAAATAATAATAAATAAATAAATAAGTAAGTAAGTAAGTAAGTAAATAAATAAATAAATAAATAAATAAATAAAAAGTATTTTAACCAAGAAGAACAATTAGAAAGGATTGGAGGGAAGAGGTACCATTACTGGATCATTTTGTTAGTTAATTTTTTTGATTCCACCTTTCCTGGGGAAAAGAACGTCTGGTCATTCATTAATCTTCCATTTAAAAGAAGGGACTTTAGACTGTGTGAAAACATATATTATCATTTACAGGTATACCTTTCTTGTATTGCAGTGAATCTAAATATAAAATGCTAGTAGTGATAATGAATAGGCAAAACAAATATCTAGCCTTCAGACTATCACAGTATATGTTTCAGCTGCTCATAAACGACAATTTGAAAAACGATCTGTGCTTTTAGTTTTCCTCTTTTGTCATAATGGTAAAGTGAATTACCTAGAAGTTGGCATGGCAAAGCTGTGCCATATGTTTCTCAATTATGTAGTAACGGCGATGAGTGGCTACCTCAAGTGAACTAGCTACTTATAGATGTTACGGAGGGAATGTGAAAGTAGACACTATAAACAATACTGTGTAATATTTAGATTGACGTGACCAATCTTTTAATTGGTTAGGAATTACAATGTCTGGATTATAAATGAATATGCGTGCATATATACTTTTGTGTAGCTCTATGTCTGTGTGTATGTATATGATGAGGGACAGGGGTAATCCTGAAATCATGTTTCTTTTATATGAACTCCTATTTCATTCAAGAGGACTATATGTGTAGACCAAATGTGTTGTAAATTCAAGCTACTCATTTCTCTGTGATTCACCTTATGTCTTGCCACGAAATTATGGCTAATGTTGAGTCACTGTTGAGCCATAGAAATTTTGCCTTTATTCATTCACTTATTTGACTCTGTGAATCGTGGTCATAGTTCAAAAGCCTATACCTTTCCTAAAATTTAAGACCTGGTCCTAGTTAACCATAGATGTGCATGAGTGTAGATATATATTTTAAATCCATAATAGTGGTTCATCCATTCAGATATGCTTTGAGATATTTGGGTTAGCTCTACTATTCAGAATTCTTAAGAGCTGCCTTGTCAATGTAACATATGATTTGGATTTTTGAAAATAAGTGTTCTAACCTTTTGAGAGAATGAAATAGTTATTAAGCCAGGATTCCTTCAAAGAGAAATTGTTGCTCTCTCTTCATCAGAAAAAGAATTGAAATCTTTATATATGCTTTTTGGCATTTTCCTCCCAATCTCCTTGGTGCAATGGGCAGGAACTGTTTTGAACTACTACCAGCAGAAAAATCCTGAAGATGAAGAATACCAAAATATATATCTATATCTATATGTATATATATATATATATATATATATATATATATATATATATATATGAAGGCTCTTGCCTTATTACATTCTTGGAATTAGTCACGCTTCCCTAAAACTGGACTGAAGAACAAAGGAAATTAAATCCTTCATTCCTGAAGAATTGTACTGTGTATAGTGGTAAAAGTCAAATGATTCATAGATCTTTCCCCTACAAAAGCAAATTTAATATCCAATCATCGGCTATTGCATTAAAATATAATCAATGTTTGTGATTTGGGGCCAAGTTTCTAAACAGCTTAGGCTGTGTAGAATGATTAAGAGAGTTCTACTAACTTACAACTAAGTTTTAAAAAGATGACTAGTTACTCCTTGCACCAAGCACTCTCTCTCCCAGGCTTGGTTGCAGAACCAGAAGATACCTGTGAGATATGTCCCTGATTTGGGGAGCATATGTTCTAGTTTAGAAGTTAACATATACACCTGTCAAATAAGTTGAGAATAACAAAGTGTTTAATTGTAAGATGCTGGTTACAAATATTAAAGTATAGGGAAAGAGAGAGTGTGCATGCGTACACACAGGATTGGGTATAATAGTAGGGAAAATCTTCATGGAGGATGTAGACTAGGGTTAGGTCATAAAGGATTTGTATGATTTGTATCAGCCTAAGGAAAGACAGGTATCCCAGTCTAGAGAAGAGCATATGGTAGCAGTAATGTGGAAAGGAGCCATTTTTTGTGTGACAGTGGTAGTCCAATTCTTTTGGTTCCAAGTTACAAAAACCCAACTCAAGTTGGCTAAATCAAAATGAAAACAAAGGGGATAGGAAAGATTTATTGGTGTACATAATAGAAAAATATCCAGTGCCAGGTGACTATAAGCATGGCTGGATCTAGAAGGTTCAAATAATTTCCTTGACAGGATGAAGAAAACTGGATGATGAAGAGAATGTGTGTGTGTGTGTGTGTGTGTATTGATATTTTTATTTTTTTATTTTTTTTATTTAAAAATTTTTTTAAACATTTTTATTTATTTATGACAGTCACAGAGAGAGAGGCAGGGACATAGGCAGAGGGAGAAGCAGGCTCCATGCACCGAGAGCCCGACGTGGGATTCGATCCTGGGTCTCCAGGACCGCGCCCTGGGCCAAAGGCAGGCGCCAAACCACTGCACCACCCAGGGATCCCGTATTGATATTTTTACATTCAAGATAAGGTAGTGTCTTCGAAGAATCTGAGACAAATCAAGTTAGAGTTCCTTTTGTCCAACTAAATTTTCAGATGAGGCGGTTAGATCTTAAAAGTTTATATGACTGCAAACTACATGAGAGCTTGTAAATTGTGACCTGTGAGCTAAAAGTGAACCACAGGTATATTCTGTTTTGTCTACAATACCGTTTCAGTTTTCAGTTGTCAACATTTAAAACTATGAACTTATTTCATCAAAAAATGTGTATTTCTGGCTTCTTTTATAACTGGAAGATGTGTAAGTAGAGGTTGAGGCTGAGTTTTTATGGGCTTGCAAAAAGCAGTAGAAATAAGACTACCAAGCCATCACTTAAATAATGAAGTGTTGAACACTTTTAACTAAAATTATGCTTGTTCTAAGATGGATACCATATACATCTGGATGGTAGGACACTGATTCTTGCCAACACCATCTATTCTTGCCATTGTTGCACAGATATTGATGGTCTGACCCTGGCCCCTGTAACACATCCAAGGAAGGATCTGGGATTTGGAACTCTGTGTTCCTTGTCTCTGGCAACAGTTTCCTTGTTAGGATCAGATTTAGTTTCTGCAGAATTGGAGAGCTGATGATCAGAATTACCTTGCTATTTTTTCATTTGTCAGTCCAAGAATGTGATAGAATTCCCTGGTATTAGGCGTAAAGAAGGGAGGATGAAGTCTGTAAATGGTTTGAAGTCTTGTCGTTGCACTTGACATATGATGGACAGTGAAGAACATTAGTTAGGAACATAGACTCAGAAACTTGAACCCCTGGGTTTGTTCCCTGGCTGTACCCTAAACAACTGCCTCTGTGATTTTGGGCAACTTATTTAACCTCTGTCTGACTCAATTTACTCATCAATAAAATGGAGATAGTAGTGGTACCTTCATCATTGGTTCTTATGAAAATCAAGTGAGATGATACACTAAAGCTTTTAGAACAGTGCCTGGCATGTGGTAAGTGCCGTTTAAGTGTTCTTATTATTGTTAAGTTGATAGGTGTTATTTTTATCTGTAAAAGGACTGAGAAAGTTAATATATGCAAAGTACTGACCATAGCAAGCCTTAGATTCATTATTGCTGTCATCATTGTGATCATGATCATTATTGACATGATAAGCAGACC
Organism: Canis lupus baileyi; assembly: GCF_048164855.1. Classification (NCBI taxonomy): domain Eukaryota; kingdom Metazoa; phylum Chordata; class Mammalia; order Carnivora; family Canidae; genus Canis; species Canis lupus. The sequence goes on from NC_132856.1 coordinate 29,816,198, forward strand.
TGGATAGCAGTGGTTACCATCGTAGCATCGTCTACAGAATAGATGGGGTTCAGGGTACAATATATCCCTATTTCTCTTTTACTGAAATACTTCACTAACTCTACAGGTCCCCAGTCTCCAATTCAAGACCCTGGTCAATTTTATAACCTGGTGACTATGTGACATTGGGTACATTATCCAGTCTCTTTAAGTCTTAATGTCCTCACCAATTAAGTGGAGGAAAATAATATAGAGGATTGCAAGGAAAAAAAAAGTTAATTGCTTAACAAGTCCTTAATGTGGAGTAAATATTGAGCAAATGTTATCAGTAATAGTAATTCCTGCATTTTTGTCCACCAAATGTCACCATACTATTTCATACTACAATATCTTTGCTCATGCTATTCTTTATTATAGAATGTCTTACCTTTCTTCACCTGATTTGCTCTTGTTCATCCTTTAATTAAGTCAGGTGTTCTCTCTTTTGGGAAACTTTACCCAAATCTAAATCGTTTCTCAACTCCCTAGTCTATTTCTACATTACTCCCTGTATATTATATTTAAATTACTTTTTATTTGTATGCCTCTCTCCCACTAGACTGTAAGAACTCCAAAGACAGGCACCACATTTACTGTTCTTTGATCCCCCATTTTCTGAAAACAGTGGTTGGCACAATGTAGGTACTTGTAAACATTTAGACGTGAAATTGCACACTGATGTTTTCTTTCCTAGGGAGCTTCTAAAGAGAGGAAGTTAAAGAGTCTTGAATATAATTCACCTCTCTTTTAGGCACAACTTGTTTACTTTTATAAAAGTTTCCCCTGAAAAACATGAAAAGCATACCAATTGCTAAATGGTTTCAAAATAATTTATGTAGCAGAAACATACTATTGATTACTTCCTGGTTTAGCTTGTTTATACCAACAATGGATACATTTTGATATATTATGAAGAAGTGTCTTCTTTTAAAGACCATAAGTAATTATGAATTTCCTGAAATGACTGAATCACAATTGAATTTGAATCACTGTAGGACCTATTTAAGTAGCCAACCATTAAGTCAGAAAGAGCCAAAATGAGACCTGAATCTCCCTATTGGGTATATGTTCTTTTGTAGTTTTATTTGATTTAACCCTTTCTGAAGAAAAAAAAAAAAAAAAAGAATGGGCAGTCAACCACATGTTAGTAAAAGTTAGGCTTTTAAAATATTATCAGTCTCCATGTTGCCAAAGTTATATAATAGAATCTATAAGTTGCACATGTTTAAATACAAATATGCATTTCTCTACTTTTATTCTATCATGGAATTTGGGGACTATTTTCACTCTTATTGTAAGTTATCTAAAGTCTTTTCTGAGTGTATTAGAATATAAATAAATAATAACCATGGTGTTGTATACTGGATGCGATAATAATAGGATGAGTGTGAAGTATCTTTAAAAAGGTAAAACTGCTTAGGTATGGATTTTTCTGATGCTTTTCACTAGTCAAGGGGAAAATTATCTTTGCTAAGCCATTTGTTTCATTTTAAGAAGCAGGGAAAACGTTGAGAGTTTTGAAAAATAAATTGAATCATCAAACCTCCAAGTGTTCTAAGCTCCTGACCACTCTTCTAAAATTGAGAGAAATGGGGATGCCTGGATGGCTCAGAGGTTGAGCCCCGAGTCACTGGATCAAGTACCTGGATTGAGTTCTGCATCAGGCTCCCTGCAGGGAGCCTACTTCTCTCTCTGTCTCTGCCCCTCTCTCTCTATGTCTCTCATGAATAAATAAATAACATCTTAAAAAGAAATAAAATAGAGAGAAATGGAGTAATCCGATAATGTATTGGTGTTCTTTCAGCAGCCCATGTGGTGTTTCTCATGATCACTTCCATGCAGCAGGAAAATTATAAAATCCTTTGGAGTTAACGTGTTTTGTTTTGTTTTGTTTTTTTAAGATTTTATTTATTCATTCATGAGAGAGACAGAGAGAGAGAGATAGAGGCAGAGACAGACAGAGAAGCAGGCTCCCCGCAGCGAGTCCAATGTGGAACTGGATCCTGGGATTCCAGGATCACACCCTGGGCCAAAGGCAGGCACTCAACTGCTGAGCCACCCAGGTGCCCCTGGGGTTAACATTAAAAAAAAAAAATCCCTAAATGTTCCAAGAGCATAGACCCTCCAGGGGCTGTAGTGCTTTGAAAAAGACAATAGTATTTTGGCAAACATGCAGAGTGGTACCGGGAATCTACTATGCCACTAAAGAAAGCAAAGAAAAAAACATTGAAAATTCTTGCAAATAATTGTGCCTTCTGTTGCCCATGCAGAAAAACAGCCTTTTGGTGTGGATGGTAGGCATAGAGTTGTTTAAGCAAATGAGTTAAAATTTATCTTGAACATCGACTTTGGTGATTTTTCTGACAAGTACAGCAACTGTTGTCTATAAGGCAGCGTGTCATAACATACTGTGTTCAAAACATTTCTTGAGGGCTCTTCCATATTCAATTTTTGTTTGTTATACATCATCAAACAACATTGTTTTGAGCTACTTCTACATACAAGAAAATCACTAAAATCCTGGAGGCAAAATATGCAAAGACATTTTAGGCAGCCTTTCTGATCTCTAAGAACCTATCAACCTGATTGAGAAGTTGAGATGTACCAATCTAGAATGTTAACTTATAGTGTAAGGCAGGATGTAGTAAGTGTCTCAATCTTAAATATTGGTGTGTCTCTATCCTTGGCCTTTATTACGGGTTGATTGTGTCCCCCACCCCACCTCCCAAAATTTATGTCAAAATCCTAATCCTCAGAATACGACCTTAGATCCTAGAAATAGGATCTTTGAGGATGATAATAGTTAGATGAGGTCCTTCAAGGTCCTAATCCATTATGACTATGTCCTTATTGAAACGGAAAATTTCAACATAGGGACACACAGACAGAGGGAAAACACTATGTGAAGGGGAAGGCAGAGATTAAAGTAATGCTTCTACAAGCAAGGAACAGTAAAGATTGCCGGAAAATCACCAGCAGCTAGGAGAGAGTCATGGAATATATTTTTGGTAGTCTCAGAAGGAGCCAGCCCTGCTCTTTGATCTTGAATTTCTAGCCTCCAGAGCTGTGAGACAATAAATTTCTGTTTAAGCTAACTAGTTTGCAGTACTTTTTATGGCAGCCCTACCAATCTACTATAGCGCGCTTCTCTATATCATCTCTCTGGGTCACTTCACCATTTATGATGGCTTTAGCTGCTAACATCCATATACTTCCCATTCTTAGATCTTTGGCTCAAATGTGGATCCCTGGATGGCTCCGCGGTTTAGCACCTGCCTGCAGCCCAGGGCGTGGTCCTGGGGTCCTGGGATCGAGTCCCACATCGGGCGCCCTGCATGGAGCCTGCTTCTCACTCTGTCTGTGTCTCTGCCTCTCTCTGTCTCCCATGAATAAATAAATAAAATGTTAAAAAAAAAAAAAACATACATCAGGGCTGCTGAGTGTGGGCTCAGCCTGGTTCAAATCAGTGAATGCTTCATCAAGGGTCTACAATGAAATAAGGAACTTGCATTAGAATGTAAGTTAACTCCCTGCTCTCTTCAAAAAAGTGTTGCTATGAAAAAAAAATTGTCAGCTGAATTGAACAGCTTAGTAATGAGATTGATGTAATTTCTGGTACTAATATTTTATCTTGGTTAAGGACCAATAACTAGGAGTTCATGGATGGCACAGGTCTACAGACTACACTTGGAAGAACATTAACTTTCATGCTATCTCCCATGGGATGTCTTTAGATCACTCAACAGAATTTCTCACCAAGTCTCTTTCCCCTTTACTTTCTAATTTAGTGAATATCGTAGTGGTGCTACTATATAACCAAGCTGTTCAAGACAGTAGTGCACAACTCAGCTTCAAATCTTCACTGTTGCTCATTCTCACCACCAAAGGCCTCACAAATCCGTTGATAATTTTCTTTAGCAAGTTTTTTATCTCTTTCTCCTCCTCTTCATCTTCATTACTGGTACCCTGCTTTGGGTCCTCATGATTGCTTGTGTGGACTTTCATAATGACCTTCTAACTCTTCTCTCTGCCTCCTTTCTTGCCCATATCCATTCAAATACCAGGGTGATCATTCTGCAGTACAGACCAAAGAATTCTTTGCTGCTTTCTGTTTCTTGCTACTTGGACAGGATAACTCTAAACTCTTTTGCATGGCCTCAATGGATTCTCTCTCCCTAGCCAGGCTGTACTCCTATAATCCTGTACACATCATTGGCTTTAGGCTATTAAACCACTTAGCATCCCTGCACTGTTTCATGCTCTTTTGTGCCACAGTGTCTTTACACATGCTGTTCCTCCTGCTTGTAAAGCCCTCCCCTCCTTGCCTGTTATCACTCTCCTAGGTGGATGATGGTAGCCAGTCATTATAAAGACCAGGAATAAATAATGACTATGGGAGGTTTATTCTCTATTGTCACTGCTATGTCAATTTATAAGCCTCATCTCCTTTATTTTTTTTAAGATTTTATTTATTAATTCATGAGAGACACACAGAGAGAGGCAGAGACACAGGCAGAGGGAGGAGAAGCAGGCTCCATGCAGGAGCCTGATGGTGGGACTCGATCCTGGAATTCTGGGATCATGCCCTGAGCCAAAGGCAAATGGTCAACCACTGAACCACCCAGGTGTCCCAAGCCTCATCTCCTTTAATCTTTATGGTAACTCTGTAAGATAAGTATTAATCATATTGATCCTACAGATTAGAAGACAAAGAGGAAGGAGTTAGGGATGCCTGGGTGGCTCAGCGGTTGAGCATCTGCCTTTGGCTCAGGACATGATCCCAGAATTCCAGGATCGAGTCCCACATCAGGCTCCTGCATGGAGCCTGCTTCTCCTCCCTCTGCCTGTGTCTCTGCCTCTCTCTCTCTCTGTGTGTGTGTGTGTCTCTCATGAATTAATAAATAAAATCTTTTTTAAAAAGGCAAAGGAGTTAAGATACTTGTTTTAGGTCACACATTTAGTAAGTGGTAGAGAGGGGTTAGGGTCCACGTGGTCTGACTCTAACCTGCTGTCTTAACCATATGCTGTATTAACTATATTGGACCATTGAGCACATCTTACTTCAATGTATATTTGTTTTTTGCTCCTGACACTGCAGACCTAATTTCATTTAGTATCCTCTGGTGTCTGGTAGATAGTGTATACACCTGTAGGTACTTAATAGATCGTTGATACAGAGCTCATGATTATTGAATTCATGATTATTTAGGGAACAGTAATAAATATTCCTTACCATTTATAGCATGTTCACTGAAATTATCTCATTTCTTCTTTAAAATGTTCTTGAACAGTGAGGAAGGTATTCTAGGTGCCTGTTTTGTGGCGAGCAAAGTGAAATATGAGGAGGTCCCATTGGCTAGACAAAACTATAGGATAGCACCCTTGGCCCCTTGAATGCATCTAGGGCTCTCACCACTGTGCTGTCAGTCTTGGGTTCACACTAATTATGGTGGAGGCCATTGCAGATTTGAAAGGTCCACCCCACTTCAGAGCAAACTTATTAAAATGTACCTCACATCCATTTATTTTTGTACTGTTAAAAAAAAGGAAGGATTTTTTTTTTCAATCTTACTTTTAAAACCATTGGTCTATATAACTTGGTTAATAAATGACTATGATTTCTTAGGAATCATGGTGCATTTACAGAAATCCTTGCAAACTGAAAAACCAACCATACCAATTGTTTTCAAATGTAGTGATATGAGAACTATATTTGACAATTAATGAAGTTGGCATGTTTGGAAGTCATTTACCTGAACATTTTTTTCATTTTGATTTTTCAGCTTATTTTTACATACTGGAGACAATACATTTTATATAAGGTTTCAGACATTTCTTCATATTCCTGGGGAGTTTCAAGACCCTGGTAGCCATGCTTTTGTTGCTTCACAAATAAATAGCCTTGTCCAGGCTTAATGGAGGAAGTGGCATTTGAATTAAGCCTCCAGCTGACTAAGAAGATCAAAGGACAGTGATGTGATATATTTTGGAGGGAAGGAAAGATACTTCCAAGTATTCAGAGGTGAGGTAATGCAAAACAAGTTTGAAGACCTCTGATCAAATATGATTGAATAAGGCCCCAATGTTGGTGATAAAATAAATAAAAATAAAGCTTTGGTCATGATTATGGATGTCCTTCAACACCAGCATACAGACATTGAGGGAACAGGGGGGCTGCATTCATTCATTCATTCCTCTCTCTCTGCTACATTTGTCATCTTCTTGACTTATTTATTTTATAACTGAAGTTTATACCTTTTAATCTCCTTCACCTATTTTGTTCATCCACATATCCCTTCCCCCTGGCAACCACCAGTTTATTCTCTGTATTTATGAGTATATTTGTGTTCTCTGTTTTTTTTTTTTTTTAAGATTCTACCCATAAGTGAAATCACATGGTATTTGTCTTTCTCTGCCTCGACTTATTTCACTTAGCATGATACAATGTAGGTCTATCTATGGTCTTGCAACTGGCGAAGTCTCATTATTTTTTAAGGCTGAGTAATATCCCAATGTATGTATGTATGTATGTATATATTTATATATGTACCTCACATAAATATATATATATCTGACATATATAGGTATATATATATATATATATATATATATATATATATATATAAAACATCTTTTAATTTATGAGTGGACACTTAGGTTTTCATATCTTGACTATTGTAAATAATGCTGCAATGAATATGGAATGCATACACCTTTTCAAATTAGTGTTTTCAGATTCTTTGGATAAATAGTAGTAGAATTACTAGATTATATAGTAGTTCTATTTTTAGTTTTTTGAGGAACCTCCATTCTGTTTTCCACATGGTTGCATCTATTTACATTCCTACCCACAGTGCATCAGTGTTCTCTCTCCTCCACATCTTGCCAACACTTATTATTTCTTCTCTTTTTGATACTAGGCATTTTGCCTGGTGTGAGGTGATATCTCATTTGTGGTTTTGATTTGCATTTCCCTGATGATTAGTGATGCTGAACATCTTTCTGTGTATCTGTTGGCCATCTGTGTGTATTCCTTGGAAAAATGTCTATTCAGGTCCTCTGCCCATTTTTTTTTTTATTGGAGTATTTGCTTTTTTGGTTTTGAGTTGCATAAGTTCTTTATATATTAACCTTTATATATTAACCTTGTATCAATATATCATTTGCAAATATCTTCTCCCATTCAGTAGGTTGCCTTTTTATTTTGTTGATGGTTTTCTTTGTCACACAGATGGGTGATTCTATAGGCAGCGAAGAACCGCTGAAGAATTCTAAGCAGAGCTGAAACATGATCATTGTAATATTTTAAGAAGACTAGTTTAAGCAAAGTGTGGAAAGCATGGATAAGGGAGAAAGGAGGAGTGTAAATGTCTTCACACTGTGAGAGAAGGTCACAAATAAGGCTTGAACATTTAATCCAGCACAGATCATTTTTATTTTTTTTAATTTTAATTTTTTAAAGATTTTATTTATTTATTCATGAGAGACACAAAGAGAATCAGAGACAAAGGCAGAGGGAAAAGCAGGCTCCATGCAAGAAGCCCGACGCGGGACTCAATCCTGGGTCTCCAGGATGACACCCTGGGCTGAAGGTGGCGCTAAACTGCTGAGCCACCCGGGCTGCCCCACAGATCATTTTTAGTGTTCTGGGGAAGTTTGTAGAAAATCTCAGAAAATTAATGCCTATATGTGGAAGTGTCTTGAATCATTAGTTCAGAAGCACTTCATTAAAACAACTGTTGATTACTGCCTTCTTTTTATTAATTTTTACGTATTTGTCATAAATGTTCATTTCTCTTTCCATATATCTTAAATGTGTGAAACAAATTGCCTGCCCTTTAACTTATATTTAATTTTATGACCAATATTCTTATGCCTTCCTATGGAGGTGCAAAAGCACTTTTGCATAACATTATGAAGAACATAAAGACTCTTGGACAAAGATCATAGTAAACCTGGTGTAATTTCAGAAAACATACACATGATTCCATTTCCGGTTCCACCTGACCTTGAGGGTTCAAATGGAGCTTAAGCTGGCCCCAAGAGGGCATGAGCCCCACAGTAAGCTCAGGTTCAGATCAAGCCCACAGAAGGACAGAGGAGGAGGCCTGGCTTGTGGCTTTTCTGGAGAGAAATTTCAAAAGAGTACCCAAACAGACTAGAAGAGAATCTTGAATTTGTCCTTCCTACCATATAATTCTATCCTAAAACCTGACCTAGATTTTCATAGGCAATCAGGGGATAAGAAATATTCATACTCTCTGTCCTTCATCACGCCTCAAGTGGGAAGATTCTGATCTAAGTGGTAATGTTTGAGAGAAGTTATTGGGCTACGTTTATTAATGGTCTGAGTCTCTCACATTGAAAGGGAAGTAGGCAGTTTCCAATAGTCCCTCTTTTTGCACATTCTTAGGTGCCATCATCTTTTCTTTTATCTGTTCATAGAGATGATAAGATTTGCATGTGGACACAGGCAGTAGAGAAAGGTAACATGCTGCGGTTTTGTCTTCTAAGGTTCTAACAATAAGGAGAGAACTTATTTTTTATTTGACATTGTTATCCACGTGTATAGTTCTCTGAGAAGATAGGTGATTTTGGTCTAAGATAAGATTCAGGTATTCTTGGGTGTCAAGGTCATTATATCATCTCAAATTCTTCAAAACACCACATCAATTGTCAGAGGGTCACAGCTGGTGTCCTGGAGGAAGGCTGCACTGTGGCTGAGGAACAGATAGAATCTGTACATGAGGAGGCAGGAGAGTAGGTATTCTAGTATAAGCAAAGTCACAGAAGCCACACAAAGCCAGATCAAAGTGCACTCACAAGGCATAAGATTGGAAAGTTAGCTTGGGACCAGGTACTGGTAAATATTGAATGCTATTGAATTTTGTCTAATGCCCTGTATTTCGTAGGTAGTCGGGAGCCTCTGAAAATGATTGGTACTCCAGTAGCTCCAATGGAAATAGCACTGAACTGAGGCATAGGACCCATCAAAGATAATGCAGACATCTGGCTGATTGCCAGATAGGGAGTGAATGGCCTTGACCTTGTCTTCAAGTGATGTGTTTTCCTGTAAGGCATTTTGAGGCTTCAAAGTTTCCAAAGAATATTGTCAACACAAGCAGAATGTCTTATTTGCAAAGGACATGATTTGCTCTAGCATTTTTCTATGGCCAAGTTAGAAATAACTTCCTATGAGCTTTGACAACGACTCCACATCATTTGCCACCTTTTCTTGTTTGCCTGGCTAGGGAGAAAAGAAAAGAATTTCTGTCTACTATCTACTTTTCTCAGGCAGCCTATATGCTGCTGTGTATTATGATTCAGCATTATAGACCTTCAAAGTGAACACACATAGGTTAAGATTTGTAGTTGTTTTAATTAATCAGAAATACATTTCCCACCCACCTATCTCCCTGAAGCAGCAGTTCTAAACAATTGTGGATCTGCTATTTAGTCCAATGAGCTTTTCACATTTTTCCTTTAATTTCTGTGTACTGAGAGCTCAAAGCTATCTTTTAGTCAATATTCAATTAGGATTTGAGTCAGAAGGCTGTGTTGAGCTCTTACAGAGGAACATAAGTTAGTCATTTGCTCTCACCACTTTTCACTAAAGAAATATAGGTTTGCTGCAGCATGAATTAAATATTATACCCAATTAAATATGTTTTCTTCCTTATGAACTAGCAATAAATGACATTGTTGGAAATTTAACATTATGCATATTGTAAACACCAAAATATAGGGAGATTTATGATCTACCACATTTCCTTCTCCACTCATAGTTAGAACTCTGCATTTCTGTTGGGTACTTATCCAAATGCTTTCATATAAGGCTTTCTCTAATCATTATCCTTTGGCATATTCTTTTGTTTCCAGCACAATATATTACTTAATACTATTTTTCTCATTGAGCTGCATTATCAGAACAAAAATAATTCACTCATAGGATTAAAAAATCCAAAGGAAAAGGGCAGCCCAGGAGGTTCAGCCTTTTAGCGCCGCCTTCAGCCCAGGACCTGATCCTGGAGACCCAGGGTCGAGTCCCATGTCAGGCACCCTGCATGGAGCCTGCTTCTCCCTCTGCCTCTCTCTCTCTCTGTCTCTCATGAATAAATAAATAAATAATTAAAAAAAAATCCAAAGGTTTTCTACAGATAAAATAGCAACAAAGATATTTATAGAATGCAGTATTTATTTATTTTTAAAAACTTTATTTATTCATAAGAGACACAGAGAGACAGAGATATAGGCAGAGGGAAGAGAGGCAGGCTCCATGTAGAGAGCCTGAAGTGGGACTCGATCCTGGGATTCTGGGATCAAGCCCTGAGCCAAAGGCAGACGCGCAACCTCTGAGCCACTCGGGCGTCTCCTATTTGTTTATTTACACCAAGTTTATCTGTCTACTTTGAAATGCCTTTGGGATCTTTGGAGACAACAGCAATATGAGACATATATGCTAAGTTGAATGAAAATTTTCACTTGTTCCATGACCCCAAAGTCATGTAAGCAACAGATATTACTAAAGTAATGTGGATAATCTACAGGATTATCTATTGAATTTAATGCATAAAGCCAGCCAATTGAGAGGATTCAAATGAAACTTTCAATTGTACCTTATAAATATTAAAAAATCTGCTTATCCTATGTAGTGGACTCTTGGTTATTTACCTGTTATTCATTCCCCATTTTCAAATAGAATTACAGTTTTGGGGGTTTTTTGTTTGTTTTGTTTTCAGATAATTTCTTCCTCACCCCAGCTTCAGAAATAGATGCAGATTAGTGCAAGCCCATCAGAAATGACACTGTACTGGAAATACCACTAGCTCATGGGTGACCATGTGACCTAAATTGATCCAATCAGACTGAAGGGAAGGACTTAAATTTTATGTTTGGGGGAAAAGTTTTACCTCTCGTCTCCTGATGGACATACCAAGAAAGCACATGCTGTCATGGTTATTAGCAGCCATCCTAGAACCATTAGGAGATACAATTTTGAAGCCAGGACTGAAGATAATGCGATAGTTGAGATATGGAAATGACTTGAGTTTGTGGTGGCAATATTGGGCCACAACATTCAGGCAGAACTAGAGTCCACCTTTCATACTGATTTTTAAGAATGTAGTAAATCCCTCCCTTGTGTAAGTCAATTTCGAATTGTAATTTTCCTTACTTTTACTCCAAACTAAAAAAGTAAGGTAAATTCAATGAAATAATTCCTCCTCACTCTGACTTAAATAGGATATTTTACATATTTTTCTGTAAATAAAAATAAAACATTGCAAAAAATCAAATAATATGGAAATATAAGTAAAATTTAAAGTAATCCACTAATCCCATCATCCAGAGATATACATCTTACACATAAAACATATTTATATTATCTACCTAGGTATATACTTTTGCATAAAAGTAATAATCTTGTACATATTGTTTTATAAGCTGCTTTTTTGCACAGCAGTATATAATGGAAATATTTTCATGTCAGTAAATATAAAAATGTCTCCTCCTAAATAGCTTGTAGCAATCTAACATATGGATGAACCATAATTTATTCAACCCGTTATATATTGATTTCTGTTTCTTACTACCATTTGCATTCCACAGTGAGCATCTTTGTGTAGATATATTTCTACAATTTTTCCAAATTTCCACATTCATCAAGTGTGTATGCCCTTGATATAAAAAGTATCTTTATTTAAAATTTTGTTACCAGTTCCCAAAGCAAATGTAAATATTTATATTCCCACTAGTGGGGCATGAGTATGTCTCGTTCCTCATGTTAAAACTGGACATCTTTAGGACATCTTGGTGGCTCAGTCCATTGATTTCTTGATTTTGGCTCAGGTCTTGGTCTCAGGGTTGTGAGATTGAGCCCTGAGTTAGGCTCTGCTCTAAGCATCAAGTCTGCCTGAGACTCTCTCTCCTTCTCCCTCTGCTTCTACCCCGTGCTTATGCGTATGTGTGTCTGTGCTCTCTCTCTCTTTCTCATAAATAGATGATTGATAGATAGATAGATAGATAGATAGATAGATAGATAGATAGATAGAACTGGATATCTTTTTTTTTCTTCAGCTTTGGCAACCTGATGAGTAATTTTTTTTTTGATGAGTAATTTTTTGAATTCTCTATTTTTATTTCCTTTTGATGTGTTTATTGCCTCTTTATATTTTGTCTTTACAAATTCCCTGCTACCTTCTATCCATTTTTCTGTTATTTTTTTGTTTTTAAGAGCTCATTCTATTTTCTGCTATTAACATTTTGTAATAAGTTTGAAATTTACGTTTTGTCCTGTTGTTGGATCTTTTTTATGTTTGTTACATTAGCAGCCTATTTCACTTTAGCTGAACAGAATTTCTTAATATAGTGAAATCTAGCCATTTTCCTTCTTTATGGTTTCTGAGTTTCATGTAATGACATATCTTTTTCACCCAAGGATTATGAAACTGTTCATACACATTTTCTTCTACTTAATGGCTTCATTTTTGACTCATAAGAAATTTTTTATGGTGCAATGAATGAAGTATTTGAAACCAACTTTTCTTTTCAAGCAACTGGTCAGTTGCCTCAACATCATAGATGAAATAATCCATTTGCTCTCCCATTAAGTCCCTCCTTATCAAATACACTAGATTCTTATTAATATATGGGGCTTTTAAAAAATTTATTTATTTATTTTTAGTTCTGGGTAGAAAGCCATTAACCTACTTTTCCTTTCTGTGCCATAACCACTATGATTTCATTACTGTAGCTTTATGATAGATTTTAGGATATATTAATAAAAAAACTTTATTACATTACTGCAAAATATCCTTGATCCTTCTTGAATTTTTTATCCTTTGGGAAAATATTTGTTAATGATTCTGTCACTTTGAAAATACAAAGTCACTTGGATTTTGATTGAAATTCTATCACATCTATAGATTAATGTAGGGAAAGCTAATACATGTATGATATTGAGTAATTGTAAGAACTAAGAATATCTTGGCATTAGTTCAAATATTTTTGATGTGTTTCAATTTGTTTTTGTAGTTTTAAACATATATATCCTAAACATTTATTGTTAAAGTTAAGTTAACAATAACATTGTTAACTATAACATTTATTAGGTGAGTACCCTTACCTGACTCCCTGCATTAACCAAAACTCTCCATTCCCTCTGCAAAGCATCAGTGCTCAGGACCAATGGGTTACTACTCCCTAATATACCTGGCTATTTCTGCACCTCCTCAGCTGTGATATCTGCTCAACAAAAGTAACTGTGTTTCCCAAACCTGTTCAAAGTAGTTTCTGTAGTTATTGTAATTTCATAATTCTAATTAAATATTAAATAACACTGGATATGATTGTGAAAACATGGGATAGTCTTTGTTTATATTGACCAAATTGATTGCCTTGGGACAATCCAATATTTTTTAAATATCACTAAGTTGTTTATGGGCAAAACTACAGTAACATTTTGGTTACAGGAAAAGTCATAAAAGTCTAAAGGTTTTTTGGTCAGATTTCCTCATAAGTTCTTTAATCTTTTTACTCCTTTATAAAGAAAGAAAACAGGCAATCATAGATCACATATAATGGGTGTTAATGAGGATGTGGAACTTCAGTTAGTGAACCTATACCTAAAAGTCAAGGTTGTAATCAACACCAAAAAATTAGCAAACAAATAATTATAAATTTTAAGTAAAATTAGATGTTTGTTACTTTATATGTTATGACACTCTACTTCAACTATATTTTTAAATTAGTTCAACAAATACTATCCTGACTGCACTGGATAAGAAGACCTCGACAGTATTTTGCCTTTTTGTTGGCATGTACAAAAAATAAAATTTTTATATATATTTATTACTTGTTATTATTAGTTTTAAGCTATTTTTTGGTATTTTTTGGGAGTGAATTAAATCAAATTAAGGTAATAGTTTCGCTTTTTTTCCCCCATATGTTTATCTTTTCTCCTAATTTCATTGGTTAACATTGATTTCTCTGTTACTACCCATGGCAAGATAACATGGTGCTTACTCTTTTAGGTACATAAACTTTGAAAAATTTTAAATCAGGACAATTAATTTTATTATAGTTTTCTTTGAAAATAATTGAAACTTATATCTAGTGCAATTACGTATCCTCCAAGAGAGGGGAGTCCAATTTTCATGCCGAGATGTATATTTATTTTGAAGAGGGCTCATTCTAAATAGCTTAGTCTAGACTAAAAGGTTTAAAGTATATTTAATAAATACTTCCACTTTTGAACCTTTAAAATAAAAATGTATAAAATATAAGAAGCAGTCAACTTTTTAAAAATCAAGAAATAAGCACCCCATCTTCATTTCAACTTCACTATTATTCATCTTTTTTAATGAAGAATTTGTCATGTACAAAGAGAAAAGGTTTTCAGGCTCAGGGTAGGAGTTTTATAGTGAAGAAGATAAGGAAAACGAAACACCATTTCAATAATGACTACACAGTCTCAGTCAACCAAAAGATACATGCAATCTTTTGCAAGCTAATCATTTCCTAACCTGGTGGTATTTCTCACTCACATTCATGTAGGAAAGCCTACATATAAAACCCCTAAGATAGCAAATAAAGTCTTCTTATTCTTCATATTCCTTGACAAGAAAGAATAGCCAATCCTATAGACATTTCCCAGAATGCCCTTTGTCATTAATGTGAGTCTTCCCTCAGAAATGTGTAATTTGAAGCTTAAGATTATACTTTTTATATTAGAAACTAGAATAAAATTCACTGCACCAAAAAAGATGAATGTTCCTGCCACTAGATACACTGATTGCTTGCTGTGACCTTCACAGGGCAAAGCTATGAAAGGAATGTACAGAGAGAAACTTATTGTTTTAAAAGGAATATTAGTGATTTTATTCTATCTGTACCAACTACAAAGATTCTATTTGTCAATTTGCATAATTTAAGAAGTGTGGAATTATAGGTTGGAGTAGTTGAAAAGCAAGTCATTTGAAAAACTTTATGAGGTGAGACTTTTGCAATTTAATTCACTTCAAAGCCCCCCCTGCCCCCTTTTAAAAAATAAACGACCTTCAATATCCTGAGATGCATGCCAATGGAGCATCTGCAGGTTGAGTATAAAATGATATTAAGAAAGAATTCAATCTTTCTTATCCTATATCTTATCCTATATATTTTAGATAGTTTCTCACAACATGTCACTCTTTTCATGACTCTGGGCCATAAATACTGGTAACAGTGTGATTGAATATGATGGAATCCATTTTGACTTGACCTGGTGTAATTATATTTTATTTTCTGAAGGTTTCTTTTTTAAAAAATTCTGCCTACAGAAAGAGGTGATAAAAGTGGCAGTGATGAGAGTGATGTTTTCTTGTTTGTTCTGTTCATTTAGGAATTCAGTTCATTCCCTTTGTGCAAGATTAATACATCAAGTGCAAGATAAACCATTTGAACCATTGCTTAGGTAGGCTTCCTAGGGCTTGCAGTACTTTTATATATCGCTGGAAAATTGGGGAAAAGATGCCAGAAGATATTATCAGTCCAATATTTTTTAAACATCATGTTAAATAAAGGAATAATTGAATATTGAAAAAATCAGTAATCCAGCTCTGATTTGACTTATTTTAAGTTTGTCATTATTTACTCATTTACTCAATGCTATGAGACATATGAATAAGTAACCAAGATATGAAATGAGGAGTGGAAAAATGCCAGAAGGAAGAAACAAAGAAAGATAGTTCATGGCTTATGAAAGCTCCCAGAAAGAGGTTGTTTCTTTCATTCTTTCTTTTTATTTTATTTATCAATTCATGAGAGAGAGAGAGAGGGAGAGAGAGGGAGAGAGAGAGAGAGAGAGAGAGAGAGAGAGAGGCAGAGACACAGGCAGAGGGAGAAGCAGGCTCCATGCAGGAAGCCGGACGTGGGACTCGATCCTAGGTCCCCAGGATCACGCCCTGGACTGAAGGTGGCGCTAAAGCCCTGGGCCACCCGCGCTGCCAGAAAGAGGTTGTTTCTAACCTGAGTCCTAAAATATTACTGATATTTCAAAATTACTGATATTTCCAAAAAGTGGAAAATTATAAATCAGCTTATGAAGTTATGAAGGTACAGAAGTGCAGGACATTTTTAAAGAATTGGGGTAATATAGTTTGCTAGACTGTGGGAAATGCTTCAGGAAATTCAAAGTTAAAGGAGGTTGGCTAGGGCCAGATCATAACAAACTTAACAAATCAGGTCAGTGGATTTGGGATTATCTTATATATATAAGAAGGAACAAGTTAGTACAGATTTTAAATAAGGTGAAACTATGCTTATAGGAATTTTTTTGGATAAGTCACTGAGGTATGGGTGAAGAAAGATTAGAGGAAGGGAATAAATTCAAAAGAAAATTTTAACAGTCTCATGATGGAGCCATTCATCCATTATGAATTGAATGTGACTCCTGGCAGAGGCAAAAGAAAGAGATGGATGCAAAAGTCAATTCAAAGGCAATGCTGATGGGGTTTTGTAACCGGAAGGTGTAGGGCAGGAATATTTTGTCATATCAAAAAACAAAGGAGATATCAGTAAAGTTATTGAAGATGACTAAATCGTGTCAAAGAGACCCAGGAACCTATTAGAAACGGCTCTGACTGGCCAAAGAGGGACCAATTGAGCATTAGTGCGTATAAAAACTGAAATGGTTTGAAGCTGATCAAATTTATTCAAATCTATAAGTTTATAGTAATACTAAGGAAAAAAACATTCATTGGTAACTTTTGGAGGATGCTAGAAAACCAAAATATTTTGAAAACTGATAAAGGGAAAGATAAGCATTTTTCCCATTTTACTTGTAACTGTACTTTAGGTCAACCAGATAAGGGGAAGTTTTTCCTTGCAGATCATTTCAAATAACTTATGAAGAAGGAATAATAGAATTGCATCCCCTAATGAATTAATGGGTCTAGGCAGTGATCATAAGTACTGACAAAAATAGAGAAATAATGAGACTTATGTACCTCCTGATAGAAGCACAACACACTGCCTACCGAGTATTCTTGCTAGAAAATTGAACTGGAATCTGGTCAATCATCTAAATATCACTACAAAATTACAGGAAATACAAGAGAGGAACATGGGGCAGCCTGGGTGGCTCAGCGGTTTAGCGCCTGCCTTTGGCCCAGGGTGTGATCCTGGAGACCTGGGATCGAGTCCCATGTCGGGCTCCCTGCATGGAGCCTGCTTCTCCCTCTGCCTGTGTCTCTGCCTCTCTCTCTCTCTCTCTCTCTCTCTCTCTGTGTCTCTCATGAATAAATAAAACTAAAACCTTAAAAAAAAAAAAGAGAGGAACATGCCCCATGCCCAATGGAGATGAATTCAGAAAAATTCAGGCTGTCAGAAACTCTTCAGAGTAAAAACACCAGGTCTCTTCAACAATAACAATAAAATCACAGAAAGAGAAAGATAGAAAAAGAGGAGGAGATAGGGAAAGAAGAGAAAAAGTTGGCAGATTAAGAGAAATTTAAGAGACTATTGACCAATTACATCAAATACTTCAGGGCAGTAGGGATTAAATGGAATTTGGAATTTAAATTCTCAAAATCCACTCCTGATAATTATGATGATAAGAGTAAAAGCTATGAAAATCACTCTCCTATTAACATTGACGAGATCAAGCATTTTTCCTGTCTTTCCTCACAACTGCATGTTAGGCCAATATATTGAAGGCTTACTAAGGGCCTTATCATTTATAATCCCATTTGATCTTCATAATGACCCTATAAGATATTCATTAACTACCTTTTCATCAGAGGTAATGGAACTGAGACTCAGAGTTAAAGAAACTTGCTGAAGATCATACATCTGGTAAATGGCAGATTCTATGCAAGGTGCTATATTTTTGATTTCCCAAGATCTAGACACTTCTATTAAAGGGAAATTGTAAAGATGTGAGTCTTGGGATATGGGGCTCAATTTTCTATGACAGAAGCTCAAGACGTTATCCTACAGGGTCTGAAAATCTGACCTAAGATTGACCCAGAGGATGGGCATTTCCTTTTGACAGGAAAAGTGTAAAACAGGCAAAGCAAAGGGATAGGACTCATTTAGAATTTATTCCATGAGCAATGATAGCATCCTGTGTCCAGTGGGAATAGAGGAAAAGAGAGTTAGAAGTCTTACTCTGTGATGGTGTCTATGCCTGTTTTCAAGAATGAGTTGGCTCTTTCTCAGCAGCCTGGCTTTGGTTCTTATTTTCCAAACCAATTCTGCCTTCCTGAAGACTCTGGGGCCTACCCAGTATTTTTTCAATAAATTGTATTTTTTTTTTTTGTAAAAGACAATGAATTGTAAAATCCAATAAAATTGTAAGTTAACCAGAATTAGTTTCTCTTGTTTGCAGCCAGAAACTTTGATTGACCTAGCCAGAATGTGACCACAAGTTTGTCTGAAACTGTGCCTGTCACTTTGCCACATAATTAAATAAGACCAACAGTCAAAGAGTAGTTACCTTTTTCTCTAGTTTACATATTATACAAAGAATCCACTTTCTCATCTGCATTATTAGTGTGATGAATACCACATCTTTAGGATCCATCCATCTACTGATGAGCATTTAGGTTGCTTCCTTATCTTAGGTATCATAAATAATGCTGGGGTAGGGTGCATGTGTCTTTTCCAATTAGTGTTTTGTTTTGTTCGGATAAATAGCTAGAGGTGGATTGCTGGATCATATGGTAGTTATATTTTTGAATATTTTGAGGAAATTTCATACTGTTTTCAATAGTGTCTGCATTTATTTACCTTCCCACCAGTAATGTATTTTCTCCATATTCTCACCAACACTTGTTATTTCTTGTCTTTGGGAATATTGATTCTGATAGGTGTAACGTATTACCTCATTGTGGTTTTGATTTCCATCTCCCTGGTGATTAGCGACGTTGAGCATCTTATCATGTATCTATTGTCCATCTGTATATCTTCTTTGGAAAAATATCTTTGCAGATCTTCTGCCCAATTTTAAATCAGATTTTTTTGACATTGAGTTTTATGAGCTCTTTACATATTTTGGATGTTAACATTTTATCAGGTACATTATTTGCAAGTATCTTCTCCCATTCATAGGTGGCTTTTTCATTTGTTAATAGTTTCCTTCACTGTTTAAAAGTTTTTTAGTTTGGAATCGTCCCATTTATTTATTTTTGCTTTTGTTGTCCTTATCTGAGGAAACAGATGCAAAAAAAAAATTTGCTAGGACCAAAAAGCTGACTGCCTATGTTTTTTTCCAGGACTTTTATGGCTTTAGGTTTTATAGTTAAATCTTAAATCCATTTTGAGATTACTTTTGTATGTGGTGTAAGAAAGTGGTCTAGTTTTATTCTTTTTCATGTAGCTGTCCTGTTTTCCCAGCACCATTTATTAAAGAAACTATCTTTTTTCCATTGTATATTCTTGCCTCCTTTGTTGTAGACTAATTGGTCATATAAGCATGGATTATTTCTGGACTCTCTATTCTGTTCCAATGATTTGCGTATCTGTTTTAGCCAGTACCATAGTATTTGGATTTTTATAGTTTAGTAGAATTTGAAATTCTGGAGGGTGATATGCAACCTTGTTTTTTTCTCAAGATTGCTTTGGCTCTTTAGGATCTTTTACGGTCCCATACAAATTTTAGGATTGTTTGTTGTAGTTCTGTGAAAACTGCCATTGCCATTTTGATAGGGAATGCATTGAATCTATATATTGATTTAGATAGTATGGGCATTTTAACAATATTAATTATTCTAATCCATAGCATGGTATATCTTTCCATTTATTTTTGTCATCTTCATATTCTTTCTTATAGATTTCAGAGTATAGGTCTTTCACCTCCATGGTTAAATATATTTCTAGGTATTTCATTCTTTTTGATGCAATTATAAATGGGATTTTTTTCTTTATTTGTCTTTCTGATGGTTTATTATTAGTGTATATAAATGAAAGCAATTTCTGCATTTTGGTTTTATATCTTGCAACTTTACTGAATTCATTCATTAGTTCTAATAGTTTTTGGGTGGAGGTTTTAGGGTTTCTATATATATAGTGTTATGTCATTTGGGAATGGTGACAGTTTTACTTCTTTTCCAAGCTGGATGTCTTTTATTTCTTTTTCTTATCTCACTGCTATGGCTAGAACTTCCCATGATATGTTGAATAAAAGTGGTGACAGTGGGCATCTTTGTTTCTGACCTTAGGAAAAAGCTTTCAACGTTTCTCCATTGAGTATGATATTAGCTGTAGGTTTGCCATATATGGCCTTTACTGCGTTGAGGTCTATTCCCTCTGCACAGGCAATGTTTTATTGCATTTTGTTTTATTGTGCTTCATAGATATTGTGGGGGGTTTTTTTTGTTTTTATTTTACAAATTGAGGGTTTGTGGAAATAGCAACAGAATTGGAATTAGAAGTAGAGTCTGAAAATATGAATGAATTGCTGCAATCTCATGACAAAACTTTAACAGATGAGGAGTTGCTTCTTAGGGGTAGCAAAGATAAGCATTTTCTTGAAATGGAAACTACTGGTGGTGAAGATGCTGTGAAGATTGTTGAAATGACAACAAAGGATTTAGAGTATTATATAAACTTAGTTGATAAAGTGGCAGCAAAGACTGAGAAGATTGATTCCAATTTTGAGTGTAGTTCTGTTGGGGGGAAATGGTATCAAACAGCATCATATGACACAGAGGAATTGTTTCTGAAAGGAAGAGTCAATTCTTATTTTAAGAAATTGCCACAGCCACCACAACTTTCAGCAAGTACCATCCTGATCAGTCAGCAGCCATCAACATCATGGCAAGATCCTCCACCAGCAAAAAGATTGCAACTGGCAAAAAGCTCAGATGATGGTTAGCATTTTTAAACAATATTTTCAAATTAAGGCATGCAAGTTGTTTTTTTGCTTATTTGTTTTAGGCATAAGGCTACTGCACACTTAATAGACTAAAGTATAGTATAAGCATAACTTTAGATGCATGGGAAAACTTAAAAATTAGTTTGGCTTGCCTTATTATGATTTATTGTGGTAGTATCTCTAAGGTATGCCTGCAGATGAGTCTTGGTGTTTGTTTTCTCCATTCATCCATCCTGTGTCTCTTAATTGGAGCACTTAACCATTTACATTTGAAGTAATTATTGACAGGTAGCTATTTATTGTCATTTTGTTAATTGTTTTCTAATTGTTTTCCTTCTCTGTTCTTTTTTTTTCTATTTCTCCCATGATTTGATGACTTTCTTTAATCTTATGTTTGGATTCCTTTCTCTTTATTTTTTGCCTTATATATTAGGTTTTTGGTTTGTGGTCACCATGAGGTTTATATATAACAACCTACATATATAGCAACCTATTTTAAGTTGGTTGTTAAATTCAAATGCATTCTAAAAGCACTACATTTTACTCTTCCCCCCTGAGGTTTTATGTTTTTGATGTCATGTTTTACATCTTTTTTATTTTGCACATCCCTTAACTAATTATTGTAGAGTTAGTTGGTTTTCCTGCTTTTGTCTTTTAACCTTTATGCTAGCTCTGTAAGTGGTTGATACAGTACCTTTTTTTCTGTATGTTTGCCTTTACTAGTGAAATACTTTTCTTTCATGTATTTTCTAATTTCAAGTTATGGCTTTTTCTTTTCTGCTTAAACAAGTACCCTTAATATTTGTTGTAAAGTCATTTTAGTGACAATGAACTCTTTTAGCTTCTGCTTGTCTGAGAAAGGCTTTATTTCCCCATCAATTTTTTATTAAAGATTTTATTTATTTATTTATTTATTTATTTATTTATTTATTTATTTATTTATTTTTTCATGAGAGACAGAGAGAGAGAGAGGTAGAGACACAGGCATAGTGAGAAGCAGGCTCCCCACAAGGAGCCCAATGTGGGACTCGATCCTTGATCCTGGGATCATACCCTGAGCCAAAGGCAGGCACTCAACTGCTGAGCCACCCACATGTCCCCCCCATCAATTTTGAACGATAACTTTGTAGGGTAAAGTATTCTTTGTTGTAAATTTTTCTCTTTCAGCTCTTTGAATATATCACACCACTTTCTTCTGGCCTGTTAAATTTCTGCTTTAAAATCAGCTGATAGCCTTATGGGGGTTCCTTTATACAAAATAATTGTTTTTCTCCTTTTAGATATTTAGATTCTGCTTTTAAGATTCTTTATCTTTAAATTTTGACATTTTAATTACAGTGTATCTTGGTGTATATCTCTTTGGGTTTATCTTGTGTGGAACTCTCTTTTATTCTTGAACTTGAGGTCTGTTTCCTTCTCCAGGTTAGGAGAGTTTTTAGCTATGACTTCTTCAGATAATGTTTTTGCCTGTTTATCTCTCTCCCTTCCTTCTGGATTACCTATGATGTGGATTTTAATAAGGTTGATGTCACAGAGATCCCTTAAACTATTCTCACTTTAAAAAAAGTTTTTTTTTCTGTTCAGTTTGGGTGATTTCCACTACTCTGTGTTCTGGACCACTGTTCTGGCTTTCTGTACTTTCTAATCTGCTGTTTATTCATTCTCTCTAGTGTACTTTTCATTTCTCTTATTGTATTTTTCTGATTGGTACTTTCTTATATTTTCTATGCTATGTCCAATGGGACACAGAAGCACAGTTCCTCCTGGCAACCAGAGCTGGGTGCTCCAGAGGTGTTCTTTATGTGGGCTGCATGCACCTTCTTGTTTTGGTGGGATAATAACTGCTCCAGGTGGGTGGAGCTGGCCCTAGGGCCTTGCTGGCTGGGAGATCAGGCCATGACTACAGTAAGCTTGTTGGTGTTAGCTCAGTGTTTTAAACCTGATGAACTAAAATTTATGCTAATGGATGGCATTTATGCTTGTTTTTTTGTTTTTTGTTTTTTGTTTTGTTTTTTTGTTTTTTTGCATTTATGCTTGTTAACTTTATTGGAAGAGGTCTAATCTTAACAATGTTGTTTGGCTCTGTGCTTTCTCCTCTCCTTTCCTAGACAATAGGGGGAAAGACTGAATGAAAGACATCTTGAAAGAGCATGACACTAACATTCACTCCTATGTGTAAAATGTCTACATTTAGCTCTAGATTATGCAATGTGAATTAAGCTTTTAGATGTCAGATGGTTCCCTGGGACCTATATTTTGGGGGTAAGAATACCAACAAAGCTGAAGAATATTGTCTTATTTTAAAGGAAAAGAGTATTGATCTTTTTACATTCTTGAGCTCTAGTAAAGGCTTCTACTTTTCTTCTGATATTTATTCTCTTCTCCCTAATAATAGGGACTTTTTTTTTAAGCTGGAGACAAAATAAACACTTTCAAACTCCCCTCTTGCAAATAGATATTGCATTGAATTAAATTGTGCTCGATGAGATGTAAGCACAAGTGTCCAAGTGAATTCCAAGAAGTGTTCTTTAGAGGTCTCTCTTTCTTCCTCCTTGCTGTCTAGAAAGCATGATATGGCTGGAGCCTGAGCAGCTACCTTGGACCATGAAGCAGAAGTTTGTTTTTAAAATGGTAGAGCAACAATATGGAAGTAACTGGATTTCTTCCCAACCCAGATGAGGTTGATTCCACCTCTGTACTCCTTTCTTTCAGCATTAGTTTGCATGTGCATGTATGTCAGTACACACACACACACACCAACTACTATTTATTTATATCATATTATAAATATATATCAAATATTATATTATTTAGGGATATTTTATAACTCAATTGTATCTCTGTTCCAAATATAAACGAGTTGCTGTCTTTAGCATAAATATCTCACATCTTTCTGTTGCATGGCCATGCATGTTTATAATTTATTAACTTCACTAATAATGGAAAATACATGTAGTTTTAGTCAAAAACAGAGTAAGGAAATAATGTGGAATTGCTTTCTGTTGAATAGTGATTATTAACAATCACTGAAATGATTAAGCATTACCCTATGATACTCAGAAGATTAATTTACTTAAACTTTAAAGTGCATCATTTGTTTCATGGGAAAGATCACTCTTGATAGAATTTACCTGTTAATCTTTTTGTAATTCAGGAAAAAAAAGGAAATTAGTTATCTAATAAAAAACAGATGAAAAAACATTTCATTATACCAGAGCCTGACAGAGGCACTAAAGTTAATGATTAATTGTCAGTTTTCTTTTAAGCATATTTGTCATGTGCTTTATAAAATACCATGCCTTCCAGTGGCTAGAAAGAACCTAAATTCATTCAGACTCATTAGATGTAGGTCTAAGAACCTTCAAAGTGAGCAGTGGCTAAGCAGTACCAATATGTGTGCACTGTACAGATATGTCTGGCTAATCCTGAGCATCATGAAGATGAGTGTAGAACTTAAATTATCATAATTCTGAGCAAAAAGTGAGCTAGATGTATGCAATAGTGAGATAGATGATACAATAATGTATCATTATTGAAGTCCATGGGACATAAAGTCTAGATTTCTGTCTCTACCTTTTTGTTTCTGACCTTGAGAAAGGTATTTAACTTCTTTAAGCATCAATTTCCTTACTTGTGAAATAAGGCTAGAATCTTTATAAGAAATCAATTAAACAAGATATTCTAGGCAATGCACCTATTATTGTGCTAAGCACATCTTTGACCTGCAATAAAAAGCACTTATAATTATTGTTATTGTTAATATGATGATGATGATGATAATTGCATGGATAATTAGAACAATCCTGTAGAAAATCAAACACACAGTCTTGCTATGGAATTAAAAACAAGATGATTTTTGATTGACTGTATAATGGACACATTTACTGAAGAAAACCCTTACTTCATAGCAGTTAATAATACAGTTAGGAACCAGACTACCTGGGTCCTAATCCCATCCCTACCACTCACCAGCTATGTGACTTTGGATAAGTTACTTGACTTCACTGCACCTCAGTTTCCTCACCTGAAAAACAGGTATTATAGTGTTTACCTCATTTAGTTCTTGTGAAAATTAAATGAGATAATATATTTAAAGCTCTTAGAGGAATCCCTAGGCATTGGTAAGGGCTATATTATTGTCAACTCTCATTGCCATGTAGATATGTGAACACTCTGCCCTTTTGACCAATGATGAACAAGGTCTGTGTCGATTTTGTCTTCTGTATAAACCATCCCAGGTATCTTGGTTTATTTCTAATAGAATTATCTGCTTTGTGGATGTGGTTTAAATAATTTCCTCATGTTTGGTTTTAATATAAGGATACTGGTTGTTTAAATCTACACTTATTGCTGAAGTCCACGAATAAGAGAACTGTTACAGAAACCTTGGTAGTAAGTGAACAATGACATTCACTTAGGAGAAATAAATCATTTTTCCCAATCCTCACTTGTAGGGGGAAAGAACTACAAAGCAGAGGGACATAATACATTGACATATTTAGGAGAGAACATTATAGATGGCAGACATAATTTCAAAGTGTCTTCTTAGGGAAGTCCCAATATTATAAGGAGATGTTAGGTGACCATAGGATTTCCCATCTTACTCCCTTTTGATATGAATTATTTTATGTCTTGTAGACCCAAGTGCCAATCATGAGTACTTAGGAAATAAGGGTTTCTCTTATCTCCTATAAGGAAATAAGGGTAGCCCTCTCTGAGAAGTAGCTATGAAACAAGCTCATATGGTATGCCACAAGTCCTCTGAGCTAGTGACCTTCCTTTTGTTTGTTTTGAGCTGAAAGGTTTTCCTTCTCTTACTCATACTAGTCAATACATTTTCCTCTCAACATTTCACATGCTCTTTGGTATCTAACAATGGATTTAGATGAGACTCAGAGGAGATATTTGCCAACAATATGGGCTGTTAAAGAATAGAAAGTGTTACAGGGAGAAATTTAGGAATCTCATTTACTGCCTGGAGATGGGAAATGGAGTAAATGAGGTCCCTTTGCTCAAAAGTGAATGGACTTTTAGATGAATGAATATGAAGATTGTCTGATTCTTGGAGATACCAAGATTATTAGACTACAAAAAAGAATTTTGACTGATTCTATTGTGGTTTTCTGACTTTGTCAGTGTATTGCAAAGACTTGGTAGTAATACAGAAAATCAGACATGCAAATAAGAATACACATCATTTGGGACCCAAATTTCTCCAAATACCTTGGATAATTGCTTGTCCTTAATTTTTACCACTGATTATTCCTTATGAGCCAGTTCTGCTGATCAGGATATTAAGAGTTTATATTAAAGTGTGAAATTTTTGTATAAAAAGTATTCCTTCCTCAGCTTTGATTTACCAACCAACTGCCAGGATCCAGGCTGCTAATTATATTAATTGTTTATTTCCAATCAGTAAATGTAAGAGGTAACACACTTCCAGGCACACTTGAATATATACCCCCTCACACAAAACATACAAATACAAAAATATAGTATTTTGTTTTCCGGGAAAGAATCCTCTAAAATAGACATATGACTGCTAGGAAAACTAAATTTTCACTTGTATAATTAAAAATGTCACGGCAATGTAAAAATGCATGTGTTAAACCATGCATTTCAGAGCTATAATTTTCTTCTTATTAAATATCATGGAAATCATTGTTGTACCCTGCCTCATCTCTTTGAATTTAATACCATTTATTATTATGTTGGATTTATGTGTCTTTCCCACAAAGAACCTAATGTTTAATAGACAATTTTATTTTATACCCAAATATCTTATGAGTTAGAGATGATGGACAGTTATTACTCCATTGATGTAGATGGAAAATTTAAGAATGACAGAGGTTAAATAAGAATTCGTGAGGCTCATCCTGTAAGCTAATGGCAATAATAATGAGGATAATTAGATTTTTGTAGTTCACAAAGCAATCCATGTGTGTTATCTAATTTAAACTGTATTAGAGACCTCATCTGGATTCACTCAATATGTTCTACTCAATTTGCTGCAACTCAGTATGTCCCAGATTGAGCTCATGACCTCCTGTACATCCCCCTAAACATATGCTCACTCTCCTAGTCTCAGATATCAGAATCACCATGCATCTCTCACCTAAGATAGATATATTCTGGACTCTAGTACCACGAATTCACCATGGGCCTTCACAAGTACAGTGGTTATTCTCATCTGGGCCTTTACTAATGCTCTCTACTTAAAAGGCTCAGACCATTCCCTGCCCCCTGAAACACCACCTCTTTAAGCAAAGCTTTCCTGGATAGGTGTTGAAGGTCATTTGTCCACTCAACTGAATTACCATCTCTCATCTGTGTCCCCATAATCCTCTGATTATATCTCTGTTATTGAACTTGCCAGTTAATTATAGTTGCCCTCTGAACAACATAGGTCTGAACAGCCTGGGTCCATTCATATGCAGATTTGTTTCAATAAATGCAGTACAGACAGAGAGAGAGAGCAAGCCAGAGGAGGAGCAGAAGGAGAGAGAATCTCAAGCAGATTCCGCACTCAGCATGAAGCACAATGTGAGGCTTAATCGCAGTGACCCTGAAATCATGACTGGAGCCTAAATCAAGAGTCGGACACTTAACTGATGGAGCTACCCAGGCACCCCTTTCTTATAATTTTCTTAATAACATTTTCTTTTCTCTAGCTTGATTTATTGTAAGAATATAGCATATAATACATACATCATAGAAAATACGTGCAAATCAACTTTGTTATTGGTAAGTCTTCTGGCCAACAGTAGGCTATTAGGAGTCAATTGGTTTGTTTTTGTTTGTTTGTTGTTCATTTGTTTATTTTGCTTCCTTTGTAAATTTAAGTTGATGATAATTCATGTATTCTTTATTCTCTGGTGCCACTTTCACCTGATGACATCAAATGCTTCTTGTTTTTTTAATAATATTTTTAAAGATTTTTACTTATTTATTTATTTATTTATTTATTCATGAGAGACACACAGAGAGAGAGAGAGAGAGAGACAGAGACAGAGACACAGGCAAAGGGAGATGGGACTCAATCCCGGGACTCCAGGATCACGCCTGGGGCTGAAGGCAGCACCAAACCGCAGAGCTACCCGGGCTGCCATAATGCTTCCTGTTTTTTTTTTCTGACTTCACAGGAGTTACACAGACTTTCTCTAGTCCATAGATGGGAGGATCTTAGCAAGGAGATGTTGTTGGTACACATTTCCCTTCTGTTTCTGTTTCTGGATTTTATAGCCATTTATCATGTGATCGAACTCTTAATCATGTTATTAAAAGCATTCAGTTCCATTAGGAAGGTGTATTTCCCTCGGCTACTTGCCCAGCTGTGCTATTCAGTCATTTTCAGGTTATTTTCCCACTGCTTTCCTCTGCTCGCTTTGGTCCTTCTTCATCCATGCCATGTCATTTCCCATGTGCCATCTTCCACTTGGGTCCATTGTGCATCTAAATTTGGATCAAGTTTTGGAGCAGCTGAGGCAACTCCCCAATAAGAGGTCATTGACAGAGTGAAGGATTCCTGTTGCAGAACCTGTGGCAGATGCAGCTGAGCGGGCAGTCATAGGTCTTGTCTGGGTGTTTCTGGGGCTCTGGGAATTAAGTTTTGGGAGAGTCAAAGTTATGCATAGATTTCTGTGGGGAGGGTTGGTACACTTAACTCTCACATTGTTCAAGGATCAACTGTATCTGTGTTTATTTTATACTTATATGCCCATCCCAAACAATAAGTTCCCAAGGGAAGAGGTATTATCTTATTTTTGTATTTAAAGGGCCTACCCAGTGCCTGGAACAAAGCAGGTGTTCAAAGTATTAGAGTTCAGAGGCATTCCATTTGACATATTAGACACCTGATGTACAGATTTCTCAAGTGGCTTATTCACTAATTTTAGGGCAAGGCTTATCCAGGACCCAGAAATCTAGGATTTAAGCAGCTCCTTGTGTATCCAAGATGAGTATTATTAATGAGAACTGACTATAGCCCAGGTACTTTTCTAGGTGTGTGATAAATATTAGCTCATTTAATTATCACAGCAACAGTATAAGTTTTATTATTATTTCCAGAAAGGTTAAGCAATTTTTATAACAATTGCACAGCTAGAAATGAGCAGAGTCAGGATTTGAACATAGAATCTGTGCCCATAACCCTTTTGAAAACCTGAAGAATGTAGACCTTCTGGCCCCAAAACATGAACCTATACACTGTTTTGCAAATGGTTTCAGGTGTTTTATAAATTCCCTAAGAACCATAGAAGAATCCCATTTGAGAACCCTAGCCAAACAACCCTAATGTGGGGTTTTCCTGCCTCTGTAGTTGCCCAAAACCCTTTGATCTTTTAAGTATTGCATGGTTTATAACTCATTCCCTCCTGCCTCTTGACCTTGAGTTTTTAATTTGCTTTCTACAAACCATAACACTTTGTATTGTGTTGCCTGCCTTTGTCAAACCAGACCTATACATTTGGGAGACATCTCCAAGCCTCATTTTTTCACTATCCATTTTTTACTGAGAATACTAATATATACAGTGAGTGAAAGCCTCCCCCTGCCCAGTCTCTGGAGTGCCTCATGAGTAGCCATGTCTTTTCAAGATTGCACAGATGCTGTATGTTCATCACTCACTGTTCAGTGACATATTTAGGGAGCATGTGGATTTCTCACCCATATCAGAAAGTGACATCTATTTACCTAAAAGCTAGTCCATGCATGTAAAGCTAATCCTCTTCTGTCAGCTTTACCATGGCCATTTTGGAGGCTGTTTCACTAATGCTTAATTAATCCATCTTTACTCACATCTGAAGGAGGAAACTCTACATTTGTTGAGGGCTCACTATGTGGCTGGACTATGACCATCTTGCATTATGTCTGGTTGTCACAATTCCTGTGCATTCTGCAGATGAAGAAACTAAGATATAGAAAAGATAAGTCTTTTTCTCCAAGCCATCTTGGAGCAAAAGTGGTGCAGCAGAGATTTAAATCTGTATTTGATGAAGTCCATATTCTTTGTGATAGCTTGCTTTGTAGTCTTCCTTAATAAATATCTATTAACTCTATCTATGAGGCTACATCCTCATATCCTGGCACTGAGTCACTGAGTCACTGAGTAATTCATTGTAAAACATGATGTAGGGCAGCTCCCAAGATCAAAAGGAAACAAATGTATAAAGAGCTTGGAACATTGAGTAACCCAAGCTATGAATCAGGGGCTGTTCCACATTACTTCTGGAAGATCTATCCAGCACATTAAGCTACTCTGGAAATAAGCTCTGGTTGGTCCTTGTGCCTGGACTCCAATTAATATTCATGATTCTCTGTTGGTATAACCGGAAGGAACTGGCTATGCTTTCTACATATTTATTTTAAAGCTGATATTCATAGGGCTGCTGTATGTGTCCAGGCAGATAGTTCATGCTGTAGTTCTCTCAACTTACCTTCTTTGTGAGCCCAGGGAGAGTAGAAAGTGTTCTATATGTGGGTTGGGGAAATGTAAAACATTTAAGACAAAAGAGCCCTAACTTTGCAGTCAGATGTGAGTTTGTAGCCCAGCTAAGTCATGTACAAGCTGTATGAATTGGGCATATTACTTAACTTCACTGAGCTTCAGTTTCATCATGTGTAAAATGAGATGAATAATATCACCAAAAAAATAATATCACCTAAGAGAAGTTACTATAAGGATGAAATGTGGGCACCTGGGTGGCTCAGTTGTTTAAGCATCTGCATTTGGCTCAGGTCATGATCCTAGAGTCCTAGGATCAAGCCCCACTAGGATCTAGACCCACATCAGGCTCTCTGCTTGGTGGGGAGCCTGCTTCTCCCTCTCCACCTGCTGCTTCCTCTGCTTGTATGTGCTCTCTCTCTCTGTTAAATACATAAATAAAAATATTATTTTTTAAAAAAGGATGAAATGTGTATAAGTTCCCTGGTACACAAAATGTGATAGAAGTTATCAATATTAATATTACTGTGTTGATGTACTCCCTGGAAAATGAGCTTCAGGGTTTTTCGGATACCAAGACATGGTGTGAGGTTTCCTCCTTTATCATAAATAGTCATCTACAAAAATATTTAATAAATTCAAGCTGAGCAGCAAGGTGTCCACACTGGCATAAAGATGCACTGAGAAATTGTTTACTGTAAATATCCTAGGATGAACAAATGTGTCCCTGATTCCTTCTTTTAGCAAAAGAAGTTTCTAGGATTTACCTTAAAAACTACTCCTTACTAGTTTTAAGTTCTTCAGAAGCTTATCCGTGGCCTTCAGAATGAAGCTCTAACTTCTGAGCATGCCATATGATACTTCTTGATAATCTGAATCTAGTTTTTTCAGTCTTACTTGTAATTTTTACTTCAGCTCCATTGATAAACTTCATGGCTCCAAAGATATATGGTACTTTCTCATCTTTCTGCTTTTGCATGTGCAGTTCTGTCTTACTAGAATACCCTTGCTTTTATATATTCATACATATGCATGCACACACACACACACACACACACACACATATACTTTTTTTTCCACACACATTGTATCTATAGTGGGCTAATTTCAACACAAGCTCAAAAATTCTGGTCGCATTTTACCTCCTTAAAAAAGGTTTGCCCTTAAACCTACATCTTGGCTGGCCAAAGGACCTTCTTTTGGGGGTCCCTTTGACTCCACTGCTTACCTTTTCCCCATCTTAATTTTTTTTTTAATTTTTTTTTTTAATTTATTTATGATAGTCACAGAGAGAGAGAGAGAGAGGCAGAGACATAGGCAGAGGGAGAAGCAGGCTCCATGCACCGGGAGCCCGACGTGGGATTCGATCCCGGGTCTCCAGGATCGCGCCCTGGGCCAAAGGCAGGCGCCAAACCGCTGCGCCACCCAGGGATCCCCTTTTCCCCATCTTATTGTGTATTCTGTCTCTTACCAGACCATACACTCTTGGGGGACAGAGCACTGATTCTGTTGCCTTGGTTTCTGTTACATATCAGATACTCAATACATATTTGCATAAAAGGAAGGAAGAAAGGAGAAAGTGGTTCTAGGAATATTTTCACTCAGTTTTTTGTTCCTTTATTTGGGTCTGAATTTGCCTGATAATTAGTGAGTTTCTAGGGAGGAGGGAAATGCCTGACTTCTCTCAGTCCTCTGTGTGTAGACCAGTTATTCTCAAACTTGGGTGCACACTGCATTCACCCCAGGCCTTTCAGGTCTTTCAGGTCTCTGAAAGATCCAGAGACCTAGCCATCAGTACATTTTTACAATCTCCCAGGTGACTCAATGTGCATCCAGAAGTTAAGGAACACTGGATTAGCCAGAAGATGATCAATAAGTGTGTAGTGATTGAATCATTCAATCAGCAAGCTCTTCTAGGCAGGGTGTCTAAATAGACTCAGTTCTTGGTAAAGGAAGGCAGAAGAGTAGAGAGGAAGGGAAGAGAAAAGGACACTATTAGCTTTTGATTGAATCCATGTAAGGAGTTGTATCATCCCCAGGGATTCAAAATGTTTTTCAAAAACACTTTAATGTAAACAGTTTCAGCTTCTTTCTCTTTCATTTCTGATTCCACTGGGCATTGCCAAGTCTAGGTCCAGGATAGGGAAGCTGAGTTTCCCTGAAATGTGAATATATGTTGGTAAACATCTCAGTAAATAGGAGACTAACAGTTCCTCCTGTCAAGATTACAAGGCTCAGTTTTGTCCCTTCTCTGACTTCCCATGTTTGCTTTTTGAGGTCCATGCAGCTGCTCTCTCTTGTAATAAGAGAGTCAATATTGGCCTGCATAATTCATGATTACAAGGTGTATAAGCATGATGGTGAAGGAAACTGATGTTTAATTTACATGGCCCCCTATTTCCTCATAAAGAGCTAAGCATAAACACATCACAGACTCAAAAATGAAAAGTAACAGGGAGGATGTATTTGGATGTCACTGAACAGACATAATGCAAGAAAATTGAATTTGGAGATTTTCTGAATACCTGGATCAAAATAAACTTTTTGAAAATTCAGCGGAAATATGGCATCTTACTTAGAATTTTCTGAATTTGACGCCAATTTCAATTTGCAGCAATTATTTTACTTTGCTGCAAGATAGCCCATAATATCACTTTCTGATTTTACTTTAAGTACTTAATGGGAGAAAGGTAAACTCTACTATTTTCTATATCTTCATTTATTCCCATGAAACTATAAAAATGTGCTCTAACTTCCTTCTTCCAGTGCTACCTGTAGTATTGTTTCTCCTAAAATGGATTTGTATTTTGCAGAATTTAGAAACTTTCAGATTAAATTATATAAAGATCTCTGTTTCATCATACTTTATAGTTTATATTCCAGTGAACCTCGCTCCTCTAAATGTTTGCCTCTCTTATAAGCAAATGGAAAATGCGAGTTTAAAATTCCCTGTTTGAATTCTGATGACAGCCTAGATTATGAGACTACTCACTGTTACCCGGGGAAATTTGTGTAAGAGAGTTATAATTGGGAGAATATCATTGTCTCTTGCATTCGTTTTCCCAAATGCCAAGGAAGCTACTTACCTATACTGTTAGCTCATCCCCTATAATATAGCTGGACTTAAAATCGAATACAATTTTGATGCTTTCAGAAAAAGCAGATAGGGCGAGCAAAGGAAATGTGATAATAATACTTAGGATACTAATATATATTTGGTGAGCTCAGTCTAGATCTGGCCCTGTGTTAACTGACAGACATGAGGTTACTGAATCTAAGCCTTGCTGGAACCTTGTACAGCAATGTTATGGCCCTGATGTTTCAGATAAGAAAGCTGAAAATAGATTAGCCTGGGAACAGCTGATTAAGTGTGGTGCTAAGGCCCTGACAGATGCCTGATCCCACAGTTGGTCCCCTGAACTATTGTGCTTTTGCCTCAGTTTGTCATTGAACGAGCACAAACTACACCCAGTTGATTTAGAATAACTCAGAACTGAGATGACTTGTATTGTGCATCTTAGCAATCACTTCATCTATAAAATTAGGGCATCTGTCCAAGTGTGTTAGGCTCTTCTTTTAGTCTGAGTTGCCTGCTACTAGATGTCCATCTCTATCCAATTGGAAATGGTGATTATCATAGGGACGATGGGTGGAGCCAATGGAAAGACAACAACATGCCCCATTCTGGATGTGTAAGTTGTAGAGGTACCCCAAAGCAGGTGCTTGCATACCAGCAGCTGGGCACTATCCTCAACTGACAAGCCTAGAAGAGCACCTCTTCACATTATACTGACTTCACACTGCCAAAGAGTCCTTAGAGGTCTAAATTCACTGAAAACATGACTTTTTCTTTTCCCTACATTCCTGATTATTTTTCCTTTTATAAAAACCCATGACAGAGAACCTAGAAAATGAAAATAAGCAAAACAGTGAAAATATGACTCATTACTGATCATATCCATAAGAGATGATAATTTGGTGTGCATATTTCTTGTACCTTTATCCTATGCATAATAATTCTATGCATAATTTTTTTACTTTTTTTTGTAAAAAGGAGATTATACACATGGTCAATGATCTGATTTTTTTAATCTTATGCAGAATTTTTTAACAACCTTATGCAAAACCCAAACAGATAAACAGATAAAAATGGAGATGCTGTCTTTTAGGGGAAGGGGTGCAGAGGTAGAGGAGTAAGCCCACATCCACTTCTGGCTTCTCTCTATCTCCCTTATCCCCCAAGGGGGATCCTGAAGCACTATAGTGCTCTGCAGAGCCCACTTTGAAAATCTTTGTTCTTTTGATATTAATTATGATCTCATTTTATATTAAAGCAGTGCAAGGCCCAGAACTTAGATAATGAATATCTCCTCCAGGATAAAAATAGTATTAAAAGGTACTGGTAGCCATAATTGTTCAAACTATCATTTGTTAAAAGTATAAGAATAATAGAAAAGTCTGCTATCTTTTCCTACTGTAGAAAAATAGTCTAGATTCTTCCTAAGATAAGACCATTGAAGAACTGGGGACAAAAAGAAGGTAACTTTGTGGCTTTCCTAATTTTCCTGATTTTAAACATACATACATATTTAAAACACTCCCTACCTAGAAGGAGCAATTCCTCCAAAAATGAACAAGAAATTGTTGGTTGTTGTTGTTGTTTTAAAGAAGTGGAGGGGCTCTTCATTCCATCCAAGCAGAAATGAATCCAAGTAGCCAGGAAGAAGCAGATGGCCCCTCTTCTCTGCCCTTTAGTTTTATGACTGTAAGTCTGGGAGATTTTTCAGCAGTTGCAATAGTTGGCTTCATCTATCATGCTAGGCAATGCCTCCGCCACAGCAGCTTGTCTTTTTACATTCAAGTTCCATAGATACGGACTAAGCAAAGCCCCGTGTTTTCACATCAGAAGCTGATGATGAGCGATGTGAGGAGAGACAGAGTTAAACAGATTCTTCCCCACTCTCCATTTCTTAGCCCTACTGTTAACAAGTGTGCTTCGTGTTAGAATTTATGATGCTAGGTGAAAACTTTGTTCCAAAGGTGGAATTTATCCTCTAACGTCCTCTGGTGGAATGAAATCACCTTCCCAGTTACATTTTATGTTGTCTAACATAGCATAGCATCTTTGTCTCAAAATGTTCTCAAAGATCCAGGGTCCAGGGTTCCTGGATTCTGCTTTAACTTTGACATGTTATACAACATGGTCTTGGGCAAATAATTTAAGTTCTCTATGCCTCTGAAATTATAATGACACTTCTCTCAGGCCCTGATGCTTACCATAAAGCATTTCTTTAAGAAATTTGCATGGACTGATGGCTCTCAACCTAGTTGAACATTAGGATCACCTGAGGTATTTTTTAAACTACCAATACCAAGCTCCAATGGTTCTAAAGTAGAGCCAGGATTGGACTTAGAAACACTAACCCTAACAATCCCATTCAGAATTATTCTCATTCTGCTATGTTTGTTTTATTTTGCTTTTGATAACTTACCCAACAGGTCTCAATTTTTTCTTTCTGCATGAGGCTTACCTCCAACAATGAAATGTAAGCTCCTTAAGAAAAGAAACAGATGCATAACTCATCTTTGTATTCCCACCCTATCTTGTCCAGAGGGAACTGGGTTCAACAATGATCTCTAACACCTATTTACCATGTAATCTTGGGCAAAACGCATGGCTCTTCTGCATCTGTTTCCTTACTTGCTCCTTATGGATAGGAATTTGATGCTATTTTGTGTAGTGATTTTTCCATTTAACACTTCCTACTATGTGATTCTAGGTGTGTGGGAGGGTATGTTCATGATATTAACATAGATCCTATCTATGTTAATTTTTACAAAAACTTGTGTTTTCTTATGCCCAAATCAAACAAAAACCCTGAAGGTTAAGAGAAATTAAGTAATTTCTATATTGATGAAGACATGCTTGAATCCAGGTTTTAAGAATTGTACCCAAAGCTCATCCCAAAGGACAAAGCCACCATCTTGATTCTCTAACCAGTGACTATAAAAATGGAACTACTGTCGCAGAAGTAGCCTCATACAGGGGATAAGATTGTGGACTGCCCAGGTGTAAAAGTGACTTTGTCACATATTAGCTGAGTGACTTTGGAAAAGTTATTTTACCTCTCTGAGTTTTGGTTTTCTCAGCTGGAAAATGAAGATAATCATATTTACTTCAAAGAGTTTTTGTGAGGGTTAATTATATGGAAAGTTATGCCCAGTACCTGCCTCATAAGCACACAATAGATGTTAGCTATTATGATGCTTGTTATTATATCTGTGGTTAAAAGTGAGTAGTCTCTATCCAAAAGCTGACCAGGACTCTAGGGAAGCTCCATGCTCTGCTGCCCTTAAAATGGTGGGGGTTATTGTCAAGCGAATATGCTGGTTATACTCTTTAAAATGTACATACTTGTCTTTAATTGTATGTCTAGGAAATACAACGGTTCTGACATTTGTGCATATGAAGGAATAAATCCTCCCCAGCAAATTGGAATTGATCCATAGCTAACAGTTGGTAAAATGCACAATTTGCATGAGGATATGTGAGGATGTTATACATCTATTTATAAAAAGACCGACTGGATAATAGGATTATCCTATGGCATCTATAGCCTGAGCTTGGACAAGATGATCTCTTGTGTATTTTTTTTTTTCCTAATGTTAAGAATAATCAAGTTGACTCTCCACAAAACATGTAGAATCTTCTCTTTGGAGAGAAATGTCTAGGACCAGCACACTCCATCACTCCGTGTAATAACTTTAACATTATTGAAAAGGCCATGTATTGAAAGATTTCTTAAATCATGTCTGTGCAGCTATAGAATGAATTTTCTGTAGGGAGACTTTTGCTTATGACTGAGAAGTGTTATGGAGTTTCTAATAAGCTCCTAGCACTAAGCATAGCCATTATTCTTTCTCCCTGTATTTACTCTTTTAGGGAAAAATGAGGAGGGGGCTACAAAAACAATAGTATAAGCATTTCTAGCATTTCCCTTACTTAATGTACATATTTGGCTGATAAGCATGTCCAAGGGGGAAAAGATGACTGTCAAATGATTGTGATTCAAACGGACTAGGAGAAAACTTTGAACTCAGATGGAAACAAATGTTCTCTTTTATGTTGAAGATGATCCATGATTGGTAAAAACGTCAGAACCAAGGGAAGCGGTTTTGGTGACTTGCTGTGGGCTAGAGAAGAGAGAGAGAATGGTTTTCAAAGATAAGCACTATTGAATCTTTCAATAGGTCTCAGAGGTGAGGACCTACTAGGTGCCAGACCTCCACCCAAGAACAAATGTGTAAAGATGCTTATGGTCTTCTGTAATGGAATGATTTTAATATACTGTGATAGGTGCCTTCATAGATCAAAGTAGAGAATGTTTCAGGAGCAAAGAGAGGAGAAACCTACATACTTGGCAGCAGAAGACAGGATGGAGGGACATACTTTCAGTGGAGGGGATGCCACCACTTATTGACAGCAGGTGGAACCTTGGGAAGGGGTAACTGTTGTAATCAAGTGGATAGCTGAAATAGCATCTCCTCCAACTTCTTTTTGCATCTTGCATTTTTCTTAAAATGAATCATTTTCTTGGCCCTTTCAAAGATATGACTGTCAAAAATGAGTGGAGTACTCATTAACATTAAATATAAAGCCCAAAAAGTTAAACTACCTCCATGAAGCCTTGACTTGTTCATTATTCTTGGATTAGAACCCAAGAACCAGGAGTATTTGGTAAATTGTAGGCCCTAGATAAATAGTCTATGGGTATATACAGGTTGAACTGTAAGCTTTATTAGTGTTTTCTCATTTAACCATTCAGTCAGTCTTTATAATTACATGTGACATGGGTGAACTTCTAATACTAGTCTTATTTTTTATGCTAGGAAACCAAGTTTTCAGAACACTTTTAAGCCATGAGACTCAGGCCCCTAAAATCTGGTTATGCCATCATTTTCACTAATCCTTAACTTTTCTTCTTGTATAATTAGCCCTAGACTGTGCACTTCTATGTGGCCATCAAATTCAGTTGCTTACAGGGTCCCAACATATAAAAAAAATTAAATGGAATACAGTTGGGAGTGGTAGAGACTGTGATGAAATGGAGCAGGTGTAGATCAATTAAAGGAAATTAAAATCAATTTCTTAATAAAAAAACACAGGCCAAAGCAGATATTCCCATTTAATGGTAGGATTGAGTTCATAAGCAGTTTATTTGTATCCTCTACAAAGGAATTGAAACATAAAAATATGTTCTAAGCAGAATACTAAGTAGAAAAGCTAATTTATAAAGTTCAGTTGGTATATATTTATGTGTTATTAAAAGCATACTTAAATAAAGATCCAATTTGGCTTTCCAACTGTAAATATATCATTAAATTAAATGGAATATTAAAAGATTACTGATTTGCAAGATAAATCTAGACCTGCCCCTTGTGTTATATAAGGCTCTTCTGTATCCATTTGCCCTTTGATGCAGATTCCAAGAACTTATGTGAAAAAAAGAAAGATGGAAGGCACCTGGGTGGCTCAGTCGGTTAAGCATCTGACTCTTGATTTTGGCTCAGGTCATGGTCTCAGATTTGTGGAATATCAAGCCCCCCATCAGGCTCCACACTCAGCATGGAGCATGCTTAAGAATTCTTTCTCTCTTCCTCTACCCCTCCCCACCCTCTCTTTCTCTCTCAAGAGAGAGAAGTGAATAAATAAAATCTTTTAAAAAATGCTTATTGTCAAAGGCAGGATTATCTCAATGACCCATTTGTTATTTGCTCAGTTCCTTGGTGATAATTCTATCTTTTTACCAATTCTATCTTTTTATAATATTATCTCTGATGATTTACACAATGATAACTATTTTATGGAGATCACTCAACCCTGGTTAGGCTACTATACATTTTATGGCTTAAAATAGCAATATGGTAGAAAGAGTGCTGTAATTTCTATTTGGAAACCAGATTTGAGCCTACTCTATGATTTATAAAAGTGGGACCCCACCCTGACCCCACCCATATATCAATGACTCTCCATAAGGTTGAGGGTGGGGTGGTCAACCCCCCTAGAGTACATTTGAAAATGTCGTTAGATTGTGGGTTGGTTATGATGATGCCTTGTCAGATCTCTTGGCATTTAATAGGTGGGAGCCTAGGATTACTACACATGATGCAATGCAAATAGAATAGCCCCATACAATGAAGCATTGTCCAGGACACAACTCAGAAATCCCCATTTTGAGAAAGTGCTGTAGACACTGTATTTACCCTGTGGAAACCTCATTGTCCTCATTTATGAAATGTCCTACTGAGCTTACAGGATTATTATAAAGATCAAATCAGATAATATATATGAAAGTGCTTTGTAAGCCCTAAAACATCATATGCATGGGAGGCATTATAACCATTATGCTAAGTGGCAAAGAAAGGCAAAGCTCTTTACAACAAATTGTGAACTGTACGGATCTATAATCTCTCTCTCTTGTTTTTTGTGGGTTTGTTTATTTGTTAACACTGCTTAAGCTGGATCATCTGGGCTGAGATGGTTATTTTGAGCCATTAATGTTTTTTGGTTCTTTCTACTTTTAGGAAAATCCCAAGATGTATTTATTTTTGAAAGTGTCAACTGTAGTGGTCATTTGCCAGTCTCTAATTTAATATCAAAGCTACTCAGAAGAATACTTACCTGATTATTCATAAAGTCTTAGGAAAATCTAGGATGAGAAAAGTCTATATAGCATACACAATGTGACTGCTATGAGTGTGAATTTTGAGTCCAAAGGTGTCCAGTTTGAGGCCTGACCCTACCCCATTCATGTTGGCTATGGGACCTTGGGTAAATTAATTCACTTTTCTAATCAATTATCTATAAAACGATTAAAATACTTACATAATCACTGTTGTGAGGGTTAAATGATATATCTTTGACATTATGAATGTTTCCAATAGAAATATACCTTCATCTTGTCTAGGTCCCCAACATTTGCTTGGTTTCACATCTCACTACCAATCCCCTTTGCAGACTTCCTGGAAAGATGTGATTAGGGATTATATCATGAAGTAGAGAGATTCCTTCATAGGACTGGGGCAAAAATCAAGAAATTGCCTCCATATTGACCCGCACTATATTGTCTGATATTGTCTGCAATCAAATTATCTCTTGAAATGCCAAGACGTCATATCAAGCCTCCCATCAAAACTATTAACAGGCAGTCAGTTGATGTGACATTCTTGGCTCCCAACAGCAGCTTAGGTATATTTTTAAATATTCCGTCTGGCAGCTCAAGAAGAAAAAAAAAAGAACTGAATAGGCAGCAACCAACAGTTTTTTTTCCAACAAAGATCCTTCCCCACAACCTGTCCACCCCTTCTGAGGAAGGAATAGGTTGAGATATGCTGTACCAAAATAGCAGAGTGGCCATGTTACCTAGCAACCACTCCTAAGGATGGGTGCTAGACATGCCCTCTAATTACCAGATCAAGGAGATGCTCCCTGAGTGTGGCTTCAAGAGTGAGCAAAAGCATCTGGTTTCAGTGACTCCTGTGAACGGGTGAGATGATGTGAGAGTCTTCGTTTCAGCTGCTTGGGAGCTACAGGGACTCGAAGGACCAGGAAGCCATTACATTTAGGGATCTGAAACCTTGTGGCCCCAGGTTATTTTCCCCAGACCACTTCTTGCCACATCATTTTTCCCCAGCTTTCTTGAGATATGATTGGCAAATAAAAATTGTATATATTTAAGTTGTATGCATAATTTTTAAGGTGTTTTGATGTGATGATTTTACACACACATACACACACACACACACACACTGTGAAATGGTCACCAAAATGAAGTTATTTAACCACACCCACTGTCTCACACAGTTACTTTGTGTGTGTGTGTGTGTGGTGAAAACACTTAAGATCTACTCTTTGAGCAAGTTTCTTTTTTTTTGTTTGTTTGTTTTTTTTTTTTTTTGCAAGTTTCAATTATACAACAGTATTATTAACTATAGTCACCAAGCTATATATTATATCCCCAAAGCTTACTCATCTTATAACTAAAAGTTTATATCCTGCAACCAACATTTCCTCATTTACTCCATCCAAGCCATGACACCAATTTTTTAAACTTTGTTTTGTGATAGCTGTAAATTCACATGCAGTTATAAGAAATAATAGAGAAGGGTTTCCTTTGGTGGAGATGGATATACCTTTACCCATTTTTTCAATGATAACCTCATATCTATAATGAAATATTATAACGAGGAAATTAATATGGTCCATCAACCTCATTCAGATCTCACCAGTTATACACGCACTCTAACACCAATTTTAAGGAAAATATAAACCTACTGGAACAAACTCCCCTTTTGAAAAATCTTTCATGATAACTCTGATTAGTTGAAAACATACCCAAACAAAAAGGTCTTGGGAATGTCAATAGGACACAAGAACCTTTCTGACTTTCACTTATATCTGTACTATCTCTTTTATCAGCTGATGCAGGATTTGGGGGATAAAGAACTATGTCTCAGGGTCACATTAGGATGTAAGATCAAGCAGAGCAGTCCTGTTTCAGTTACTTTTTGAGCCCATGGCCTATGTATAATCAGGAGGCTAACTTCTGAATTCTTTGAGATCAAGAAAATTGAAGAGCTGGTTGTCACCCTGAGCTGTTCTGTTGCTTAAACTGCTGCTAAAACCTCCCCCCTCAAGCATGCGATTCTGTGTCTGTCGAGTTGAAGGGTGAGGATAAAAGAAGAGTTTTGACTGCAGGTGTACACATAGGAAGGACCATTGCATCTCTGTGTCTGGGAAGCTGCTTCATTTCTGGGCAAGGCCAAGCAGAGTTGTTTTCAAAATCTGAAGCTATTTTCTATAGCCGACGGTGACTATATTGACATCAGACATCATGGAAATGGTTTATGGTTAGAAGCCTGAACTACTGGAGTTTAATTCCTAGCCTCATTATCAACCAGCTATGCAACAAATGACCTCACCTCTCCATTTATGAGAAATTAGAGATGATGATAACTCATACCTCATAAGGGAGTTATAAGATTTCAGTGACATAAGGAACTGCTTCCCAATCTTGAGCATTCATTGGAATCACCTGGAGACCTTATCCCAACAGATTGCTGGACCTTACCCCAGGGTTTCAGATTCTGCAGGCCTTGGGTAAGGTTGGATATCGTGCATTTCTATAGGTTCCCTGGTGCTACTGCTGCCTGTTTGGGAACCACACTTTGGGAACTGCTGTGATCCCTTCATGATCACACTTTGGGAACCTTGAATATAAGTGCCTAGCAACAAATCTGTTGATATACATCCAGAGGAAGCTAGTTCCCCTCCAAGCAAAAAAGGGATGCAGTACCCACCTTCCCCAAAAAAA
This sequence comes from Canis lupus baileyi, assembly GCF_048164855.1. Taxonomy (NCBI): domain Eukaryota; kingdom Metazoa; phylum Chordata; class Mammalia; order Carnivora; family Canidae; genus Canis; species Canis lupus. Next base: position 29,858,886 of record NC_132856.1, read on the forward strand.
CGAGTTCTCAGATGTTCCAGAAACTGACCCTCTGATTAACTTCTAAGCAATCCATGTAGAACAAAGGCTGTGACATCATCAACATATCTGACAATAGTACACAGCCAACTTTGATGTATCCCCATTTATAGGTGACTTTCCCCTAGAAACAAATTTAGAGTGAGGGGTTTCATGCTGGTTGTACGTACAAATGTATGTGCTTGCATACATGTAAGTAAACATATTCCTTGGCTTTTTATTTGCCAGCTCAACCCCCAACACATAATATTTTCACCAAGCGGATGTACCTTCTGTGCTATTTTTTGGCATGTGTATGTGGGAGAAAATGTGGAAAAAGGAAGCTTAGGCAAACAAGTGTTCTTAGAAGAACTTCAGAGAACCTTTCATTAGAGAGGCAAATTAAAATATTTCAGTCCCTGGCCTATTCTTTTTAAATATGCCAAATTACATCAGCTTTTGATAGAATAAACAGACTATAGAATCACCTTTAAAAAAAAAAGCACTGAAAAAAAAAAAAAGCACTGATATATTTTGCTGGTGCTCTAAGTGATACAAGGAAAGTCACTTTAAATGTTATTTTCTTGGCCCCCATGAATGTTTTCTGTAAGAGACGAAACCCCTCCCGTGAACCTGAGAGATTATTTTAATAATCTTCAGTGCCCTGGCTTTCCGGACATTGCATGCAACCCTCAATTTCTTTTTTTCAGAGTCCTTACGAGGTTTGGCTTCCAACACTGAACAGAACACTCTCAGAGCCTAGGATAGAGCCCTGATTTATTGCCCTAGCTTTATATTTGACTTCCAGATTCCAGGTGGTCTTGAAGCCATTGATGTAACTCACAGTTGACACCATTTTAAACACCATTAAAAAAAAAAAACACCATTTTAAACAGGATAACTTTTGAATATCCATGTATTATACAAGCATCAGTAGCTTTAGCTTTCTGTCAAAAAACTGGCTGGGATTTGAACTGTATTTTGAAGTTTTTGTTTGTTAATTTTGTTTTTTTTTGTGTGTGTGTGTGGTTTTGTTTGTTTGTTTTTGAGGTTACAGCAACAGGTATCAAAAACACAGGCCAAAAAGTGTTTCAGAGTTGGGAGACTTGACTGGCACTGGCAATGTCAGCCTTGGATGTCAGTTTGTATTTGGTTCTTTGTCCGAGTCCTCCTAAACTGAGATTATTTAGAGCCATTTCCCCCTTGTGCATTATGTAATGTCTGCAAAGAGAAGTCAGATGGAGAATAACAGCAGGAGCCATGGCAGAAAAACATGGGCAGTGTTGCCTTAGGCTGTCAGGCAACTTGTAAACGTACAGCCCCCTAGGGTCCAGCAAAGATGGAACTGACAAGACTGCTGAACCCCAGTCACTTCATTCCTAGGAAAGGCAACCAGCAGGAATGGAAATCATAATTGCTTTCCTTTATTCAAAGAAATCATGGATGAAACGATTAAACAGATTAAGGCTTACCTCCTTCAGTGCCCCAGAATAAATGCAGTCTGGTTTTCTGATAGAACTGTAACTGTCAGTCAAGAGATTAGGCCTTTAGGGGGTGGAGAGAGGAGGTGGCCTTAAAATATATTCATATTTGCAAACTACAACCGTAGTTTAATCTTGGAGTTACACATTGATCTTGCCCCCTCTTTGAAGTCTGCTGTTCTATTAGCTGCAGGCTTTCTGCCCTCAACTACTGTTCTTCCATATTTTTAAAAAATATATTTTAAAAACTCAATTAAAAATACTACTGCATTGAATCACCCAAGGGGGGAATATAATTAAAGGTAACCGTTTGTATTACCTTCCGTGAGGACAGACTTTGGACATGTGATTAACTTTGAAATACACGAGTCTGATTATTTCTTTACGAATGCAGCATTCTCTATCTAAAACAATTTCTTCTCTAATTCATTCGGGATTTTGTACTTACAGGGAGATTGTTTACCCATTTAGTGATTCAGCTCTGGGCTGAGTATAGGTTTTCAGTCTTACCCACACAGTATGCCCGGTGGTTTTAGTCGTATCAGCTGAGTTAGTGCAACTGCAAAATGCACATTGTTTTCTCATTAGCTGTCATACAATTGTCTGCACCTATTAATTTTTTTGAAAAGATAATAGATATTCCTGGAGAAACCAAGAGAAAGTGGCAGAATAAATGGCAGGCCATTTCTCATGTGGTGCCAGAACTTAGGCATTTGTAAGTTTCTGACTGTCATTAGTCAAGGTTCTGGGTTCATTATCTCAATCTTGACATCTGGGTTCTTAATCTCCAAATCCAATTTCTTTCCACCATTTTCCTGAAAACAAAAGCCCCATCAGCCCAGACTGTTTCCTAATGTTTCTATATCCAATAAACTAGCTAATGGGTCACCTACTATGTTGAGCCAGAAGAAATCCATCCATCTTTCCTTCTGCCTACTTAACCATCCATCCATCCATCCATCCATCCATTTATTGATTCACTCATTCAACAAGGATCTTCTCAGTCTCCTGCTTGGGTGCTCAAGACATCAGCTGTGAATAACAAACATTTATTCCCTACTCTCTTATAGCTTACAATCTTACATGGAAGACAAATTCTGAATAAGTGAATAGATATTTGAGGAAAGCTGCAAAGGAGACTGGCAAGGAAGATTTGGTAGGTAGAATTATAACAGTGACCCTCAGTAACCCTAATCTTTGTATATTTCCCTCTGCTTTGTGAGTGTGTGGAACTTGTGAATATAGTAAGATATCACTCTTTTGATTATGTTAAATTATATGACAAAAGGGAAATTATGCCAGTGGGCCTGATCTAATATGAGCCCTTTAAAAGCAGAGCATTTTCTCCAGCTGGTGGGCAGAAGACGAGGTCATATTCCAAAGAAGGGTTCAATGCACTATTACTGGCTTGAAAATAGAGGTGGCTTCTAGAAGCTGAGAGCTGAATCGTGGCTGGCAGCCAACAAGAAGATAGAGACCTTAGTCTTACATCTGCAAGGCAATGAGTTCTGCCAACAAGCTGAGTTCACTTGAAAGTGAATTCTTCCCCACAGCCTCCAGAGAAGAGTCGAGCCCCGCTGACACCTTGAGTTCAGCCTAGTGAGACTGCTATGAGTTGAACTTTGTCCACCACAGAAAAGATATATTGACATCCTAGCCCCCAGTACCTGTGAATGGGACTTTATTTATAGGAAGGGTCTTTGCAGATTCCATCAAATTAAGGTAGGGTCACAAAGGGGAGCCTTCATCCAGGATGACTGGTATCCTTACAAGAAGAGGGATATTTGGACACAGACCCACCTGAAGAATGCCATGTGAGGACACAGACACAGAGAGGAATGGCCAAGTGAAGATGAAAGTAGTCATTGGAATAATGCTGCCACAAGCTGAGGAATGCCTGGGGCTACCCAAGTTTGGGAGAGACAAAGAAGGCCCTACAGGAGAGTCTGCAGAAGGAACATGTCCCCAACATCTTGACTTTGCACTTTTAGCTTCCAGGACTATAGAAAATAAATTTCTTTTTTTTTTTATTTTTTTATTTTTTTTTATTTTTTTATTTTTATTTTTTTTTTATTGGTGTTCAATTTACTAACATACAGAATAATACCCAGTGCCCGTCACCCATTCACTCCCACCCCCCGCCCTCCTCCCCTTCTACCACCCCTAGTTCGTTTCCCAGAGTTAGCAGTCTTTACGTTCTGTCTCCCTTTCTGATATTTCCCACACATTTCTTCTCCCTTCCCTTATTTTCCCTTTCACTATTATTTATATTCCCCAAATGAATGAGAACATATAATGTTTGTCCTTCTCCGACTGACTTACTTCACTCAGCATAATACCCTCCAGTTCCATCCACGTTGAAGCAAATGGTGGGTATTTGTCATTTCTAATAGCTGAGTAATATTCCATTGTATACATAAACCACATCTTCTTTATCCATTCATCTTTCGTTGGACACCGAGGCTCCTTCCACAGTTTGGCTATAGTGGCCATTGCTGCTAGAAACATCGGGGTGCAGGTGTCCGGCGTTTCATTGCATTTGTATCTTTGGGGTAAATAAATTTCTGTTTTGTTTTTTGTTTTTTGTTTTTTGTTTTTTGCCACCCAGTTTTTGGTACTTGGTTACTGTAGCCTTAGGAAACGAATACAGCAAGGCTAGAGAGCCCAGTTGAGCCTGCCCAGACCTTTGAATGACAATCTTAGGACATAAATGGGTGTTGTTTGAAGCTCCTACGTTTGAGGTAATTATGTAGCAATAGACAATGAGTACAGAAGAGTATGGAATGAGTATCTCATCTACATAATCCGAGGGCGGCTGTCTGAGGAGGATGTGTAAGATGAGGAAAAAGAATAAGAATTATTGAGCAGAGAGGAGAGAAGAAGGTTGTTCTAAATAGAAAGAATAGCACATGCAAAGGCCTTGAGACAGACAAGAACCAGCTGCACTCAAGGAACTAGTCTATTCAGGCTTTCTCCCTTCAGATAGTGTTGCTGTCAATGCCAGCCCTAACCTAGGTGCTGGAGTTAAGATAAGGACCTACAGACATCATCCTTGTTTTTACAGAGCTCAGATTTTTAGTAAGAGAGATTAAAAACATATAAACAGACTACAAAATAATGATTATAGTTTAAAAGGTGGACTATGAAGGGAAAAAGACATGGGATTGAGACAGAAAGCCAGAGTATTGGATAGAATGTTGACAAGGGAGGGAGAATGATATACTGAGTCTGGGGAGGTAGGCAAGACCAGATCGAGGAGGGTGCTAGGAAAGCAGGTGTCTGCTTTTCTCCTTGTGGAATATTTCAGGAAATCATGGTCTCCCTTATTACAGGGCTCAGTAGTATGCTGTTGTAATAACCTTAGCACCCTCTAGTAGCCACCTGCACCTTCTGAGATACAGGCCAGCAGAAAAAAGTCTAGACCGTTCCCCTAATTGAACACAGGATTATAGCTCTGGAGTCGTAAAGTATAGCCTGTCCTGGAGCACTGGGCTTTTATTTAACCAGATATACAACCAAAATATAAATAACCAAAACTTTCTGCTCCGAGTGGCACTACAGACTTGCATTATTTCTTGAATTTCAAGTTACTGGCATTGCATGCATATGTGTATATCTGTGTCTGTGTCTCTCTGGGTTCCCCCACGATGACCCTCAGTTTCAATGATTCACTAGAAGAACTCACAGAAATCAGAAAAGCTGTTACATTCATGCTTACAGTTATTACAACAAAAGGATACATATTAAAATCACCAAAAGAAAAAGATGCATAGAGTAGAATCCAAAAAAGCAAAAAAGACGGGGTGCCAGCTTACAGTTGTGGTCTCCTACAGGAGTCATACAACAGTGTGTGACAACAGCCAGCAAATCTCATTTGAGCTTTGACATCCAAGCATTTCTCATGGAGGTCAGTCATGTAGGCCTGGAGTGTCCACATGGCTGATTTGTCACTCAGCTCCCACCCCCTCCAGTGGTCAAACTGTTATACCATAGCTCAAGGCCCCAGCATTAATCACATTGTTAGTATAAACTATCTGGCCTGGTCCAAGGCCCCAGGTGAATAAGAACACTCTTACCAGGCAGGATATTTCAAGGGTTTAGAGATTATCTCCCAGAAGCTGGAAAAGGGTGGGAGGCATATCTTTCCTCGGAATGTATAGGATTTGAATATCCCAGATCTGTGGAATGAACCCTTTACTATAAAACATACTCCCTCTCCCTTCCCCTCTCTCTCTCCTTCTCTGTCATTACTCCAACTCGTATTTCCACAAAATGTCGAGAGCGTTATCACCAAATTCTTAGCAAAACATGGAAATCCTTTGCAGTGCTTTTCTATCTCTTGTTATAATAGTTTATTATTTTTTTTAAAGATTTATTTATTTATTTATTTATTCATGAGAGAGAGAGAGAGAGAGAGGCAGAGACACAGGAGGAGGGAGAAGCAAGCTCCATGGCGGGAGCCTGACATGGGACTCGATCCTGGGACTCGATCCTGGGACTCCAGAATCATACCCTGGGCCAAAGGCAGGCGCCAAACCGCTGAGCCACCCAGGGATCCCAGTAGTTTATTTTTTTAGTAGTAGTTTATAGACATAGATTCACAGTATAAATATGTTTGGGAACCTTTCCTTTCCATTTAATTTTACATCACTGGGAGTTAATTTACATCCAGACAGATGCACAGAAGTGGTCAGATCACAGAGTTTTGACAAATGTGTGTACCTATGTAACCCATAGTTTCATTAAATAGAGAACATTTCTGTCACCTTCTGTCTCTGATGCCCGTTCACAGCCAATCCCTGCCCACGTGTTCTTCTACCTGCACTCCCATCCCCTGGAGCCAGTTACTGTTCTTATCTGTCACCCAAAATTAGCTTTTTTCTATCTTAAAGCTTCATATAAATGGACATACACAATGAGTGGTCTTTTTACATCTGTCTCTTCCCCACACTCAGGGCAATGCTCTTGAGGTTCAGCTATGTTAGTGTGCATTAGTAATGTATTCCTGTTAACTGCTGAGATGTCTTCCATTGCATGGGTATAACAATTTATATATCCATTCTCCTTTTATGAACATTTGGATTCTCTCCAATTTTTATCTATAATGAAAACAGTTGCTGTGTACTTTCCTATACAAGTTTTTCTGGGCCATAAGTTCTCATTTCTTTTGGGTAAATAGCTAGGAGTGGGGTTGCTGGCTTGTAAGGTAGGTATGTGTTGATCCTATCTGTCAAATCATCATGTAGAGTGGTTGTATGATTTTGCACACCTACTGGCAATGTATGAGAGCTATGGATATTTTATATCCCCTCCAACATTAGATGGTTATCTTTTTAACTTTAGCTCTTCAGATAGGTGTATAGTGTCTCATTGTAGTTTTATTTGCATTTTCCTAATGATTAATGATGTCAAGCACTTCTTCATGTGCTTATTAGCCACTCACATATCTTCATCTGTGAAACATCTGTTCAAGTCTTTGCTTATCTTTCTTTTTTTTTTTTAAAGATTTTATTTATTTATCTGAGAGAGAGAAAGAATATGAGTGATAGAAGGGGCCAGAGAAGGGGTAGAGGGAGCAGCAGCATCCCCAATGATGGGGACCCTAGGGCTCCATCCCAGGACCTTGAGATCATGACCCAAGCTAAAGTCAGACACCCAAACTGTTCTGGGTAGGCATAACTTGACATTTTCCCATCCAAAGGCTGGCCTGGTGATTATTTTAGATTGTGCAAGAAAACATTTGAAAAATGACTCCCAGTATGTTGTATTCTTTTCACTCTGGACTAGACACTGAATTTTCACATGAAACTTGACCTAGATAATTTCCAGGTTGGATGCAGTCAATTAAACCATAGGTGGTTGCATAGAAGGTATCACTATAGCTATTAAAGGGCGTTTGAAAAAATAAAAAAATAATAAAAAAAATAAAGGGCGTTTGAGTCCATTTGTAGGAGCAACTTAACCACATTTTGTTTTTCTTCCCTCAAAGGGAAATGTGATCATGTAGACATTTGAACTTGAAAGGCTATACAAAATTTGCATTTTTTTTCTCGGTAAAATCATTTTGGAAACAACTTGAAGCTTGTGTTAACATTCATAACATACTAATTTGTCTAGGAGACAACTTTCGAGATCCAAAATGTTAGGCTCCTTATTCTATAACTCCTTGAAACTTCATACTGATTCACTGATCAAATTGAACCAGCTGTCTGTTAAGGACTCCTACTTAACCTCCCAAGAAAAGATTAAACAAATAATTCCACTCAATTGTTTGATAAACCCTAGACATTTTCTCTTTAAAGGAAAGTCCAAATTTGAAAGTTGTTTTGACCCTAAATTCAGGGGGTTGAAGTGCTAACGAATCATTGTATTCAAAGAATCAAAGTTTCTACAAATTTAGTCATCTGAAAATGTGCCAGTAGATTATTTCTGTTTTCCAAGGAGCTCTACTACCTTAATAAGCTAATACAAAACTGGCAGGTAGGACAAATCTCATTTGAAAATGCTGACTAATGTGGATTCCTGAGGATCATGCAGAGACTCTTCCCTGTTCTTAAGAAGGTAGGATGCACTTGATTTGTGATGCCCACCATTCCTGAGCAAGGAAGTACCTTTTACAATACTGTGTACCTGACCTTTCAAGATATGAGGTTCTAAAGTTAGCCAGAGAGCATAAGCAAACAAATTATGCAGTGCTATCAAATATTCTATTATCCCAATGTTTAGAAAGGCTCATCGGTCAACTTTTCACTCTCCATGTAAGTTAGGGGAGATATTTTAAATCCTAGAGAAGGAAGCTATTCAAATCCTGAGTCTCCAAGTGATCTTTGCTCCAGGGACCTAATCTGCCTTTGTTTTTATTTCCTTGTATTTCCCACTAGGTCAAGGTTGAGAAAGGTGAGAAAGGCCAAGAAAAGTTCAACCCAGATCCTTCACTTCATTTGCAAGTCTCGCTGAAACTTTTGATAAGGAGAGGGTAGAGGGAAATCTGGGCTCCAACCTGCACAGCTCCCGAGTTGCTAGTAGATTTCCATTATCCTTATCACTACAGACTGTGGAGATTTGAGAGCGGGGGGATTCACACAAGATGCTGAAACGTGAAAGGAGTGATGACTATATGTCAGCCCCGTTTGATTTACTCCAGGGGAAACTGCATTTTAAAAACTCTCCTGTGAAAAATGTGAGGCTTTCTGAAAGCACAGGCTCATACAATTCTGCACTAAGGCAGCTTTCTGCAGATAGCAGGGCTGTCTTATCCAGCAGTGCCAGCAAGGTTTCATTCAACTATGCCTGATTTTTGTTTTATTTTTATTTTTTTAACTTGCCATCAAGGAGAAATTTCTTCCTTTTCCTTGCCCTGGAGTAATGCTCTAAATGGCTGTCCTAAACTGCAAACAGATATTTTTTCAAAGTTCTCTGCTGTAATTTCCATATGATAGTTTGAAATAGGTCATTTTAATACAAGTTACTTCAGTGGGAGGCACAGATGAATACCCATCTTTGCAAACAAATTTATTTGAGGATATGTGGGAGTGGGGAACAGGGGACATCCTCTAAGCTCAGAATGTAGTCACTTCCTTGAGGACTGTATCCAAAGCCTGCAGCTAGATTACCCTTTTCCTAAAGAGGCACTGATCCAGGCACTGTTGAAATGGGAAAGGAGTGTTTTCTCACCATGAAAAGATTAGCATGAAGTTTTCAGAGACAAGCCCTAGCTGTTCTGATCCAATCAGAAAAGTTTAGTTATTACCAATGTCTTTTTCAGTAAATTTGCTGACCTCAAGAAAGGCAGCATCAAGAGAGGAGAAAGAGAGACAGAAAACAAAAGACATATACACACAGAGGGAAAAAATGCCTTTTTCCTAAAAGCTGTATTAGTTGTTATATCTCAGCTAATTTAGCAATTCAAAAAGGTGGAAGCATGAAGCAACATAAGGTGACCAGTCTTTAAAATAGAAGCACACGAGGCAGGAGTATGCAACACCAAGCTTCTAACTTTCTTATGTGTCCAGTTATTTGTATGCAAATGATATTGAAGTATAATGGACATGCAGCTCCACATGTGGACACCCATAAATCTGCACCCAGATTCAGAAACAGGATGTTTCCTGCAACCCCTGCAGCCCCTCAAAGTCACTGCTCCCACCAAGAGTCACCATTCTTTGATTTCTAACACCACGGATTTGCTTTGCCTATTTTTGAACTTTGTAAAAATGGAATCCTACAATACGATGTCCCTTGTACCCAGCTCCTTTCTCTTACTAACATGTTTGTGAGGCTCATTATGTTGTGGTAAGTAGTGGTAATTGGTTCATTTTCATTCCATGGATATTCCAATTGGTTTTACCTCAGGTTTTCACGCATTCTAATCATGATGGATCATTCAGGGCTTTTGTTTTTGTTTTTGTGGGTTTTTTTTTTTTTTCAATTTGGGACTATTATAGTTCATGTCGCCATGAACAACCTCATACATATGTTTTGGTGAATGTATATATACCTACTTTGTCTCCATGTATCTGAAGAAATGTAGCCTTGTAGAAATCTAAGAAACAAATTGAAGTTTTTTTCAAAAACTGTGCATCTTCAAGGACAGAACAATTTCGAAAGAACCCGTTGACTAGCTCTGTGAGGGGAAAGACCAAAAAGAAGACAGAAGTAAAGAAAATCTGTTTTGTGAAGTTTGTGTCTCTGCTGGGCGCTCAAGATTGAGTTTGCTTTTAAAATGTTAAAATTTGTTTAGTGATTCATATCTGCGACTAATTGCTTTGATCTTTAAAGTAATGAAAACAGTTGAAAGAGGAAGAGAGTGGGTACTCCCTGTGCTCGACAATTAAGTTTCATGGAGATAATCCCTAATGACTTGCAGAGCATACAGAGCATCCTCCAGCCCCAGTGGAAACGTGTTCCTGCAATAACAAACTCACGTTGGCATTTTCACAATATGGCTTGCCAGTTTCAGAGGAATCGTAAATTTGATAATAACCGTAGCTTAGGTTCACTGGTACTATAACTTCTCTCTGGGATTTGATTACCTTGGCAAGCTGTAAACCTGTGCTGTACATGTAAAATACACACAGATTTAGAAGAATCATGAAAAAGAATATCACAGGAATAACTCTTGATACCAATTACATTTTAAGTGATATATACATTGTATAGACATTGGGTTAAATAAATTACTAAAGTTAATTTTATCTGGGGATCCCTGGGTGGCTCAGCGGTTTGGTGCCTGCCTTTGGCTCAGGGTGTGATCCTGGAGACCCGGGATCAAGTCCCATATCGGGCTCCCTGCATGGAGCCTGCTTCTCCCACTGCCTGTGTCTCTGCCTCTCTCTCTCATGAATAAATAAATAAAATCTTTTAAAAAAATAAAGTTAATTTTATCTATTTCTTTTTACTTTATTAAGGGAGTTACTAGAAAATTTAAATAGGTGGCTCACATTAAATTTCTGTTATGCTTTTAGACCTTGATATCACCTTCCTAAGACTGGTGGTCCAGCCCAGAAAACAATGACTTTGACAGGATTGGAAAAATAAGATTTTCAGATGTGCTTATTTTCTGACTACTTATTTTTCACATTTACACAGATTCCATGGCATATATAGGCTTAATTTGGTTGCAATTATCTTTTTCTTTGTTACTTCATCATTTTTATCATAACATTAATAGACATTTAGTAAGTACCAAGTGTGTGCACAGATAATGAAAACATGTTAAAAAGCCATGCCTTGGGCAGCCCAGTTGGCTCAGTGGTATAGCACCGCCTTCAGCCCAGGGCCTGATCCTGGAGACCCGGGATAGAGTCCCACACCAGGCTCCCTGCATGGAGCCTGCTTCTCCCTCTGCCTGTGTCTTTGCCTCTCTCTCTGTGTCTCTCATGAATAAGTAAATAAAAATCTTTAAAAAAAGAAAAAAAGAAAAAGCCATGCCTTGGTTGGAGATAAAAGCCCCACGTGTTTCATTCATTCATTTATTCAGCAAACATTTACTGAGTTTTTTTGTGGTGGCAACTAGGCAAAGAATGGGGGATTTATTGATAAATAAAGGAGCTTAGAGTCAGATGGAAGAGAGAGATAAGAATAGAGTGAACATATGGAAAGTAGACTGAGGGGAGAGAGGTGCAACATGACCTACTTTAAATACTTTGACCAGTGCCCTTGTACTCCCATGCTTTTGTCCTCAGAACTAAGTCCATTTAATTTGTATCAGGAAGTCAGAGGATCAGGAGAGTCATCACCCAAGAGTATTCTAGGAAGATCTTACATGTACATATAGAAATCACTTGCCTGCAGAACCACACCTTTGGGCTGGTGATTTGGGATGCTGTCTCAAATGGAAAATCCACTTAATCTTTTAAAATTCAGAAAGGGGTCCAACATAGATTTTCTAAAAGAGCATGGATGTGTTTTTTCAGATTATGAGGAAGGTACATTTTGAACTAATTAATTGCTCCTGTGAGTGACTTGCATAATGCCTATGGAACCCTTCAGATAGCATGTGTGGCCAGAGACAGCATGTGGTACTTGTTATTTTCTGCTGCCTTTAAAATGAAATTGCATGAATATCTGAAACTGGAAGACTTGTATTATTTCATGTTTACACTGATTCAGAATAAAAGATGGCATTTTGTTAACTCCTTTTCCAGCAAGAAGGAATCATTTTTGAAGTCTGAGTTCACTCTTCAGCTCTCATACTCACTAGCTGATTAACCTTGGGCATATTAGCTAGATTGTCTGGGCATTAGCCCACAGGTGAAGGTCAGCTTATGTATAAGGGCAAAAGGGTTTTTAAAAAGTGGCATTTATCAGATTATAACAATAAAATTATTTTTTTAGATTTATTTATTTATTTATTCATGAGAAACACAGAATGAGAGAGAGAGAGAGGCAGAGACACAGGCAGAGGGAGAAGCAGGCTCCACGCAGGGAGCCCCACATGGGACTCAATCCCAGGTCCCAGGATCATGCCCTGAGCTGAAGACGGCACTAAACCACTACCACCCGGGCTGCCCCTATAACAGTGAAATTACTTATTGTATTAAATGTACGCATGCAGAAAAGTATATAAAAATAAGTTTAAAACCACCTGTATTCCCACCACCAGAGAGGAATATGTTCACATTTTTGTACATTTCCATCCAATTGTTTTTGGATATTATTTTTCAAGGTTGAGGTTATATGACATTCATATAATTATGTATCCTGTCTTTTTCATTTGACATTATTGTGTAAATATTTTGCAGAATAGAATTATTGAATAAATATTGTGTAAAAATGTTTTCAGAAAGAAAAAACTTTAATGACATCATTTCCATTTCATACATAATTTGTCATAGGATGAACATAATATTTAATTTTTTTGGAGGGCATTTAGGTAGATAAGAGTTATTTAATCCATGGGAAGACAAGTAAACAAAAGACAATTTAAAATTTCAAAGCTGAATAAATATATAATATTTTTAAAGTTTAACTCAACACAATGTGCCTTTTGACTTGTTAAAAAAACAAAATGCAACTGAATAAATTTAACAATCTTTTTGGCCTTATTCAATGATTCATGAATCAGACAGCATTCCATCTAGCAGGTAGAAGGGTACTCTCAGGAGCTGTAACAAAATGGAAAACTGTTATTGGCAGAAGGAAGCAGGGCAAGGAAGTTTTTCTAGCAGAGAGTGGATTGTTTCAGGCAAGGCCATTTTCTTTTGGAGGAAGGCAGGGGTCTATCAGACAGATTACCTCATTCATGTTGACCAGGTCATTCTAGACAGACTGGTTAAAGGTTACATTTCTTCAGAGAGGCTGAAAGGGCAATTAGGTTAGGAATTAAATTTTTGGTTTGCTGATGTGGGGCTTAGCACAAGTGAGTTCATTTTCAGTCTGTTTTCTCTTTTTTAATAGCTTGTGAGTTAATTTGCTTTAACTACAACACTCAGAAATAATCAATGCCCTCATTGTAGAGACAAAGACTTTGTAACAAAAATCAACTGATAAGCTTGTCATAAACACGAATCCTTGTTCTATATGATGTAATTGTGAATTGCCAATTACAATCTGACACAATTGTTCATTTCCTTGGGCAAAAGTATTAGGTGGCATACTTGTGAGAGAAGGAAGAGAGGTGGTCATAGGAAGGTTTCAGGAAGAGTATGAAGAGGCTTCAAAGCTGGGCTTTGAAAGATGCAACAGGATTAATATAAGTCTCCATAATGCAGGGATTTTGGCAATCACTGGCATATCCCTTCATCTATGAATATTGGTTTTGTGATTATTTTAATACAACAGATATAAATCCATACTGCCAAATGCATGCATTTTCTGGAAGCTTGCAATGGACCCTGTGTACTTCTGAGAAAGGAAAATGCCAAGTCCTACAAGCTAAGTCTAGTAGTGATTATGTAATGCACAGCACTGAAGTAATACAGGGAAGCATTGCTTTACAGATTTTTTTTGTAAGATTGGCTGGTAGGAGGAGTGGGTGGAAACTATAGAGAAGAGAGCAATTAGGTAAAAATGCTAGGCCACTCTTTTTGTGGCTAACATACTAGCAATGTTAGAGAGTTTGACTTGAATCATTCAAGTGTGATTTATGTCCAATTCTTCATTGCAACTTACAACTCTGACTCTTAGCTTTTGTTGGGTCATCAGCCTCCTTGAACGTTTGATGAAAGCTAAGGCTCTGCTCCCCACTCTGACTCCCGGCAGAAGAAGAAAGAAGTTGTATAGAATTATATCTCAACATCCACCTTTTAAACTTACTATGTCATGGATGCCAGGTACAAAAGGTCTGATTTATTAACAGAATATAGTTACATAAGTATTATTCTCCAATTATTAGTTTGGTTTCCCCTTCCAATTCCTTTGGTTTTGGAATCTCCATCATTAGAAGTAGAAAGAAAGAAGAGAGCTTGCTTAACTGTGTCTCTGCCCAGCACTAGGCTTGGTATCTCACACTTAAGGGAGCCCTTAGTCGTCAGGATAGCCCTGAGTGAGTTAAGGACTAGGAGTGGAATGGAGAATTATTTTTATTTAATTTAAAAATATTCAGATGGAGCAAAGCTGAGGATACCTAAAACTGCAAATGATAAAATCTGATATCACTTCTAAAATGATGGGGAATAATATCTGTTTGACAAAATTTAGATTTTGCAATAGTTGACCCAGGAAAATGAGGCTTTGATAGAAATGACAGCCACTGGCAAAAAATCTTTTGCAAAAGATTCACTAAGGCAAAAAATCTTTGAGGTTATTATGGATAAAGTCTGATAGCAGAAGTAAATGTTTATTAGGTTTTTTGAAAAGAAATGAATTCACCCCAATGAAAATAATTTTGATAACATAAAAATGAAAATGGAAAAATTAGAGATGATTGACTTGTGTTGGATAGAAATTTGATTAAGAAATTAAATTGGCCTAATGACATTTACCTGAGAAACTATTGCCTTGATGAAGATACTCCAGTGCTGATTCAAATCTGATTAGTGTTTGCATGTTTGTAATCAAAACATATGCGGCTGTGAAATGGCAGGGTCAAAGTGTCTTTTTTCCCCTTATAGGCCCATTTTAGGAAAAAAATATATCATGAATACGGTCACCAAAGTGCAAGAGTTAACTTCTGTTCCAGAAGTTAAAGACCCATTTAAGTGATTCTGAACTTCAAAGCCCTTGATTTGAAAAAAGGATCACTTTTGGATAGCAGCCTTTATGTCTCGATTAAGACTCCAAACATCAGAGAAGAAATAATTACTCCAGCTTCTCATTCCAGAAGATTTGCAGATTCCTTGCCTGAGTAAGGACAATTTCTGAATTAGTGTCATCTGCATTAGTGCCTTTCAACTGGAAACATTCTCTCTAAAATTCTTGCTTGTTCTTAGGATTGCTTTTTTTTTTTTTTAATATGTATATATATTTGGTTGCAAATGAGGTTAATGTTAGTCAAATCTGACTCTCTTTTGGTCCCTAAATTCAATAACAGGCTCTGCCTATATGGCCTTAAAAAAATTTCTTAATCTTTTTAATCTTGTTTCCTCAACCATCAATGGAGCAATAACATTCACACTACAAGATTATCAAAAGGATTAAGTGAAAAGACTTTAAATACCCAGGCTTAAAGTAGATGTTCAATAAACTGTAGTCTTACTAAGGCCACTATTATTAATATATTGCACATTTTCTGTGCTTACAACATAATTACTCTAGATGTTTAGTTCGAATGATTTGACCCTCCGTTAAGATGCAAATTTTCCAAGACAAGAGTTAAGCCCTGTATCAGTATCTGTATCAGTCATCTGAAACCTATCAGAAAACAGACTGGGTAGCTGAGGGATTATTTACAGAAAAGTGGGCAGAGTAAGGAAAACCCATAAGGGATGAAGAAGCACCCAGGGCTAGCAACAGCAGGGAGCCTTTAGCATCCATAGCTTAAGAGGCAGAGAAGGAAGGTCACCAACAAGAGCCATGGCTTTAGATAGAGAAGTACCAAACTACTATGGACAGCAAGGGAGTCAGTAGAAGAAATACTTCAACCTCTCTCTCATCCTGCCTTCTAAACTCCTGCTGGTTCCTCTCATTGAATGAGCCCAAGAGAAAGCCAGAAGACAACAAAGCTGTAGTTTTGTCAACTGTCAACTTTTGTCAACTTTGTCAACAAAGACAGTCTGTAGAAATCAACACCTCTAAACCTAAACCAGGGAGGAGAAAGGGAGAATGGATCTGAGAAGTAACCTGAGAGTGAGCAGCAGAGCCTCCCCTGGCTCAGTTGATTAGTACAGCCGCTTTATGTATAGCAGGCGCTAAGAAATATTTGTGGGAGGAAAGGAATTGAAACTGATTGAAGACGGTTCATACCATGTTGACAATTCATGTTTAAATGTAGACTGAGAAGAAGTCGTCATAATAACATAGTAGTTTGGAGGTAAGTTTTGGGATCAGACCTGTCCCAATTTGAATTAGCCTTCACTCCTTCCTAACTGTATGATGAAGGGCAGTTACTAAATGACCTGACCTTAGTTTCTCCTTAAAGAATAGGACATGAGATTAATAGCTACTTTAATCTGCTGTAGCATAACTGAGATGATGTGTGTGGTATGCCTGTCACAGAAAGAAATCCTGAAGAAATGTGAGCAAGTGAATTCCTAGTATCAGTGGTTCTCAACTGGCAGCAATTTTGCCCTTCAAGGAACACTCTGCAATATCAAGAGATATTTTTGGTTGTAACAGATAAAGAGGTTCTATTGGCATCTAGTGGATAAAAGCCAGGGATCCAACTAAACGATCTACTATGCCCAGGATAGCCCTCCATAACACAGAACTATCTGGCCCCATATGGCAGTGGTGCCAAGGTTGAGAAACCCTGGCCTAGAGTGTTTTCATCTCTGCATCTCCATCCTTGGCCCTGCGTATTATTTGACATTGGCTCTTAATATCCCAGATTATTACTCCCTTTTTCACTCAGTAAGTTTGAGATTCCTGTCTTCCCTCTTCCATAAAAAGATGAGGTGATATTATGTATATAACACTTCAACATTCTGTGACTTTGTCTTTCCACTATGTTAACTAAATAATTACAAAAAAAAAAAAAAAGGAGAAAATCACTGTGATAGGTTGTAACCCGAACTACAACTACCCAATATTAAAGCACTTATGTCAAATATGTGTTATAGATTTATAAGGTAACAACTGTAGGGAGCTATTTCTAGGGGCATTTCAAAATCACCAGGGAGCAATGTCTGAAACACGTTATTTCTGCAGCTGTGATCTCTAGTGAGGTTCTTTCCTATAGGAAACAAAAGCCACAAACTCATAAAACTAATGACTGAAATAGGTCAGTGGAATTAAACATTAATTTAATTAAAGACTGCCCTTAAATACAGTTTGATTATGCTTTTTCCTCTTTTTATCACTTTTTCCTATCCTTCAACTCAGTTACATTCTACCCAGAGTTGTTGCCCCTGGCAACAGCCGATGTTCCTCTTGAGAAAGTTAAGGTTATTAAAGCAAAATGCCCTTCCACCTCAAGCGGCTCTGGGTCTTCATTATTTGTTTCATTTCCTCCAACCTCAAAGGAAGGGCGATCCTTCCAGCTCTCCAATTCATTCATTCATTATTGAGTTTTTACTCCAGTCCTTGGCTAAGGTAGAACAAGCATAATGTCCCTATTCTCACAGAGCATACTGTCTATGGGGCGATTGGGATATTAATCAAGTAAGCAAACCAATGACTAGGGCTATAAAAGAAGTGGGGACCATGTTGGAAATTAAAACCAGAGTCCTTCTTAGGTTAATGAAGAGCTTGAAAGTATTCTTTTTTTTTTTTAAGATTTTATTTATTTGAGAGAGAGAGAGAGAGAAAATGAGTGGGAGGGAGGGATAGAAGGAGAGGGAGAAGCAGACTCCCTGCCCAGCAGGAAGCCCTGACTCTGGGCTTGATTCCAGGATCCCAAGACTGTCACCTGAGCTAAAGGCAAATGGTCTACCCACTGCCTAGCCTCCTAGGCACCCAAGAGCTTGGCGTTATTCTGAAAGCAGTGGGAAAATGCACGCATTTTAAGTGGGGGCAGCGACTTAATGTTTGTTACATTAATGTACATTTTCAGTGGACTGAGAGCATTTTACAGATGGTGACTTATTTAATACACCCACCTTGTGAAATAAGAACAATAATTATACCCATGTTTATAATTGGGAAAATAGAGGCACAGGGAGCTTAGGAAACCCAAGGTCACATAGCTATATGAGGATTTTTTTTCAACTTCATCACAATTGAACTGGGGCAGGGTTGGGGAGAGAGAGGCTAAAGTATTGACGGTAGGATGTTTGGCAGCTATACTGCCCTCTACCCACCAGATGCCAGTAACAACCTCCTCTCTCTCACCATTTGTGACAACCAAAAACAGGTCCAGACTTTGTCAGACATTCCTTGGGAGGGAGGGAGCAAAATCTTCCCTGGCTTAAAACCCCTGCTTTATAGAAAAAGTTAAAAATAAAACACCTCAAATCCCATCACTCAGTAATGACTGTGCTGATAACTTCCAGACTCCTTTCTCAGCTCTCTCTGCCTTTGCTTCAAAACTTGGTTCTTGTGAAGATCAACCACCTCAGAGGGTTCCCTCTTTCCCTAGTTAGTGGATACTTGAATTCCATGGGTCTATCCACTCATAAATCACTCAGCAAGAGCAGTGATGGGGAGTTGTGTGGCTCAGCTTTCCTGAGCATTAAAATAGGTCTTGCAGGCGGGAGAGTGGAAATGTGGGAGTCAAAGCAGGTCATGGAGGAGCCCAGTGTTCTCTGCCTACTAATCTTTTCCATCATTGAGGGGTACCCTAACTCAGAGCTAGTGCCTCTTAGCAGTGCAGAACTGTGGATAGTGATGACCAAGTTTGGGGACACAGAAGAAGTACATTCTTTCTCTGGGCAGCACTCTGGACTAGAGAATGGTGGGTAAGGGAAGGATGGCTCTGCTTTAGTTTTGGAAATAATGATATACCATAGTGAGCTAGCTTCAGATTCTTGCTTTGAAAAGTGTGAGGATACCTAACATGAATGTCACTTAATAAGTGGCCATGAATCTTGGGTTTTTAAATTTATTTTTATTATTTTTTAAAGATTTTCTTTATTTACTCATGAGAGACACAGAGAAAGAGAGAGGCAGAGACACAGGCAGAGGAGAAGCAGGCTCCATGCAGGGAACTCAATCCCAGGACCCCAGGATCATGCCCTGGGCTGAAGGCAGGCGCTAAACCACTGAGCCACCCAGGGATCCCCGGTTTGTTTTATTTGATGCATTCAACATCTAACATACCAAGGAGGTGTTCTGAGTCCTTTAAATTTCACCCAAGGTCTCTAACTGTGCCACCATCAAAGAATAGCAGCCAAAGATTTACTGATTCATTCAGTGAAAATGTACTGGGTGTTTGTCATGGGCTAGGCTCCACATTCTCTATCCTCATGGAGTTTAAGGTATTGAAAGGAGAAAGAAGCCATCAAGGAATCACATGATGTGACATGTGGTCACATCATGTGACAATTCTGACCACCACTTTGAAGGGGAAAGTGCTTGGAACCTCTTAGCAGGATTGGGGAAGTTTGACCTAGTCTTAGAGTGAGGGGAGTAGGAAACTGCTCAGTGGTTATGAAGACTCTTCAAGGATATGAAGAATGAATAGACATGAATTAGTTGAAGAAGGTCAAGACAAATAAAGTCCTCCAGGCAGAGAAGAGAACATGTTCAAAGCCCAGCAGGGAGGCTGACTTTATCTCAAGAAGCCCAGGGTTGTGTGTTTTGCAGGTGTCTAGGTTAAGACACATGTATGCACATGTAATTTGGCATCACTGGCCACTGTCCACACTGCATAATACTAGGTTATATTCAAAATGTATGTGTACTATAGTTGGATCATGTGTAATTTCCATTAATACATGTTATTTACTTATACAGAATAGGCTTCTGCTGTTTAGCTCAGCTTTGGAGGATAAATTTGGAGGTTCACTGGATAGAAGATCATGTGTTAATACAAGCAAAGTGTGATGGAAGAATGATACCTTACAGGATTGTATCTGCCAAAACAAATAACAATAAGGAGGAAAAAATCAGGATCCAAGACACTCTAGACAGGGTAGATGATCAAAATTGGAAGTAGTATGACATTGTGGAAAGAACATAAATTTTGAGGTCCGAACCACCCAAATGCAAATCTTAGCTTCACTTCCCTTATAATCCTAAACAAATTTCTTCATTTGACTAAGCCTACTTTCTTACCTGAAAAATGAAGTAATGAAATATACTTAATAGGATCAATTTGAAGAGAAAAGATGATTTATGAAAAACTCCTGGCACATTATCAGTGCTAAATAAATGGTGACTAGCATTATCATGGTTAATATGATAAAGTTGGTGCTCCCGAATTTTAAGCATGAGCCACAGATTTCATTTAGAGCTTCATTTAGGAGTCCATAGCAAAACAGGAATATTATATGACTGATTGTGTAAATGAAGTAAAAGCATAGAAATTCCTTGGACAAGGCAAGATTATCTAGGAAGTTAGGCATGAAAGAAATGTTTAACTCAGGTCTTCATTGAGTCCTCACTGGACAATATAGAAGACAATATCTTTAAACTCATCCCCATGGCAAATGAATATAAATTCTATGCATTTAATTCTTCTTTAATCTTTCAGAGTAAGCAAAAGTCATAAAGTCGAAAAGCATCTGTTGGCAGTGATTATTTTTATTTCAGCCGTACATCTGCCAAAAAATTTTTGCATCCGTTGTGTGTATTAAGTAGATCATTTATATTCTTTCCTTTTTAATTTTTTTATAGGCACACAAGTAGTGTTCATGTTCTCAGTTAAACATCTAAATAGGTCTTTGAGGTATGTGTTATAATGCCTCTTTTACAGATGAGATCCTCAAGTCCAGGGTTAGTAACAGAGATGGATTGAGGATATGAACTAAGGGCCATTTAACTCATTTGATTCCATCCTTATCCTCTATCCTACCACCTTAACAAATATAACTAGGCTATGTGTTCCCCTGATGGGAAAAGAGAGGGCCTTACATAGGAATAGAAGGGAAATTAAATTGGGGGCTCTAGGTCTAACGTTGTTTTATTATAAGCCATAAAGGAAGAATGTTTTGTAAATGAGTTTTCTGGGAGTGATGTTTTAATCTTTTTGTTGTTCTCATTTATTCCAAATCATTTAACTAAAATGACATAGATAAAAAGGATATTAAGAAACACATTCAACTAGGTCATGGCAGAGCAATATATATACCAAATTGCATGGATGGCTTAGTGTTGAACTCTGTGCCTTCAAAACAAGGAGAAATAAATGGACCTGTTTATATTAACGAGGAAAACACAAATCTGCAATTTGTAACTTAAATGTAATTCTATATAATCAGGTTAACTCCTATCCAGTAAACACACTCAAAGTTAACTGACATTAAAATATCTTCCCAGTAAGAGGCGCCTGGATTTATGTCGTTTATGTGTCCAACTCTTGATTTTGGCTAAGGTCATGATCCCAGGATCCTGAGGTCTACCCCTGAGTCAGGCTCTGCACTGGGCATAGAGCCTGCTTAAGATTCTCTCTCTCTCTCCCTCTCCCTTTCCTCCTCCTTCTCCCCAACCCTGCCATGTGCTCTCTATAAATAAATAAATAATCTTTCCAGTTCATTTAATTTTCATTTTTTAAATGATTCTGAGTATAATAAATTAATCATAGTCCATATTTTATAGTAAGTGATTAGTGCCTTCATAGGGGGTGGTACCCCTGAATCATACCCCTGAAATTTGCTTTCAAATTTCAAATGATGATGATGATGATGATTGTCAAAAACCGTGAGGAGTTTGAGATTTTACTGTACTTGCAAGCTAACAAGTTAACTTGCCAAAGATTCATAGATGCTGGCAAATGACACATAGTTCCTATCTCAGTGGCTAAAGACTTTCCTACTTATGGCACAGCAGGGGATATTTGCTTCCTGTTTACAATGGCTCGACATGTTTTCCAAGTCTAATGAGGGTGACATGGAGTAGCCAGGTCCATACTTCAGTGGGTCTGTTACAACTGAGGAGCCCCAAACTTAGAAAACCCCAATCTTATAAGGTGTTGCCAGCAAAATAACCCACTCCCTGACTTGGAGGAAGCTGGGATCTTTATTCTTCTGATCAGGAAACAAATCTTCCCTCCACCCTGCAGTGAAACACTCTCTCTCTCTTCCAAAACAGAAACATCCTCAAAAGGGTAATCAAGAACAAAAGTGATCACAAGAATTGTAGAAACATCTTGGAGAATCACTTCCCAACAATGGTGATGATAGTGGTGGCTGTAGTGGTGACTAACATTTATTGAGCTCCGATTTTCAAATGGGCTGACCCCTTAATATACATAATCTCATTCCATCCTCATAACAACCCTAGAAGTAGACAGCATTATCCACATTTATACATAAGCATAATAAAGACTCAGACAGTTTAGCAACTTTCCCAAGGTCATATGTATAGAAAATGGCAGAACCAACACTTGAATATACTTCTATTTGATTCCAGAATCTGTGCCTTTAACCCTAGCATGATCTTGCTGCTTTACAAAATATACTTACACCTGAATATTTGCCATGGAAGAAACAAGTTGCTATGTAAAAACAGAATTTAGATCAGGTCTTTAAAGGTATAATCTTTTATTTTTTACCAAGATGTCAATGGAGAGGGTTTCACAAGTGAATTTACTGGGAGACTAGGTGATAGAGTACAGATTTGAAGCTAGGAAGTCTGTCTCGAGAGTTGAAGCACTTCACCACTAGGGTATATGGCCAACATATAGACAGATGAATCCTCAGTTACAAAAGCCAGAGTCCTGAATTAACTGTCGGTAACTACCCCACTTATTTGGCACTTTAACCGTTTAAGAAATGCATGGTATCTCACAGCACAAGGGTGAAGTGTTGTCAGCAATGGTGTGAAGTGCTGCTCTTCAGAGAGAGAACATGGGCAATTTAGAAATACATGACCCATATGTGCTGTCCAGAGATGGACCACTGCAACAGGATGCTGGAAATGACAAGCCACTAACTTAGATGAGCAATTCTATAAGGTGACACCAGTAGTGATTCATGAGGTTAATGCCAAAATATCTTCTGATATCTAGAAAGACTCATGGCAGTGGGTTCTCCGACAGCACCTCGGAGATTATGATACTTTAAGAGCCAGGGCAGATCATTTAGCAAGTTCTTAAGGAATAGCTACTATATCTGAGATTTTTGTCCCTATTCTGGTGTAAATACTGACAAGCCAGCCTGTTATTAGAATACAAAGTGATTAAAATACAATGGGAAAATATAGGGAAAAGCTGAATGGAAAGAATGAAATGAAAGAATATAGGGAAATGTAACTAGGACATTGTGGGGAGCATCACATGGGTGGCACTTGGACTGAGACTTAAAAAATGAGTGGAAATTTGATATCCCTGTTTAGGTCATTCATTTCACTTATCCAGATGAGGAATGTTTAATTTATTTAACACCTACTTACATATTGTCTACCTCCCATGTATTTACAGTCTCAAGAATAGTGCCAAAAACACAGTAGGTACTCAGTATGAAATTTTGCTTATATTCTTCATGATGGTGTTTAAAAAAACACATATGCACATTTTGCAGTCCCAAAAGAGTCTTTTGTCATAAATAACTTGCAGGAAACCTTTTAAATTTGCCTTTATGGTAATATCTTTCTTATATACAAGACAGGAAAGAAGTGAAATGGGAATTGATTGACCGATACATTCATTATTGAATGTTTTTTGAGCATCTACTACACGCAAAGATGCTGGATGTTGAGTGGTCATGTAGAAGCCACAACTTGATAGCTATGAGAAAATCAAACATAGCTATAAGATGCAGTTTGCAGGCATGCCATATAAGAACAAACTGGAAAATAAAACTGAAAAATTTAAAAATACAGAGTTTTTAAAAGGCTATTTTTTGGACATTCTCTGCAGAAAAACCCACTAACTCAAATTTTGGTTTTCTGGGAGGAAAACTTTTGGGTTGAATAACGCAGATTCACTCTGTACATAATTGATTTCCCTAGACTATTTGTCACCCTCGTCTTACTTATATTTTTCTCTTAGAATAAAGGAAAAATTATGCCATTGGTGAAATTGTAAATATAAGCAGGCTTATAGTTTCGAGAAAAATGATGAGTTAAACTTAGAAATATGCCAAGATTTATTTAATTGGTAGGTGATTCCTAAATACTAAATGAATGGGAACTAGTGTTGCCATAGCAATGGTTTGTTTATTCAGAGAATTTTTGTCACACATCTTTTTGATTCCAACATTCTCTTCATTTATTCAAATCTTATTTTTTTTTCTCTGCAGCACTGAGGCATACAAGTTTATTAAGTAGTCTAGCTTATTCTCAAAGTATGCTGATCCTGAGTGGTTATAAAATATTTATGCAGGTCATTTAAGTTGAATCAGAAATGGTTTCCAATCAGAGTGAAATCATCTTTTAGTTTAAGCAAATGATGCCAGTATAAAAAAAGAGTTGCAATTATGCTCATGCCTAGACTCTGTCTGCTATACGCCTGCTGCAGAACAAATTTTAATGTCTTTTTAACACGGCATTTGTCTTCTTATGTAACTCCTTCTTGGACTTCATTGCTTCTTCTCTCGATTTGACCAAGTGCAGTTGCTGCTCTTTAGGAGTTCAAAGAAAGGAAGCTTTAAGGGTTCTTAAAAACCCAAAGAACTTAGTATCTTTCCTGGAGATTTATTCTCCTGAATAAAACCTTCAGTAGTTCCACATTGCTTAAAGGATCATGTTCAAGCTTTTTAGTACATGATTCATGACCATCCATGATTGGGTCCATACCATCCCTTCCCAGACTTAACCATCTAATACTGAGCCACTTAGAATTTCTCTGCCACCGTGATTTCTGTACCCTTATTGATGCTGTTCCTTCTACCTGGAATAGCTGTCCCAAATTTCTTTAATTGACTCTCATTTGTCCTGCAGAAATCGGCTTCTCTTTCATGTCCTGCAAGAAGTGTGTCCCCCAGCCCCCACCCACTGCATAGGTTTGGCTAAATGTCCTCTGCATTCTTTAATACCAGTGGTAGACAGAACCTTCTGTTGAAATATCTACCTCTCTCAGTAGACTAAAACTTCCACAAAGGCCAGAATGTATTTTATTCATCTTTGGGCCCCAGTGTCTGGTACTTTGTAGGCACTCAATAAACATTTATTGAATGAATAAGTCAATGCATGAGGGGCCATGAGGAAGAACATGAAATGGGAAGCTAATGAGGCAGGAAAGACCTTAAAAATACAATTCTAAGGAGGCAAGAAGATAGATCTGAGGGATACAGTTAATGCAAAGAAGGGCGCCTTTATGTATTTGTTGAATCAATGTTTATTGAACATCCATGTACTAATATAAAAAGTGCAGTGATGAACAAGATAAAGAAGACCCTATTTCATGGAGTTTACTAATAGAATGAATACCTAGATTATTAAAATAAAAAAGTAAGTGCTATGAAGAAATAAAGTGAAGGTAATGAAAGGGCAAGGGGTGATGGAGGAGAGGTTGAGATTGGATGGGCAGAGTCCGTCTGTTCAAAGTTTTGGAGATGGCACCTGAAGGGTAAGAAGGGGAGCTCACTGCCAAGAGCTGGTGAGAGGGTGTTCTAACATATGCAAAGGCCCTGAAGTGGGGTAAAGTTCAAGATTTTGAGGAAAAGATGTCCCATCATTATATGTAAGTCAGGTTGGGGAATTGGAGGGCCTGAGTTCAGAAGGAAAATGATCTGTAAAAATAAAGGTGGCTTGTCAGTAACTCTGAGACAGAGGACACAAAAGCTCCTGAAGAATCCCTGCCAGCCCATGAGGCTCTTGGCAGGGAAACAAACATTTGAAGGAGAGCCCCCTTCCCCCCAACCACAGGCCAATTACCAGCATCCATATTTTATAAACTGATGTGCAAAAGAGGAAGAGAGAAATTAGATTTTGGAAAATTCTTCATCTAAACTATAGAGACCAGAACAGAACATTCATTAGGAAGGGCTCTTGCATGCTTTACCACTTTGCCTTACCTTGTAAACATGAACCACAGACTTTCTAGGCCACAAAAATATCAGCGGGGACCTCCATTCCTGAGGAAGTGGCAGGTAATGGCATAAGGGGCATTAGCAATGGTTTCTTCTCAATTTTTCGTTACTGTCCAGCATAAACTCAATAACAAAAGCGAATAGCATTGATTCCTTATGCCACTGACTGTGCCGACTAACTCGTAGGACAATGGTTAACACATGGCCTCTGGAGTTAGACTCCCTGAGTTCAAATACTACCTCTTGCATTTATTAGCTCTGAGGCTTTTGGCAAGTTACCAAGTATGTGTGACTTCATCTCCTCATCTCTAACATGGGAGGAGGAGGGGCATATAGTGCTGTCCAGGGGGCCATTGTGAGGAATAATTAGGTACTATATGAAAAGAGCTTAGAACAGCTGTTCTACACTTACTGATGTAAATGCAAACTTCTATCACTAACTTAATTATCACAACCACCTATCAAGTGGGTAAGATTGTTATCCCCATTCTATATATGAGCAAGCGTTAGAGGCTTTATGTGACCTGCTAAGGTTTCATAGTTGGTGGGAGAGCTGGCATTTGAACCCAAACTGATTTCAGAGCACAAGGTCTTAATCCTTGGTCTATCATACTTTTTTTAAAAAGATTTTGTTTATTTGGCAGAGAGAGAGAGCAAGCACAAGCACAAGCACTGGGGAACAATAGGCAGAGGGAGATGGAGAGGCAGACTCCCTGCTGAGCAGGAAGCCTGATGCAGGGCTTGACCAGGAAGAACCATGGGGTCCTGACCTGAGCCAAAGGCAGACACTTAACCAACTGAGCCACCCAGGTGCCCCACTATCGTACTTTTTACTTACACTAGACTTATCATCTGGATTGCCAACTAGCCCGTTTATTCATAGATTCATTTTGGCAGATTTTGATTTTAAGTTTCGTATGTTTGTGAGGCTTTAAGTAAAAGGGGGGATAAATGTACCAAACATCCAAAGTTCCTGTGTTGCACTCAGACTTCTGGTCTCTGGGGCAGCCCAGAGTGCTCCACAGGCCCATTCAACAAATTAGGTGTTAACTGGAGCTTCTACTTTCCAAAGGTTTTTCCACGGTGTTAGCTGTTTATAATAGTTCTGAGAAAATTATCAAATGCACATGCGCATACACACACACACACACACACACACAAACACACCCCCACATGCTCAGGGTGATTTCAGTTTTTTTTCTTTAATTTCTTCTGAAGGAACGCCTGGGTGGCTCAGTGGTTAAATGCAACTACCTTCAGCTCAGGACGTGATCCTGGGGTCCTAGGATCGAGTCCCACATCCGACTCCCTGCATGGAGCCTGCTTCTCCCTCTGCCTACGTCTCTGCCTCTCTCTGTGTGTCTCTCATGAATAAATAAATTGAATCTTTTAAAGAAATTTCCTCGGAAAATGGAAAATCCATACACATATCTGTTGAAATTCTCCAGAAACAAGATTAACTAGCCTCAGAAAATAATGCCACCCCTGATCAATATGAGATAACCAAGTTTTCTGTAGCCAGGGTCAGGATGAGTCAAGGAAAGGGTGCCCTGTTATTCAGAGCAGGTATTCTCTGGCAGTGGTGTGTGTCGAAAGGTCTGTGTTCTGGGTTCACAGTATTCCTGTAAAATGGAAAAAAGATGCTTAATGGGATGGTCTGCTGCATATAGTAGTTTAAATGCAGAATTTTGTTCTCCAATCTCTTCCGTAATTTTTACTTTGGCTCATGGATAAGTATGGTTAGCTGAAACTGATTCTGTGGAGCACCTGGCTGGCTCAGTTGGAAGAGCACGCGACTCTTTGATCTTGGGGTCATGAGTTCAAGCCCCATGTCAGGTATAGAGATTACTTAAATAAATAGATAAAAATAAACTTAAAAAATCCTAATTCTGTGTTGGATGTCTTGCTTTCCAAGAAGATCCAGTTACAGAGAGTATAGAAAGACCCTTCTGCATAAGGGTAACCATTTCTTCATCCTTAACACCAGTATTGACTCCCAAAGAAACAATGGAGGAAAACTACTAATTAATATACTTGTCATAAGAAATCAGTTAATCAGTGATGACATATTCTACACCATATTCAATTTTGTGTGTTATTTTCACTAGCATTGTAGGTGCTTGTTGTCATGGCATTCACAAGTTCTTGCAACATTCGGTTTAAAAACTGAGCAAAGTAGGGGCAGAACTAGTTTGTAAAGAAAAAGACATTCAAACACTTCCTGAACAGATGAGCTTTAGGCAGGTTTTTTTTTTTTTTTAAGTTATTTGGCAGACTTGTTTTTTAAGGTAGGTATACGTTTTATTTTATTCATCTCTAATGTCTTTTCTGGCTTATATTTACTGAGCTGCCCAGTACTTGACACCCTACTGAGTACTTTAAACGTATCAATTCATTTCATTTTTACACAGCCCTGTGAGGTTGTTGTTGCTATTATTCCCATTTTACAGATAATGAGAAGAAGGCACGGAAAAAATTTCTAGTAGGAAGTAGAGCTGGGTTTCCAATCCAGGGAGTCAGGATCCAGAATCCATGCTCTAAATCTCTAGGCATACTGCCTCCCAAAGTTATCAGTAAATATTTGTTAAATAGATGAGTCACCATGTGAGCTTTAATAGGTCATGTGGCACAGGACATGATCTTTAAAAAATGAATAATATACTTATTATTTGCATAAATGGATTACCTTATATTTTACTTAATGAAAAATGTATCTGTGCACAGAGGGTCTATTTCTTTGTACATGCTGAATTTGGTAAGAATGTTATTCCCTGAGAATGAAGCCACATGAGAAGCCAAAGTGTCTTTTCAGCATGGCCTATAGTTTATACTGTCATCTACTAGAAGGCTTCATTTAAATAACTGGTGGAAGAATGTGAATCTCTTGTAGCTGCATCTTGATGCAGCTTGATCAAGGGCCTTGATGATTAAAATAAGAACAAAAATAACCATTTATGGGGCATTTGCAATGTGCTAGATATGTGCTAATAAGCATTCAATGTGCTTTATATTAATCTTACAAACTATTTCTGTTAGAGGATGGAAAAATATCTCAGAAAAGTGAATTAAGTTGCTCATTTAGAAAGGGATATTGCTAGAACAGTCTGATCCCATGCTCATGCTCTTCTCTGCCCTGCCCTACCACCTAGTACCCATTCCATTCCCTTCTCAAGTGTCCCAGCTAGGCCTAGTCCAACGCTGGACAGATACCAGTACCTGCTGACTGAAAGATCAGTGGGTACTTGATTGATGGCTGGAATGAAATGGAAATTTGAACAGTTTTCTCTAGAGTGGTGCTTCTTATAAGTAAATTTGCATATGAATCACAGGGGCGGGCCGGATCTTGTTAAAATGCAGATTCTGGTCCAGTAGGCTTCAGGTAGGGAATGAGGCTCTCCCTTCCTTCCTTCCTTCCTTCCTTCCTTCCTTCCTTCCTTCCTTCCTTCTTTCTTTCTTTTCTTTTTTTTTCTTTTCTTTTTTTCTTTTTTTCTTTCTTTTCTTTTCTTTCTTTCTTAATATTTTATTTATTTGAGAGAGAGAAAGTGAGCACAAGCAGAGAGGGAGAGAGAGAAGCAGACTCCCTGCTGAGTGCAGTGCCCACGGACTTGATGTGGAACTCATCCCAGGACCCTGAGATCATGACCTGAGCTGAAGGCAGTCATGTAACCAACTGAGCCACCCAGGCACCCTAAGGGTTCTCCATTTCTAGTAAGGTCCCAGGAAATGTTGATGCTGCTGGCCTGTAGAACACACTTAGCACTGCAACACGCCAACCTGCGCTGTCCAATATAGTAGCCACAAGCCACATGTAGCTATTCATTAAAACAATTAAATTTAAAATCCAGGTTCTCAATCACACTAGTCACATTTCAAGCGCTCAAAAGCCACATGTGGTTATAGTCTACTATGTTAGATGGGCAAATATAGATCACTTACATCATCACAAAAAGTCCCATTAGACCACATTGCTATAGAATATCCAGTTAATATAGAAAAATAATCCACTTTAAGAGTCCCAAATACATTCATTCACATGTCATTTCACTGGCCTAAAAAATGTCTTTTCTCATCATTTCATAGGTTATCCTCTCCATACGTTAGATACTCAAATCTTTGATGGGAAATGGCAAAACTGCACAAATAATACTGATAGACATATTTACTTATTTATTCACTTACTTACTGAGGTTCCAACACCTGTGCTTGAGAAAAAAGAAAAGGGCACTTTTTGGTATTTGTTCTAAAAGAACAAGCCACAGGATTGTCACAACTCCAAAAGCACCAAAACTTTGTTGAAATTGTCCTAAAGACACTCAGAAAACATATGAGGGTGTATCTGCAAACCTAGCACTCTCTAGTGTAATTAACCTGTAAATTTTTAAGAGTCTACTATGTGTTAGGTACTATTCTAGGTTCTATAGATGGAACTATGAATAAAGTAGCTACAGTCCATATCCTCAGGGAGTTTATCTTTATGTTTTCTCTTACACACAAGTGTAAGCCTTCTGGAGGACAATTTGGAAATTTCTATCAGAAAGCCTAAAGTCTTTTAAAATGTTTGACTAAGCAGTTCCACTCTTAGAAATTTATCCTCGAAAGTTATGTTAGTTTTTTCTATAATGAAGTTCATTACAGGGTTGTTTATAATAAATAAGAAAGTAACAACATAAATGTTGATCAATTGTGATTCACATGAATAAATTTTGATATTACCACACAATGGTAATATTACTTTAGTCACTAGAAATGATTTAGAACCTTATATAATCATTTGGGAAAATGTGCATGATATTGCAAAAGAGTATGTGAGATATGTATATCTATATATATATATGCATGTAAATATATATATTTGTGATGTATATTTTTATAAATCACACACAGAAAAATAAGGCTACATAATTACCAAATTTATAGTAGTGTCTCTGAGTAACTGAGCCTAGGGGTAATCTAAACAAATTTCATTCTTTTTTCCTTATTTGTATTTTCTAAATTTCTGTAATGAATAGGTACCACTGATACAGAAAAGAAATTGCCTTATAAATCTTGTAGCCCTATTTGTTTCCATTCCAGGTAATTTATTTCTGATATCTAATGTCTCCATGTATATCTTTGACAGGATGCAAAGAAATTTAAGTAAAATGTTCTATTTTGGTTATCATTATATCATTCAGTCATAGATAATCTAGTAGGGAAAAACTAGAATTATAGCAGTTCAGTAAATACCACTGTGTATTTAACACCAGCTCCAACTAGCACCTACTACAAATTACATCACCTCTTTGAGCCTTCATTTACCCATCTGCAAAATGGGAGGATTGGACAAAATGATTTTTGTGTTCAAAGAATGCAACCCGGGTGCCCAGGTGGTTAAGCATCTGCCTTAACTTCAGGTCTTGATCCCAAGGTCCTAATCGAGTCCTGCATTGGGCTCCCTGATCCTTGGGGAGCCTGCTCCTCCCTCTATCTCTGCCTCCTCCTCCGTTTCTGTCTCTCATGAACAAATAAATAAAATCTTAAAAAAAAAAAAAAAAGAATGCAACCCACTAGGGCAAGTAAGTCTGAGCAAAATACTTCTGAATTTATTAAAAACAAAGAAAATGTTAACAGGTGTGCCATCTCCAGTGTAAGTGCTTTTTAGTGTGTCTGACAGTTGGACTCACACATTCTTTCTCTCTTCAGAGAAATATAATGGGGTTATCACAAAGGTCGGCTTTGGGTTAGAACTTGGCATTTGGTATCCCTGGCTCTGTAACTTTGGGCATATTACTCAGTCTCTCCAAGTCTTGATTTCCTCATTTGTAACAGTAATGTCCAGTTCTCAGGTTTGGCAAGAAGAACCCCTGAGACAGTGCACATAAAGCTCTTAGCACCAAATCTAGCTTCAAAAGAATACCCAGTAAATGGTGGCCGTTGATACCAGAACTTCATGAACACCAGTGATTGAGAACTGATTGTATACAGTTTTATGTTCCCGTGGTTCTATTTTATGGACGTGACATTTGCTTCCAAATTCTAAGAGATTAGCACATTAGATTTTGCTGAGCTTACCACTTGGGGAAAGCTTTCGCAGATTTTATTGAGCCACTTTCCAGTTGGAGAAAATAAAACACTAAGTTGCATAGCAAATGCTTCTGGCATGCCAGAGATCCAGAAAAATGTTGGAACTAGAACTATAACCAAAGCATCTCTATTCTCACTTCAAAGTGTCAGACTACTTCCTGATAATCAGGTAAATAGTGCTGGTGATGATAATGATCATCATGGTGCTGATAAAAGCTTGCATAAAGTGAGTATTTTTGGTCAGGAAGTCTGCATTTTATATATACTATCCTATTTAATCCTCACAATAACTACAAAGGCAGGTGATAATAATCCACAGAAGCTGAGAGATTT
The DNA here is from genome assembly GCF_048164855.1 of Canis lupus baileyi. Lineage (NCBI taxonomy): Eukaryota > Metazoa > Chordata > Mammalia > Carnivora > Canidae > Canis > Canis lupus. The sequence goes on from NC_132856.1 coordinate 29,891,368, forward strand.
TATTAATTTGTCCAGGGTAACATAGTGGGAACTGTAAAGCTGCTCTGTCTGGAGCCGAGACCTGTGCTTCAAACCGTCACAGTCTGCCCCATAAAACCAACCATTCAGAAGCAAGTCCCTTTCTCAGCAGAAGTCAGTGAGAGCATATTTTCTGATCATTGAAGTGACTGCCAAATCACCAGGATTGACTATGTAGCCAGATCAATATTACAACCTAAACTTGTTTCCTCTTTGTAGTCCTATTGAAGATCAGTAAAAAATACCCGAAGCCACTAGCCTTTCAAATTTGAAGTTGAGTGAAATTTATTTTTAAAGTCTTCTTGGAAAAATATCTGAATGAAATCCTGCTTTCCTTTGTAAGAGGAGATTTATTTTGCCTGTATTCATTAGCTCTCTGGTTGAGCACACAGAGAGGAACAAGAGAGCAGATTATTCAAATAAACAAGTCATCTGATTGAAAGCACACTAATAACCTTGTTATTTAGGAGAGGCCCTGTCTGTAGGAAAGTCTCTTTAGCAACAAGTCATGTCATTGAATCAGGAGCTAGAACAGGGACTACGGTACACATGCGATGTCTTGGCAGAATTTTTAATGTAGCCCTGTGGGTATTCCAGGTCATTCTCATAGGTCTTTAAAACTCATGAATTGAGGGCATGAATCTTATTCAAGTGGACGTTGAGAAATGAGTCATTTGCCATAAGTCACAACTGCCTTAGGTATTCCCACCATAAAGTGAATGAATACCTCAACACCCTCTTGGTTCAGTTAGTGCTCAAAGAAGGAAATCTGGGGAGACAGAAACTGTGTGACACAGCTGTGTAAGCAGACCCTGAGCAGAAGCTGGGGAAAGAATATGTATGGTGACAAGTGCAGTGAGTGCCCCATCTGATTTCTTCCAAGGGCCTCTTATTTTTCATTCATACGCTTTGTAAACAAATTAAGGGAGCTAACTAGTGAGGAAAGGTATCACATGCTCTGCCCTTCCATTATCTCAGAGTCAACTGTGTGTGGAACACCCCATGTCATTCAAGTAAGCCTTGAGGGACACCTGACCTAGTTGAGCAGCCGTGCCTTTAATAAAACTGCCAAAATAAGTTATGGAATTTCTTATACAACTGTGAGATTCCCTCAAAGACACACTGAAGGTTACTGGAGTTTTATTATTTAGAGCATAACTTGGATGGTAGTGACAGCTGGGTTACTTTGTGGTGATGATCATGATGACCATGATTATGAGAGCATCTAGCATTTGGATATACCTTCCGTGTGCCAAGGAAAGAACTACAACTTTGTACAGTTTCTCATTTAGTATTTACAACAACCCTGATGGAGATACTATTAATATACCTGTTTTAAAGACAAACAAAGTGAAGCTTAGAGAAGCCGGGTTTTTGTCTAAAGGCTACATACCTAGTGAGCAATGATCCAGAATTCAAACCCAAACTGTCCGATTCCAAAATGAAGAGTCTTCATCACTATATCCATATATCTATCGTCTTCAAACATTTTTTAAACACATGCCCATCATCAGCAAAACATGTTGAGGACATTCCCTCTTTGTATTTATTTCTTAAAGACCAATTCTATACTAGTATAGTATGTACATAATAAAAATTATATGTATAAGGAATAAATTAATAAGGATGAAACAAAGATGAAATGATGGTTGATGTATTTATTAATGAAACAAAGAATTTGGGATTACATGGAAAGATAATTATAATTAATGTCTTGGTGAAAGTAAGATGCTTAAATATGTTTCAGTATTTTTGAAAATTTATGTTTAATGTGTTTGGATTGGTAACACAAAGGCCCAGTTCTGAGTATTCTTCATTACTTAGTCATATCTAGCAAAGATTCTTCAAAAAGATCCTTAGGACCAAGTGGGAAAATGAACATCATTGGCTGCATTGATTTCATTTCACATTTGATTTCAAGATATCCATGTTTTAGTTATGTCCACCAATTATGCAGAGATTTTTGTTGAAATCCAGTTTGAAATTGCTATCTTTCCCAATGCCAGTCTTTTGCTCTTCAACAAATGTTGTATCTTCATATTTTAAGAAGTTTGTTTGAAACTTACAGAAACTGTTATTTCAAAACCTTTGACAACTGATTAATCAACTTTCTAAAATTGTTTCTAATATTTTAAAGAGATTTTCATAGGTATACCAAGTATATATATGGATGCATCCTGACATCACACAATAGAAGATTCATTTCTAAAACAGTTTCTGCTTTCAAATTGCTCTCTTCATAACATCAGTTTCTTTTTTCTTTTTTTTTAGTTTTTGTCTTTATGTTCTAAATGCTTGGTTTTTATCATGTCTTGCTAATTGTGATGGCTTCAAATCATTAGCTGATGACTCAAGACAGTATACATAGAGCATGGTTCAGTGTTGATCATGATTATCCATATATCAAATATTTCTCCTCATAATTTTACATTAGGGAAGGCTGATGGCTTGATAAATTTGAGGAGCTGATCTTTGTTTTAACCTTATAATTTGGCTGATGAGGAGTAAGAGTGGAAGTGTTGATCCTGCCATTTTTCTATCCCAATGCCAATCCTTTTATCATCAACTTAACCACTCCAGACATGGATGGGATGTGGGAAGCTGGCATCACATTTCTTTTTTTTTTTTTAAGATTTTATTTATTCATTCATGAGACACACACACACACACACACACACACACAGAGGCGGGGACACAGGCAGAGAGAGAAGCGGGCTCCATGCAGGGAGCCTGATGCAGGACTTGACCCTGGGACTCCAGGATCATGCCCTGGGCCGAAGGCAGGAGCTAAACTGCTGAGCCACCCAGGGATCCCCTGGCATCACATTTCATTCTCTCTATGGGTTCTGTCAGTTTGGGGACAGAGATTTTACTACTAAGAACTAGGTGAGCTGCATTATGAACTGTAGTTCTACAGGAAAGCTACTTTGGTATCAACCAAAGAAATTGCTGGGTGACAAAAGCCAGGCTTAAGGCATGTGACATTCAAACTCCACTTTTAAAAAATTTTCAAAGTACAGTATAATAAAATGAAACTCATGGTGTTAGGTTGAGACTCAGCAGTATCATGATAGGGAAGTTAAATTTCTACAAATAGCCCTGGTCAGGGACATTCCCTGCCCTTGCCCCAACCACCACTACCGCCAGAGTGAGATCACTCACTAACTTGTGTCTCTCAAGATTACATAAAATTAAAAAAAAAAACCCTCATGTACTCATCAGCCAGCTATTAATTGTCATTTCATGTTAATCTATAGTCCTTATGCCTCCCTACTGAATTATTTTGAAGCAAATCCCAGACATAACATCATTGCATTCATAAATATTTTAGTATGAATTTCCAAAATATAAAGACCTGGTGTTTTGTTTGTTTTAACTGATAAAATGCATTGGTAAGTTTAATTAACTATGACTATAAAAAGTTCTTTTTTTTTTTTTATTGTAAAATAACATCTCTCAGGGCAGCTCGGGTGGCTCAGCGGTTTAGTGCCTCCTTCAGCCCAGGGCCTGATCCTGGAGACCCGGGATCGAGTCCCGTGTTGGGCTCCCTGCATGGAGCCTGTTTCTCCCTCTGCCTCTGTGTGTGTGTGTGTGTGTGTGTGTGTGTGTGTGTGTCTGTCTCCTGAATGAATAAATAAAATCTTAAAAAAAAGAAGAGACATTCGATTTAAAAGAGTTGAAATGCGATGGGGAGAGGGAAGCAAGTTCTGGAATTAACAAAATGATACAAATTATCTAGGAATTAATCTAACAGAAGATATATAAAACCTTTATGAAAAAATCCACAAAACATTTCAGGACATAAAATACGAACTGAATAAGCAGGGACATACTGAGTTCTAAGTGAAAAGGCTACATATTTTGTTATTATTATGGTGAATTGTTTTGATTCATTTTCAAATGCTAAACCAACCCTTCATTACTGGGAAAAAACCTACTTGGTCCTGATGTATTATCCTCCTATATATATTACTTGAATTGATTTATTAAAATACTCCAAATGGTTTTTGTGTCAATAGTCATGAGGGATACTGGTCTTCTTTTTCTTTTGTTATCTTTGTCCCATATTTGTATTAGGGTAAATGCTGGCTTCATAAAATGAATTGGGAGGTATTTCCTCTTCCGTTTCCCAGGTTTGTTTACCACTTGTGTTTTTTCTTAAATGTTCAGTAAAATTAACCAGTAAAACTGTATGGGCCTGGAATTTTCATTGTGGGAAGGTTTTAAATTAGGAACTAAATTTCTTTATTAGGTACGCAGCTATTTAGGAAATCTAATTCTTTTTCACTGACCTTTAGTGTTTTAGTAGTCTTTGAAGAAATTTATTCATTTAATATAAATTGCCAAATTTATTGACTGATCCTCAAGTTTTTTCCTTCCTGCAGATTTGCTGCTCTTAATATATTTGGCAGCAGCCCACTCAGTGGAGAGGGGCTGGTGGTTTTCTATGCTGTGAGGCTTCAGGGCAGTAAACATACGCTGCAGAGACTGAGAAGTCAGTCCTGGATGTGGTTCCTCGTTTTCAGTTTTGTGAACAGAGTAGCGTATGTCCAATCACCTCCAGGAAAGCATATCTTCTGCATCCCAAATTTGCTTGTCTCCGGTAGGTCTCATTCACATTAGCAGCCAGAATCATATCTCACAAAGCAGATTGGACCCTGATAAGCAACAGCCCAACTTTTTGGTTTTTTTTTTTTTATACATATAGAAACTGAGTTCTGGAGACAAAGATTGGGACTAACATTTAACTGCCAAGTTCTAAGATAAGTCCTTATAAATTGTCAAAGTATAGTTTTCCAGAACTTAAGAACATGACTTACATATAAATACATAATGAATATTTATCAAAGATTTCTTTAACTCTTTATCGAAAGTACCAGCAAGGTAGAAAACCTGGTTCAAAGAGCATTAGAGGACGAGAGATTTATTCAGTCAGCCAGTAAGGGAGCCCTAAAATAAGTTTAAGAAGTTATTCAAAATTGATTAGTGTCCTATAGGTCAATAAAGCTGTGTAACTTTGAAGGTTATCTTTTTCGACCAGACAGAAATCATTTGCAGCTTACCATATTCTACAAATTAATCTCTAGCTGCAGAGTCTAGGCCCTAATGAATAGAAACAAGTAAATCAAACAAACTTGGAGTTCTTCTGGAAATGAGATGACCTCTGGGTAGATTTGGTAGACAGTGCCCTGCATGACAAAAAAAAAAAAAAAGGTGATGCAGTCATCTTTTTGCCTTTCTTTCCAAGTTTTAGATAATTTTTCTTAGTAAATATCTAGTTTAATCTCTGAGAACCCAAGATATAAGTATCAGTACTCCACTTGAAGACCAGCAAACTTCGAGAAATTAGAGGTAAAAATCACAGAGCTCAAATCTTGTGGAGTAGTGAAGAGCACACAGTCATCTTCATTACCTACCTAGACTTAAAAATATATATATCCAGCTATATTTTATGTTATGTTCACTTATTTAACAAATACTGAATAAATAGCTTCTATGTATCAGGCACTCTGCTAGTGCAGAAAATTCAGTCGTGAGTGGGAAAGACTCATTTCCAGGGGATCCCTGGGTGGCGCAGCGGTTTAGCGCCTGCCTTTGGCCCAGGGCGCGATCCTGGAGACCCAGGATCCAATCCCACGTGGGGCTCCCGGTGCATGGAGCCTGCTTCTCCCTCTGCCTATGTCTCTGCCTCTCTTTCTCTCTCTCTCTCTGTGACTATCATAAATAAATAAAAATTAAAAAAAAAGGCTCATTTCCAGCCCTTAGGGGCACATCATAGTAGGGAAGATGCACATTCAACAAATAAATACAAGGATGGTGAGAATTGTAATTTTAAGGAGCCACAGATGTACAGAGCTTTACCTTGCTGTTCAGGGACAGTTTCCTGAAGGAGATGACCTTTTACTTGAGTTTAATATTAAAATTGGAGTGGGAGCTGGGAGGTAAAACATTGCAGATAAGTACTAAAGTTCTGCGTTTAGACTGTTTGTCCCTGAATGAGTATTTCCCAGTTGCTTAATTCAAATAAGAACTCTGGATTTTAAAGAAGTGAAATGAATTTTCATGGAGTTTCTTTTTTTTTTTTTTAATTTTTATTTATGATAGTCACACAGAGAGAGAGAGAGGCAGAGACATAGGCAGAGGGGGAAGCAGGCTCCATGCACTAGGAGCCCGACGTGGGATTCGATCCGGGTCTCCAGGATCGCACCCTGGGCCAAAGGCAGGCGCTAAACCACTGCGCCACCCAGGGGTCCCTTTCATGGAGTTTCAACTTAAATTCTTCCCAGTTGTAAATTATATAGTGATAAAAGATAAAGAGGGATGGGAGAAATGAGGAGAAACATGGAAGTGGGAAAAGAGGACAACTTTGCAGTCATGTGCTTGAACTAGTTTTCAAGACCAAATGTTACAATTTTGGAAAGTTTTGAGCCAGGTCATATCATATTGTGGCCTAAGATCCATCACGGTAGAAATATTTACATCATGGAAACCATCAAATGCTACAAATCAGGGTTCTTCTCCCTGCCCCACAGAGACCTGGTTGTTAGAGCTTTACTAGCACATCACTGGCAGCTTTCCTGAGAGGAAATTTAAAGCCAGAGGTTTACTTATCATTACAATTAACTGCTTCCCATCTCTGCCGATTATACATTTTTTAAGATTGGAAAATGTCTCTGTAGAATAAAGTACTATAAACTCTGTGTGCAAGGGGTTGTGGTAGCCACATACTCCAACTCTTAGTTCAACAACGATCCCTTCTAAACAGCCAAATGCTCTCAATGACAAGAATCTCTGCATCAAAGGGCAACCTAATCCATTCTCCAAAAGTTCCAAATAATAGAAAGTCTGTCCTTCTGTTGCCCCTACATCAGCTTTCCAGTACTTTCTATCTCATGCTAGTTTAGTCTTCTGGAACTGTATAGAAAAATCTACTCTCTATTTCCCATACGGTTGAGGACTATTCAATCCATGTGCAAGAGAGTAGGAAAATGCCTTTTATCCTGTATAAAAATACACCATACTTCTTTCAGGAAGTAGTATTTCTTGCATGGACTCTCAACTTCAGCTGTGCCTCAGGGGTGTTCTGAAGTTTCTAAACTTGTGTGTGCTTGAGTCTCCACTCCCAGACATTCTGAGTGAGTGGATTAGTGGGGCTGCTGGCATCAAGAGTTTCTACAAGCTTCATGGGCATTACTGAGACAAAGGCTGAGCCCCCAAATTTATTGACTCTCTTGGCTGCTATAGACCCAAGGTCCAGTGATTTATAAAAAAGAAGGTTCTGGGGTGCCCAATGGTTCAGTTGGTTAAGTGTCTGACTCTTGATCTCAGCTCAGGTCTTGATCTCAGAGTCATGAGTTGGAGCACTGCATTGTAGAGCCTACTTAAAAAAAGAAGAAGAAGAATGTTCCTCTCTTTAGAAGTCTGGTGAGAAGAACAGACATAAGACTCCACGCTTTACATTAATATTTATAATAAATGCCAAGAGGCAGGGGATGAAGGAATTCTGAGAAGAGGGTGTCTAGCTCGGAGACTGGGGGAAGCCATCAGAAGGAGAGGGCCTTATGCAGCATTTTGATAGACAAGTAAGTAAGGTTTAGCCAAGTAAAGAAGGTAAAAAGGAAAGCCCTTTAAGTAACATTCATAGCCCCCAAAGATCAAGGCATAAGTGGAATTATGAAGACTTACAGAAAAATGAAAATTGAATTATTATTAACCAATTACAGGGGCATTATTCTACATATAACAAAAACATGTTGTTCTCTGATTGCAGACGAATATTATAGGACATCAAAAAAGGGATTTTCTTCAAAGATACTTCAGTAATATTCCATGGAGTCTACCTACGTGCTTACCAAGGCATGAAATAAACACTGCTTGTTTTTTGATAGTCTGATTCAACTTGAGGTTCACGCTCTTGGCTGTTTCCAAAAGGAACTGAAACTATGTCTCTGTCAAATGCAATTGGGGTAATGAAATCACTAATGCCTTTAAAATATCAGTAACACGAAATCTCACAGGAGGGAATTGAGTCAATGATAAGTGTCATTTTAATAAGCCAGAACTCATTTATGGGTGCGTAAAGGTCCCTGAAACCTCTGCATTACCCAGCTGGTTTATATTACCATGAGGTGCTAGAACTCAAAAACACTGACGGCTTTTTATTCTTTTCTGCTTCTGAATTTCAGGACAAGCGTTAGTAGCAGGATTTTCTCTTCTTCCTTGTGCAGGCTTAGGTCTGTGTTTTGTGTGTGCTGCTATATTTGAGTTCCTTTATAGAAAATCTGACTCTCTCTGTATATGTGTGTGTGTGTGTATGTGTTGAATTAGTATATTTTTTGAAGCAGTTTTAGGTTTACAGAAAAATTGAGTGGAAAGCACACAGTTCCCACATACTCAGCACTCCCTCCCCACAACAGTCTCCCCTGTTACCCGCATCTTGCATGACTGTGGTACATTTGTCCCAAGTGATGAGCCTCTGCTGGTACATTTTTATTAATTAAAGTCTATCATTTACATTACATAGGATTTACACTGGTGTTTTTAGTATTTCCCAGTTGCAGAGCACCTTCTGACTTTGTCCCATTTTTTCTCTCTGCAATTCTGCATCATGAATGGAGATTGTCAGGAGCAGTTAAGGTCTCCACATCCTTCCAAACATTCCAGCAGCCTGAAGAGTGAACTGCCGATCAATCATACCTCGCCTGGCTATTCCTGATGGACAGAGCAAGGCTCTTCTCTAAACCAGCTTCGGCAAAGCTCCCAGTTTCAGTTTGGGAGGTGTTACATTAGAAAATCTTCCATAACCTATTCATAGACCTCATTCAGATTCTTTTTTTTCTGGAAATAGTTGCTACTGATAAGCTCACTATTAAACCTCATAAGACTCTGAATGGTATTTAGTGATTTCGTGATTTCATATGCCGTGCTGGTCTTTTTAATCTGAGCTCCAGTCAAATGGAACTATCTGCTGTTTCATTTGCAATAGGTAGTGGTGACTTTATTTTTGGACAGCTCTGTTGTGCGTGCTCAGTGCTTATACTGAGAGAAGCCTCTAATCTTCTTTCTTCTTCTTGTTCGTCTTCTTTTTATTTTGTCAACAGAATCTAAATTATAAATGGACAAAAAAGAATTCTTCCTATGTTCTCTCAACGAGGCCCCACACTTTCTCGTCTCTCATCTTTCCTTATTTTGTACTCCCATCCTAGATTGCCCTTCTCATCTCTTCTCTCACTTGCCCTGCCACTCCCTCTTGTTCTGACAATTCTCTCTCTGCCAATTGAGATTCTAGACATTATTCAAAACCCTCTTCTTTTCAGATGCCGCAGCTTGCATGAAACATTATCCTGATTCTGCAGTGAACCTGAGAACTCATTACTGTTCCCTGATCCTGCACGCTTTCGAATCATGTCACTCCCTTGCATAAAATACTTCCATGGTTTCCCATCCAGCTTTGAATTAAACCCGGGTTCCATACTTTGGTGTGCACAAAGTCCTGCACCTTCCTCTAGAGGGTCAGACTATACCACTCTCCTCCTGGCCAACGACCTTGCAGCATTTATAGCTGGTCAGCTTCACTGGTTCACTGATTCATACTGGTTCTCAGAGTGTGTTGCATAAACCTGTAGGGTGATATTCTTAATAATACTAAGATGTTATTTCCTTTTCCCCAACTGTATTGACATTTGCACTAATGATACAAAAGTAGTGGTGAGTATAACTTCTGGTGTCTTGGCACAAACCAAGGTAGTGGTGCCAGACCACACTAGTCATTGTCTTCCTCATAGCAATGAGCTCACTGAAAACTATCACTGAATATTCTTCATAATAAAGCTGTAGAAATTATTAACTGTGTTAAATTTTGACGCAAGGTACACATTCTTTTAATATTTTGTAGAAGGAAATGGTAAATAAACATCAAGCACTTTTGTGTAACAAAGGGCAGGCAGGGGTTGTCTTGTGGAAAGGGACTTGCATTATTGAGTTGCCAAACCGAACTACTCATTTTTTTTAAATGGAACATCAATTTTACTTGAAAGAACAACTGACAGACAAACGAAGGTTATTCAAACTTAGGCATTTCCCAGATGTTTTCTGGAAAATGAAGGAAGGGAGCCTGTTACTTCAAGAAAAACAGCTGACAGTATTTTTTGCCAATGATAAAATTTGAGCTTTCAATCCATCACTATAAGCAGGACAGTTTTCCAACACTCAAGGACTTTTTTTGTCATATCAGTGGTGATTTTAAGTAATATGATATTTTACATATTATGTAATATAATGTAATATAATGTGTCAATATTTGAAATATTTGCATAACTCAATGAACTAGTGTTTTCCATATGACCAAGGTATGGTATTTAAACCAACATGCATGAGTAAAAGATTCTTTCAAAAAATAGTGAATTTTAATGTAATAGAGTACAACAAATTCATTACTATGGTTTTCAATTTCACACTGCAACTAACCTTTAAAAAAACACCACTGGTTGAGCATTGGGATAATATCAAAGAAGACTCCCCATATCTATCTGAACATTTATTAAAATATTTTTCCTTTCCAGCAACGTATCTGTGGGAGCCCAGATTCTTTTCACATATTTCACCAAAACAGCATATCACAACAGATTGAATGCAAAAACAGGAGATTCCAGTGGCCTTCTATTAATCTCTGAAGGAGATTTGCAATACTATGAAATGGTACCTTTCATTTCACGAATATTTGTTTTGGAAAATATAGTTATTTTCATAGAAATTGGTTATTTCGATTAACATGTAATGAATTTATTGTTATTTTTAATGAATAATACATACTTTAAACTTCCTAGTTTTGATATCTATTACAGTACATATCAATAGATGTAACTTGCATAAACAGAAGCTGTTTGTAATCTTCAATAAATTTAAGAGTGTAAAGAGACATGAAACCAAAATATTTGAGAACTGTGCCCGCTAGAACACCCCTTAATGAGGACGTTAGGCCTAAAACTCCGAATTTGACCACCTGTCAGAAGAATCTAGGTGAATATTGCCTGAGTGCCTCCAAACTGGAAGAGTATATTCATATTTAAAAAAAAAAAAAAAACTACATGTATTTTGTTCAGGGTAGGACATGTGATCCAACTTTTCAGATGCTCCGTGGTGTGTGTGTAGGGATCTCTTGCTCCTGTTCTTTTCCCACCTCTATCCTTTCTCTCCTCTCATCTCGTCTCCCATCCAACTGATAGCCTGATTCAGCTTCTAGATTGTTTTCTTAATTTTTCCTTCTGCTAAGTAATTGTTTTCTGAAAGAATCCAAGCTTAACCAATGTTTAATGTTGTCTGCAAGGTCACTTTCATTTAGGTCATAGAATCCTCTGCCTGTTTTTTCTTTTGAAATTGGTCTTCAGGAGTAACATGGCTAGTTGTTCTCTCTATTACTTAATGATTTAAAAATTTGAGTTAGTTTTTAAAAAGTAGTAAGTAACTTAAAGATATTCAGTGACTACTCGTCTAAAAATATTTTTTAAATGAGCAAGAACTTTTATAGTAGATTTTAAATTCTTTTCTAAAAAAGCACTTCCTAAAATGTGGTAGATGTATGCAAAGTGATAGTACCTATCAATTTTAACTATAGCTAGCCCATAAAGCCTATGATTTCACAGATATTATTCCTTAGAATAAGTTTCAATTTTTAAAAAAATGAAGTGACTTGCAATATAGTCAAGGCAAAATTTAAAGTAAATTATAGTACAGTTGATATATGAAAACAGTATTATTTGAATGGCTGAAGCTGGTGAAATCATGTTGCAAAGAGAATTCCCAGGTTACGGCTTATTATACTTCTCCCACATTTGCCCCTTCAACTTCCACTTCAGAATTATTCAGTGATAGTTTCCCATGATGAAGGCTTTCAGATGGATTTTTCATTTTTTGCTCAACCCAGATAAGTGAAACTTTCATGAAACACCTTTTCCAGAATGCATTATGCAAATGTCCATAATACAGAAGGTGAGAAGAATTTTATGTAAATAAGTAAATATTTGGTTAGGATGATACAATTTCTAGATTTCTTAAAATCAAGACTTCATTTAGGGCAGACAGTATTTTAATCTGGTTGGAGGAAGAGGCTATCTTATTTTTTAATGAAGTTAATGGACCAATAAAAACTTTTGGTAACCTTCAAAGAAAAGGAAATTAAATAAACATTCCCCTCACCTCTCTAGGCTAACTTAAGGTTTCTAAAGTGCTTGTTGAGTTGATGTTCCTATCAGCTTTCTATAATGAAGTAGAATTTTAAAAACTACTTTTTCCCCAAATAATGAATTTTTTCTTAAGAAGAAAAAGCACACAGAGAAAGACAAATACCATATGATTTCACTTACATGTGGAATCAGAAAAAAAATGAACAAATAAAAAAGGCAGAACAGACCTATAAATAGAACAGATTAGACTGATGGTTGCCAGGAGGGAGGGGGTTGAGGTTATGGGCAAAATTGGTGAAAGATACAGGGTTCCAGTTATGGAATAAGTCAGGGGAATAAAAGATACAACATAGGGAGTATAGTCAATGGTATTTTAATAGTGTTGTATGGTGACAGATGGTAGCTACACTTGAGATGAGCACAGCATCAGATACTGACTTGTTGAATCACTATGTTATACACTTGAAACTAAAATAACACTGTGTGTCAACTCTACTTCAAGTTTTTAAGAAAGGAAAAGCATAGCTCATGCTATTAGATTGTAATATACAAAGCTGACCTTTTACATTAGAAATGACTTTAGTTATGGGTGTAACTAGAACATCTTCTTACACCCCAAAACAATTTTCTACTACCTGTTGCCTATGCTTAGGATGCTACCATTTTAGATTCATATTTTTAGGGTAAATATTGCTTCTCCCTCTTTTATAATATAGTTGCCGTTATGATAGGAGCCACTCTAAGTGATACACAAGTTAGTAAGAATGCTTACTTTTATGCCTAGAGAAAGCCTAAGGTAGCTTATTGGGAGAGCCTTTGGCGGCAAATAAAAGGAAACACTATGATTTGAACAAAAAAAAATGACATATTTTCTTGCATCATAAGAAAGGCAGAAATAGGTGTTTACAAACATATGCTTAACTCCTCAAAGGTATAAGGGCCAACATCTCTATGATGCTTTTGGCCCAAGGAAAGGGTTATATCGGTAGCAGTTTCCTTTTTATAAGGATTTTATTCAAAAACAGGGTTTCCAGAAGACCCCGAGTAGCTGTCTGCCCCTGTTGCATGTCTGCATACAGCTGGAAGGGAGATGGGAGAAGAGTATTTGGCTTTTTAGCCTCTAAAATGGTAGGAACAAGAAGAGGGGATGAAGAATACCACATCAGAGAAACTTCAAAAGACTGAATAAACAAAGGGGAATACGGTGTTGAAGAAGATAAAAGATGAATGAAAGGAAAAAGGCAAAACTAAATCATAATATCATAATAATACTTATCATTTTTATTAACCAAATCTATACTCTATGCCAGGTACTATGCTATCTGCCTTCCATACATGATCTCACCCAGTCCTCACAAAATTTTGTAGATCTCCTATTTGCAGAGAAGAAAACAAAAGTTAACTACTTGGCCAAAGACTTGTGTTAAAGCCAAGATTTGGCCTCTGCTTGCTCTGACTTTGGCATTGACTCTCCAGAGACCAGCCCTTAAAACATACGAGTTCCTCAAGTTTTCTGCTCTTGGAACTCATTACTTCAATTCTGAGTCTGATCTGATGCACAAGTGGCTTCTATACATATTGAATGCTTTGAGATGGACTTCTATTTTAGGAGAGTTCTGTTTATAAGTGGCCCATAGAAGGCTGTTTGTCTATTTAGAGTTGTCCTGTCAGCTTCTCTGGGTCAATTATTTCAGTGTGTTCCTGCAAGGTCACCTGCAGTGGCCTATCTAGGTCAGTTAACTTTAAACCAGAGATAAATCCACAGATTGGTTGTGAGACTGGTATTTATGTGAACTCCTAAGAGAGATATTCATTCAGACATATCGTCACCCAAAGGATGTTAAGGAATCAAAGATAAAGATGTGATCCCTGACTACCGTGTAAGAAAACTGAAAGCTAAGATTGTGTCTTGGTTATTTCATATCTCCAGAGCCTAACATGGTGCCTGGTATACATTAAACACTTGATAAAGTTTGTGCTTTCATTCAACAAATATTTGATTAGAGCCCGTTGTGTGCCAAGCAGTAGAAGCACAGCAATAAATAACATAGATGCAGCTCTTGTACACATGAAACATGTGTTCTTAGGGGGAGATAGGGAATGAAAAGCTAGCATGATCTTAAAATAAAGAAGGTCCAAATGTCCATCAACAGGAAAATCAATAAATAGTAGTAGAGTCAGCCAATGGAATACTACCCAGCAATGTGGATGAGCAAGTTGTTGATACCCCAGCCACATGGCAGGATCTCATAACGCATGACTGCACTGACATCAAGTTCAAAACCAGGGAAAACTCATCTATGATGGTAGAAGTCAGGCTAGTGGTCACTTTTGGAGAGGGGCAATGAAATGAGGGATGGGCAGGGGCTTCTAAAGGTCCAGATAATGTTCTTTATCTTGATGGGAGAATTGCTTCACAAAGTGAAGATTTCTCAGGCTCTCTGCTTATGACATCTATTTTTCCATATGCATGTTATAATTCAATTAAATAAACTTATCTTCAAGAAGTTAAATACTGACTGTGATAATGGCTATAAGGGCATTTCATGAGGTCCAAGGCAGCATGATAGACATTAGCTTTGGCGATCACTACTGTAGATAGAGTGGTCAGGGAAGACTTTCCTATGAGATGCTAGGCATGCTGAGCCCTAAGGGTGAGTAGGTGGCAACCAGGGGAAGAGCATCCCAGGCAGGGGGAATGGCATGTGCAAAGGCTCTCAGGGAAGAAGCATTGGGGCACACTTAAGAGAACAGAGGCCAATGTGGCTGGAGCGGAGTAAGTGGAGAGCAGAGTCAGACAAAACAAAGATAGTAGCAGATAGAGGTTACATCATGCAGGGCCTCAAGGCCATTTAGTTTATGGTCTGCCTTGTACCATCTGACTCTTCTTTTGCTCCCGGCAGCCTGCTAAGATCCCTAGCATGTTCATCTTCCCATCTTTTTTTTTTTTTATCTTTCCAGCAACCTTGGGAGTAGGCCATAAAATCTCTATTTTATAAGTGAAGAACCAAGGCTTGGGGAAGTTAGTTTGCCCAAGGTTACCCTTGGAAATGAGTATTATCATCAGGATTTGAACCCACGTCTCTTTGACCCCAAGGCTATGTTCTCAATTCCTGACTCCTGACCCTGCCTCTGAGCACTGGCATCTAAATAAACTTCTACTTGGCAGTATGACACATGTACCCTTAGGACTGTGAACAAAATACTGAGGAAATAGCCAACTCAACCCAAAGTCTGGGAAGGAGCATGTGAGCTAGATTTTGAAGACACATCTGGAATTTTCTTGCAGGCATGCTTTCTCAAGGGAACAGTAATGTGTAAAGCCTCAAAGCTGAGGATTAATCATCACAGCAGCTACTGTTTACAATCATTCACATTGTGCCAGGTTCTGCAGTGAATATTTCACTTGTCTCCAGTTAATTTTCACAACAATCCTATGAGGTCAGCATTGGCCCTGTTTTACAAATGAAAAACTGAAGTGTAGAGAGTTTAGTCATTTGCCCAGTGAGACACAGTGAGTGAGGTGACTAAATAAATGTTTTGTTTGTTTAGTTAGGGGTGAGAAAAATAGTGAACACGGACTGGTAGGCATCAAAATCCGGACATAAGCATAGCTCTGCCTCTGGAATCTGTGCCCCTGACTCTCCTACTGGGAGCTTGAGGTATCCAGGGAAATGGAAAGAGGGACTGTGGGGTTTCATGATCCTTGTTCTCCAAATTTAACTGACATTAATGTTTCTGAAGGCCTTCTCTCTCTCTTTTTTAAAGATTTTATTTATTTATCCATGGCAGACACAGAGAGATGCAGAGAGAGGCAGAGACACAGGCAGAGGGAGAAGCAGGCTCCATGGCAGGGAGCCCAGCTTAGGACTCGATCCTGGGTCTCCAGGATCACGCCCTGGGCTGAAGGCGGTGCTAAACCGCTGAGCCATCCAGGCCTTCTCCTTTTAAGCATTTTATAAGAATGTGTTTTTTTCCTTTTCATCTAGACTACAAGGCCCCTGAGGACAATCCCTTATTTTTCTGGACTTCCCGTTGCCTTCCCCTGGCCTTGAGATCAGAGGCTGAGTTGTTTTGTTGACCACTGAAACCTCAGGGTGGTGGGTAGGGCTAGGCAGGTAGCAGATGCTCTGTAAATGTTTCCTGAAGAACTGAGCACTCTGCTTATTTAACAAAGGTTAGAGTGATAATAGATTTGGCTTGGGTCAACAATCAATTCTCAACATTCACATGGTGTGTACTTACTTTTATTTCAATTACTTGAGATTTAAAGCAAAAGCAAGGTGTGTTGGTGGCCACTTCCTCTCCTGCTCCATTACCTCACCCCATCCCACTCCCATAGTCATGCAGAGCTGGTATTGACCCAATGTTGGAAGGAATTCTGAATATAAATTCTGTGAGGTTCCTTGGTTGGTGCTATCTTGTGAGGATTTGTGACTTAGGCAGTTAAGGCTGGCCTGCTTAAAAGAAATTTATGTTATGGTGTCATTTTTATGAGAAAAACAACTGGTACCTTATAACTCAGTTGAAACGTTTTCAAATGCACACAAATAACTATGATTTTTCTGTACAGGTCCAACAATACTAGTACCACTGGATCAGACCAGGAAAGCCTACATGGCTTAGTAATAAGTTCATTCCAATCTCTAGGCCTGGCTGTCCAATGCAGTATCCACCAGCCACATGTGGCTTTTGGACACTGTCAGTGTGGTGATTCTGAATTGAGATATACTGTGGGTGTAAAATAACATCAGACTTCAAAAATATAGTACAAAGAAAGAATGTAAAATATCTCATTAATCATTTATATAATTATCTGTTGAAATAATATTTTTGACATATTGGCTTCAACAAAGTACATTAATATTTATTTCACCTGTTTCTTTTTGCTTTTTAAAATGTGACTTCCAGAAAATGTGAAATTATACATGTGGCTAACCTTGAACAGTGGTGCTCTAGAATGTGACAAATATCAATCTGGTAAAAATCTGCCTCTTTTATATCTGCCCCTGACTTCAGTAGTCCTGCTTTTCCCAGAGTTACACAGTTAGTTAGCTAAAGCACCCACTTCCCATCTCTGTACATTCTCAAAACCCTACTTCATTTCCCAATGAAGTCAAAATTCAAGCCAGCCTTCAGTCTGGTATAGGTCTAACCATTATTTTCTCCTGGCAAGACTTGTATTGATTCTAATGATGAAAGGACTTTAAATGTATATAGAAACTCATAATTTTTAAAAAGAACTCATATTATGTTATCAAATAGCTATGAGTATGCCAAGGCAGAAATTAGAATTATCACCATTTTCCAAGTGAGAAGCCTAAGGATGATACCACATTTATTTATTTAAACCCAGCCCTATTCCAGAAGGGTTTTTAAAACTCTGGCCAATTCAGAGAATGTAAGTGGCTTTTCCAAGATGACACAATGGTTGATAGAACTGAGACTGGAATTATCTTCTTACTCTTTCTTCTACAATAGTGGTTCTGAGACACAGCATCCCATGATCAGTTGATAAAATATATCTTTTTAAAAATAATAATAAAAACAGCAAAGTTCTTAGCTGACTTTCTTTTTATATAAATTAGAACTGATTAAAAGATATTCAAAAATAATTTCTCTTTCATACACTGCATTCATTTTTTTTAAACAAGCACTTGTGGAGTGCCTGTCTCATGCAAAGCACTAACTTGGCTCTGGGGAAACATCCATGAACAAATAACAAGAGAGACATATCATCTAACAAATTTAATCATAAGTAACAAGTAATAAGCATAAAGGGCTGTGGAATCTACTCTCTTAATAACTTTCAAGTGTATTATTATACAGTACTGTTAATTATAGTCACCATGCCATATACTAGATCCTCATGACTTACACCTTAGAGTTGGAGGTTGTATGGTTTGGTCAACATCACCCCATTTCCCCCATCCCTTAGGCCTTTCTTGGCAACTACCATTCTACTCTCTATTTCTGCAAATTCAACATTTTCTAGAATCCACATACAAGTGAGAACATAGAGTATTTGTCTTTTTCTAACTTACTTCATTTAGCATAATACCTTTTAGGTCCATCCATGTTGTTACAAATGGCAAGATTTCTTTTTTTTTTTTAATGGCTGAATAATCATTGTGTATGTGTGTGTATGTGTGTGTTTGTGACATTTTCTTTATCCACTCATTCATTGATGATCTCTTAGGTTGTTTCCATGTCTCAGCTCTTGGGAATAATGCTGCACTGAATGTAGGGGTGTTGCTATTTCTTTCATGTAGCCTCTCCCTTTCCCTGAGATATATACCCCAAAGTGGAATTGCTGGATCATATAGTACTTCCATTTTTAATGTTTTGAGGAAACTCCATACATTTTTCCAGAGTGGCTACATCAATTTACATTCTCACCAAGAGTATGGAACAAGGGTTCCATTTTTCCTATAGACTCGCTAGCATTTGTTATCTCTTATTTGTTTTTTATGATAACCATCAAACAAGTATGAATTGAGGGATTCCTGGGTGCCTCAGTGGTTGAGCATCTGCCTGGTCAGGATCAGGTCAGGATCCCAGGGTCCTGGGATCAAGTCCCACATCAGGCTCCCCACACGGAGCTTCTGCTTCTGCCTCTGCCTGTGTCTCTGTGTCTCTCATGAATAAATAAGTAAAATCTTAAAAAAATAACAGATATGAGGTGATATCTCATTGTGGATTTGATTTGCATTTCCCTGATAAATGATGTTGAGTATCCTTTCATTTTACCTATTGGCAATCTGTATAACTTCTTTGGAAAAATGTCTAATCAAGTCCTCTTCTCTTTTTTCATTGGATATTTTTTTGGTATTAAATGAATTCCTTATATATTTTGTATATTAACCCCTTACCCATAAATGGTTGACAAATACTTTCTCCCATTCCATAAATTGCTTGTTGTTTCTTTTGCTGTGCAGTAGATTATTAGCTTGATGCACTCCCACTTCTTGATTTTTACTGTTGTTGCTTGAGCTTTTGATGTCATACCCAACAATTCATTGCCAAGACCCATGCCAAGGAGTTTTCCCCCTATGTTTTCCTCTAACAGTTTTACAGTTTGAGGTCTTATATTTAAGTCTTTAATGCACTTAAGTGAATTTTTGTGAGTGATATAAGATAGAGTCCAATTTCATTCCCTTGTATGTGAATATCCAGTTTTTCTAATATCATGTATTGAGTATTCTGTCCTTTTCCCATTGAGTATCTTGGTGCCCTTGTCAATTTTCATTGCCTATATATCACAGGTTTGGTTTTAGGTGTCTGTTTTTATGCTAATACTGTTTTGATGACTAGAGCTTTGTAAAGCAGGATATTTCAGGCCACCTGAAGGGCCTGTAATGGTGTGTTAAACAACCATGTCTCACAGAATAAAAAACAAAAACAAACAAAAACACTTGACTTGTAGCATGTGCCAATTTCCATGGTATAAATATTTCTAGCCTGGCTTCCAATAGGCTGTCACCAAATGTGGAGTTGGAAAGAGGTATATGGTAGCACCCATTATATATCGCTTCCTACCATACAAATACAATAGATGCTAGTAACTTCAAAAGCACAGGTAATGTTAAAATAATTGGGAAGCAATGAATTTTGAGGATGTGTTACTTTTGTTTTCAATATAATTTATTTAACTATAATTTATACTCTCTTTTAATAAATAACCACCTCACAAAATTCCAGCAAATTTAACAGTCAGCTCCGAAGCGCCTGTACAAGATAGCTCTAGCACACCAACAGTTCTGGCATCTTCCACACAATCACAATCCTTGTTGAAGAAGTCCTCACTGTTCCCTCTTCCTCTGTTCCTTACAGATCAGCAAACAACAGCTGCAGACAGTCAAGGACCGGTTTCAGGCTTTCCTCAATGGGGAAACCCAGATCGTGGCTGATGAAGCCTTCATGAATGCTGTCCAGAGTTACTACGAGGTAAGACTCACCATGCAGAAGAATGTCAAGACTGCTCAAGTCTGAAGCCCAGAATTTCCAGACTACTGTTCAGTGGGAACAGTAGCCTTGACCTCTTACAGGACCATTCCCCCCAGGGCAAAAGTGTTGATGACTGGTTATAATTTTAAGAAATAGCAGCATTATGTTTAGGAAAAAAAAAAAAACAAATCAAAGCCACTTGCTAACCAACTAAACAAGAAATTATATGCAAAGCACTTAGCGCATTGCCTGCTTTATGTATAATTTCTTGTTTCATCTGTGTAATAGTCTCATGAGTTAGGTGCTGATATTATTCTCATTTATGAGTAAAGCAACTGAGGGTCAGAGAAGTTAGGCCCATTCCTCAAAGTCACACAGCTGTTAAAATGCTACAAACTAAGACTTGAACTGAATTGGGAGATCTTCCCTACCAACTACACCCTTTGTAAAGGATGTTAACATCTCCTAAGATGGTACCTTCACTAGCTTCCTTTTTCTTTCTGTTAAAATATCCTGAATATACATCACAAGTGAATTTTTACCTCTAGACCTCAGGGGTTTATTTATCAGTTAAGTGATTTTGGAATTCTGATAGTATATTTAAATTTTATACTTATTCTTCCATAATGTGCACATTAGGTATTGTTTATACATTATTAATGAGGCAGATGTGCCATACGTTCCTTTGGGCCATGTTTACATGATGTGCATATTTTTTTTAAAGTTACTATATGTCATTAAAAGATATTTTACTATGCACTAATCTTTTTTCATGTGAACCAGATATTCTCTTTATTTGGAATCCTGTGCTCCAAATGACATCCATTGTCAAAGCTAGATTAAATCCACTAGAAACCAATCCCTCTGTGTTGAAAAACTCATGGCATCCTGCCATATGCAACTCAAAGTGATAACAATAAACTAAAATAAGTGTAAGGGAATCCAACAAACTGATTTTTTTCCCCATAGGATAACTTTATTGATTTTCTTCCTTCTTTCCTTTCTGTTTTTAATTATTGGGTAGCAAATTATTTCCAAACAAAAAGATTGGTGTTCCTGCTTCACTGAGACTCCAAACACATGCATCCTTCCACGTATTGGGCACTCCAGTCCTCGATAGATGCTTAAAAAATGTTAGTTGATTGATTCAGTAAAATTCTCCTTCCCAATCTCTGAAGCACTTGGCTCGTTTCACAGAGTGTAGAGGAAGACTGCAATTAGATCTTGTGCAAATGCTATTGATTGGTTTCCTAATTAGTGTTTAATAGTAAACAGTCTTTGTTTCTGTGGTGTTTGCTGGGTCCTGCTGCAGACTCATTTTACACATTTCCTCAATGAAGTTTCTGTTTGGATTTGTTTTAGAAGTTTGGTTCATTTTTATGTTTGTCAAATTTATGCTTTTTTCCCGTTTTACAAATAGCATTAATTATTGTCAATAAGTATCAAACTTCTTTATCAGATGTGATGCAATATTTTATTTGAATTTAACAGAATGTGGAAATGAGATTCAGAACCATGATGATGGTATGGCAGTGAATAACCTGAATATGTTTAACAGAAGATTTTGTTGAGAAACTGCCAGGGAATGAAATTAATTCTCCTCCCTTTTTCAAGTTTAGAAATCCAGTTCAGACAGGCAGACCCTCACCAATAATTCTCCATGTTTAGAGTTATTCACCAGTTTGTAAATTCGTAGATTGCAAATCTTAATTAGAAAGCTCATTTGACTAATGACATAAATTAGAAGAAAGTGCCATTTCTATCTATTAATTAACTTTGAAAATTAATAGTCATCAATGTGCTAATGAGTCTCTGGAAATTACCGTTATATCTATAGTGGTCCTGATATATTTTTTTTCTGTAGCGGCTAGTTTATTTGAAAGAGCTTCTTTTTAGTTTGGTAAAAATACAGGCATTGTGAAATGGAGTAGGTAATATTAACACATGAGTAACAGGAAATAATGTGGGGTATTGATTATTTACTGTATTCATTAGTAAACTTTAGAGAGTCTTGGGATGCCTTTTCTGGGAAATCTAATCTTCTAAAGCAAAGGTCCCCAATTAAGGGATCAAGATTAACAGTTTCCTTGAGAGAGCTCCAAGTTCATTACTCCTCCCTTTTTCCCTCTCCCTTCACTTTTGGGCAGTAGAGGAGGTAGGGTTTCTTTCTTCACCCTATTCCAGGATCTAGTGGCTTCCTTGTCAGTATCTATCTTGGTCAAGATTCTTTGGATTACAAGTGACAGACACCTAGGTCAAACTGGCTTAAGCCAAAAATGAGATTTATTCACTCAAGCAACTTAAAAGGCCAGGAATAGACCTGGTTTCAACTGTGGCTGGATGCAGAGACTCCAAAGATGCCAGCAGGATGGATATCTTTCTCCCCACACTTTGGCTTTGTTCTTCCCTGTGTTGGCTTTATTCTTGGGCTGGTTCTCCGCATGTGGAGGATCCTGGCAGTTTCAGGTCATGCACTATCAGCTTAGCAATCACAGGAGGAAGAAGAATACCTCTTTCCTTAGAGTCCCAACAAAAGGCCCTAGGTGACTTGGGCTGACATGGGTCATATGTCCTTTCTGGAGCCACTCACAATGGATGGAGGGTGAACTAGACCCGGGGATGAGTACTATGACAGATACCACCTCTGGAGGCTGTGAACAGGCTCAACCACACAGGAACCATCTATAGTGAAAGTGCAGTGATTTCTTGTTGAGAAATGAGGGTGCTTTTTACTAGAGGGGGGAATGTATGCTTGACAGGCAAAACCAATAGATATCCTTCTAAATATGTGTTCAATCTCTGTCTGCATGTCTCTCTCACATACACACACATATGCATTCTGTCCCACTATACCACACTTTCCCATCTCATTTTGCCAATGGTAATGATATTTTTTTAAAAAACCAACCTTTCCTCAAAAAGTTCTGAGATGACTATACTAGAAAAAGTTGTTGCAGGCATTAGCCTTGTTTTGCCAAAGCAGTAATGGTTTTTCAATACATTAGAATAGTAAAGAAAAAAATTTTAGATAAAAAGAATGGGTAGACTGTTCTTTATCCATCTGTGCCCATTCAGTCCAGTCTGAACCCCATTGGCCAGCATGAGCATCAAGCATCTTGGGCCTGGGACCTAACTTGGACCAGGGTAACAGGAGACCAGTGTTCTCTCTGGCTTTTGAGATCGTGAAAGTTTATTTTATCCTTTCCTAGTGGCCTCAATTGTCAAAGCCGATCAAGCAGAGCAACAGATTAATCCTTTAATCTCTTCCATCCTGGCTTTGAGGGCTGGGCACTGAAGTGGGTACTCTGAGATCTGGGAGATCTGACCTGGTGACTCCTGGTCCTGCAGCTGTGGTCCTGAAACATCAGAGAGTTCACCCATTTCTCCATGGCCCCTACATCTTCCCTAACTCTCAGTGTTTTTAAGACAAATGTTTAAAACATAAGCCTTCCCATCCTACATTCTCACCCTCACTCCCTATGTCCCTGCTTCGTTTTGGTTCCTTTGGGTGCTGGTCCTGGCATCGGAGAAAAGAGGTAAGATAGAAAAGTTACAAATTACAAATCCTCTCTTACTCAGAACCTATCTTGAAGGAAACATGGGGATTTAGTGGGAAATGGGGATGTGGAACAAGGCAGAAGGTATACACATACCATTTTAGAATCCCTCTCTGGGCTTTAGTCAGTGAAACTACTCTGATTGAATTTGTTTTGTTTTATTTTGTTCTTAGCCAATCTCTAACAAAGGCCTGCTTGGTTTCTTTCAAACTAACTTTGCTGTGTAAGACAGAATTTTATAGTTGCTAGCTACAAAAACTGATTGACTGGCTAAATTAAGCCCCAATAATAATAATAATAATAATAATTATTATTATTATTATTATAAAATAATAACAGCACAACAATAGCAATAAAAGTTATCAGAGGAAATAACCAAGCTACAGAAAAGAAAGAAACCCAGCAGCTTAACGCCAGGAGACCAGGAGGCAGGATATAATGGACACCCCATCATTGGTATGACTTTCCTCCAACCCCTTCCATTCTTGCACCATCCAACTCTGAATCTGATCCCCACAGAGGGAAGTCTGACTGGCCAACCTCAGGTTACAACCTACCACATGGCTAAGAAAGGACATACTCCCATGACTGACAGGCCCACTGAGACTGGGTAGAGTGGCAAAGACATTCTGGGGCTGAGGCACTGCTATCGGTAAGGGAAGGACCACTGGTAGGCATAAACTGCAGGTGTCCTCTACACTGGATGACAAACAGTATTCAGTGATTCTGATTGACCTTTTAAAAAAATCTAAGAAAAGTAGAAGTTAGTTCATATCTGGGTACTTTTCTGAAATGAAGCTAAATATTTTCCAATAGACAAAACCACCGTAAGTCCTCAGTGGCCTTAAGACAGATGTATCCCTAGAAGAGTCACTACCCATTTTAAAGTTATTTGTTCTCATAGGGAAGGTAGAGCAAGGAAGGAGGTAGAAGAGGTAAGACTGATTAGGAGGATGTTTTGTGTCTGAAAGACATGGGATTGAATTCTAGTTCTACTGCACATTGACTGTGGGACCTCAGCTGAGGCTAAGCCTCAATTACTCTATCTGTAGTAGGACCTTACTGCGTAATTGTTGTCAGGATAAATTCACATACACACTCCCCACACACACCACCTCTCCCTAAATCTGGCACCTGGAAAGTGCCATCAGAAATATACTAAGTTTAGGGCAGCCCTGGTGGCTTAGAGGTTTAGCCCCAGGATGTAATCCTGGAGACCTGGGATCGAGTCCCACATCGGGCTCCCTGCATGGAGCCTGCTTCTCCCTCTGCCTGTGTCTCTGCCTCTGTGTGTGTGTGTGTGTGTGTGTGTCTCATGAATGAATAAGTAAAATCCTTATTTTTTTTTAAGTAAAATCTTTAAAAAAAAAAGAAATATACTAAGTTTGGGTGGGGGAATGGTGATTACTACACATTTGCTGCATAGAAATAGTAGGAGAAAGTTGATAAAATTGATCCACTTCCTAGTTTCTGGGCCTGGACATGGGGTAGTGGATGTACAAGGCTGAGGCTGAGGCTCAGGGTATAGGAAGAGGAAATAAGGTGCTAACCTACCACCAGCTACCCCAAGTCCCAGTCCCAGATCTGCTTCTGAAGTTTACCCTGGGATCTTTTATTTTTGGTGAAAGGTATCTTTCAGATCCAAAGGTGCATTTTATTTTAGAAAATAACATGCTCTTTGCCTCAGTGAAAGTAAAATTTGTAATTTTTTCACGTAGGGAGAGGTGTTTTAAGTGATTATGAAGTAAAACATAATATAAAAATTATAAATACATAATATAGAAGTTATAAAAATAGATGATACCAAAAAAAATCAAAAGCACATGATTAGAAAACCACCTGTAATCCCATCATCCTAGACAACCACTCTTAAATAGTGGTATGTATCTTTTCAGGTATCTTTAATGTGTCTCTACACATAAAAATAGCTATTTGATTTCCAAATTAAGACTATCAGGAAGATAACTACCAAATATTAGTAACCCACTTGTTTCATTTAGAACAGTGGGTTTCACATTCTTTCCTACCTCTGTGAAAGTCACACTTATTACATATTCTCATCAGTTTTATTACCCATACTGTTCTCAATCCATGCTCCTATCCCCCAAGTTGACCTTACCTCTACCATTGAAATCATCTGCTTTGACAGTGTATCAGGACACCTTTTGATGCTAATGAAAAAATATCTTTTTTCATGGCTGCATGATATTCTATTTTAAAATAACAGCTAATTTTTATTACATTATATAGTGAATATAACAGGCACCATTACAGACACCATGCTCACCAACTGATATGCATTATTTCAGTGACTCCTCATCCAAATCCTACATGAGAGAGTAATTAAGATTCCCATTTGAAATATGGGGCAGTGAAAGCCCAGAAAGGTTAAGTAACTTGTTCAGGTGACAAAGGAAGCAACTGGTAGTCGGGATGTGAACCCTAAATCATCTGATACCATGGTCTACTCTTCTCAGTACCTGAGTCCATTTATTAGTACCAACCAAGTTGCTGTGGTGTTTTTAAACCTTATTTACTCTAACATCTAGGTATTTTTCTTATTTATGTTGGAATAACATGCTTTTGTAGAGCAGGAAAGGATTTGAAAGTGGGAGCTGGGCCAATTATACCCCATACCTTGTACAGTCATTAAGTACTGATGTGCGTGTGTGTTCCTGAGACAACCTTGAAATTGCCTGGTTCTGGCAATGGAGGGAAAGACTGATGGATGAGGTCTAGTCACTGAATTGACTGCCCTTCACCATTCTGTATTTATTTGTTTATCTTCCATCTCCCATTATGACCTGTCTGGGAAGTTGGCAGAGGAGCAGGAAGGATTTATGGATGTGCCGCATAGAACTGTGCCTGGGGTTGAAATCTCTTGCAATAGCCACCAAAAAACAAAACAGGAAACAGAAACACCAGCTATAGCTCCCCACTACAAATCAGTTTCAAGGGTGGTTTTAGAGATACCCAAGCACATCAGCACTCAGGGGCAGTATTCACTACAGAGCGAGGCTAGCCTAGATCCTTCTGACTCTTCCCTTCTGACAGACTGAAAAGCCAAGACAGATGATGTGCCTGGAAAATTAGTTTTCTGCTGCCACTTTCTCTCCCCATGGCTGCCTTGCCTCCTGTTTGGCACTTCATCTTTGTTGTCTCCTCAGTCTCTGGCCTCCTTCCTCATGCTCTTGACATTCCGCTCATCTCCTTTCATTCTGGGACCTGGCAGTCATAACTTATCTCTGGACAGATGAAGCTCTCTGCTTTTCAAAGGACTTTCAGTTTGATCCTTGTCAAAGAAGGCTGGCTGAATTAACCTCATGTGACAGCAAAGGAGAGTGAGGTTTCTTGAAGTGAAGTGACTTGTCTAAGGTCATTCACTAGTGGTTGAATAAATATTGAGTAGCTACTTTAGACAAAAGAAGGGACTATGTGAAGCAGATGATGTGTGCAGGATCCAGAGGTCACCCAGTCAGTTATGGATGCCAGCTGGGAGCAATGTGCCAGCATCCTCATTTCTTATCCCTGTTGTCATGTCCCTTGGAAAATCCAGCCTCAGTCCATTGTTTTAAGAGACTGATATATTGTGCTTGCTTATTTTTACATTCACCTTCTTATTCCCATTCAGGTATAATCTTAATAGGGTCTCTACTTTGAGACATCTACATTGTTCATGTTGTTTATTCACTCCTTCAACACAGCACCAACTATTTTCCAGGCACTGTCTTAGGCACTCAGAAAAAAGGAATGGGGAAAAAACAGCTGCAACTTCTGCCTTCCTGGGACTTCTAGTCTAGCTGGAGCTCAGATATTAACCAGTCACAGAGACAAATAGCGACAGAGGGGTTTTGGGGGAAAAGAAGATGGGGCTAAGAGCTTATAATGGAGGCCTGTTCCAGGTTTGTGGGACATTGGTATGGACAGATGAGATGAGAGTATGGCTGCTTTGTTGATCAAATGCTCTAAGTCATTGATGTTCATTAGAACTGACAACAAAGAATTAATCCCTTTGCATCCCCACTGCCACCATCACACATCTGTGCTCCTGAAAGTGCCCCCCACCTGGCCTCCTGTCTATTCTCCTAGTCCCCTTCAGGTTGGTTTTCCACATTAAAGCCAGAGAATCTAAACTTGATCATGCCATGTCCCTGCTTAAAACCTTCAGTTGTTTCCCACTGCCCTTCAAACGAAGGCCAATATCCTTAATGTGGCCTCCTATACCTTCCACTACCTGGCTCCTTCCTGCCATTGGTCTTCCTGCCGTTACCCGACCCCTCACTGCCACAGCTACAATGGCTCTCTATTTCCTCGACACTCTGGGTCTTTACACATATTGTTCCTTCTCTCTGAAATACTCTTTCACTCTCTTTTTTACCTACCCATAATTTACCTATCCTAAAGGAGTTTTCCTCCAAGAAGTCTATCCTTACTCCATACTGGAATAAATTCCTCGCTATAGACACTGATGGTCCCATCTATTTCCCCTTGAAAGCACTTATCCTAAAATATAATATTTCTTTTTTTTTCCTATGGGATTATTAGAGTGATGTCATGGAGGCATGAAGGCTGAATTTGGATCTGTTTTGCCCACCCCTGTATTGCTGGCACCTAGCACAGTACCTTCCACCTAGTGAGTGCCCAAAGAAAGGATGAATGTGATCATGAAGAAGAGTATAAACATTACAATGGAAAGGGCAACCTCAAATTTTTTTAGTTCAATTCTCTTCATGTACAAATATGAAACTGGAGAACCAGAGAGGAGAGGTGATTTACCCAAGGTCACACAGCAAGTTAGTAGTAGAACTGGCCTGGGACCATGATTTATAGCTTCTGCCTCAATGATATACCCCAGAAATGCTATACTCTGTTTGCCTCAATACTTTGATGTTCTTTGAGACCCAGACCTATAACTGAGATGCAATGTATTAGGTAAATGGAGAAACTATCTGCATTAAACATTACAGATTTTCAGGTAAATCCTTTATTTCATTAAATCTCATAAGGCTCATGAGGTTTTAGTTGAAGTTCTTTTTCTACAATTGATTTTTAAATGAACTCTGAGGTCTCAACTGAGTACAGGTTAGTTCCCAGGCACAGAAGAACAGGCCATGGCCCTTGCCTGTGAAGAAAACCCTCAGCGCCCCTTCATTCTACATGAGTTCATTAATTTGGGAGTAGATAGAGACCACCTTTCTAAAATCTCTCCTCCCCAAGGAAGGCTTTTCAGTGAAGCAGGAGGCAATGAGAGTCCCCCAAGCAATGCTGTCTCCTGGCTAACAAGGGTATTTCCTGAAATCTGACAGGGGAGCGAACATTTGTTCTGCCTCTGGAAGGATATTTATGCACCTTCTGAAGTGTGACCAGGACACAGCTCAAAAGCGTCAGATGTTTCCTCTTCATGAATATGAAGCAGTAGTTTCACCACTTGTATTACACCCTAGAACAATGTAGCTTATGTATACTTCCCAACGGTGGGCACTGGAGCGAAAGTAAATTGTTCTTAATGGATGGCTTGGTCCCATGACCCTAGGCAGCATCAACAAATCAACCAGGGGTTCTTTATCAGACAGAAGAGGCTCTCCACCAGGCAGGTGAGACCCTTAGGGAAGGAAGGAACCAGGGTGAAGACAAAAACAAAAACAACCACAAAACCTTTGTAATCAGACAGTTTGAGTTATCAAGAACAAGTCTCTATCCCTCTCTGGAGTCTTGGTTTTCAGTCTATAAAATGGACTGAATATAATGCCTACCTTCTTTATTCATTCACTCTTAAAGTGCCAGGCTCTATACTAGAGGTGAATGACATTGTATGGAACAGGGAGGACACAGTCATAATAGAGTTCACATTTCAGGAAGAGAGAGATTAAATACATATTTACCCAACTCTTGTTCAATTTTCAAGTGTGGTGAGCATCATTGAGAGGATAAAATCAAATATAAATGATGGTTAACATGTAAGTGTCAGACCTCATGCCAGGTACTTTGCACGTAGTAACAATACTATGTGGGGTTCTGGTCCGAGATTGCAATGTGGAAAGACCCTGAACTCACCTTCTCCACTGGGACAAACCAAATCTACACCTACTTATGGAGCAATTCCTCCTGAAGAAGTGAGAGCTGACTGAATAGCTTCTGCATGATAAAAACTGAAGAGACCACAAGGAGACCAGTAAGAGACAGGGACAGGGTAACCAAAGGGACTCCACACCCCCAAGCCTGCTAAATGCAATAGGGAGGGACAGTGCTGAGGTACCTGGAGGGCACAGAAAAAAGCCACAGTATAAAAGTGCAATGACAATACAAAGGGACCAGAACATGGCCAGCTGGCAGAGGAGCTGCTGGAACTCTGGGTCAGAGAGACCAGTAATCAGCATGGTTTACACCCCCTCCACACAACAGGAGCACCGGTCTGGACACCATAGCCCTCTGGAGGCTTCAGCAAGCCCAGGGCCTCTAGACAACGCCAGCCCCACCCATCCTCCAAGGTGCCCCCAGCCCTGTGCATACCCAGACACCTCTGGTCATGGCTCACTACAGCTCTAGCTGATAGGACAAGATGACACAGATACAGAGCACCCCAGAACACTGTAGGCCCACACCACTTTGGCTTAAGGCAGTTTGCCAGAGCACCCTGGTGCATGCACAGTGCTCCAGGACCTTGTGGCCCATGCCTGCTTTGGCCCCAGGATCCTCCAACCCCCACGAGGGCATCCCCTGTGCATAATACCCCAGGAACTGCAGTACATGCCCTCCTTGGTTCCAGCCACCCAAGGACCTTAGTTCCAGGTCATGCATGCCTTCCACGGAGTTCCTCAGCCCAGACCTCACCTCAGCTCCAGTCATAGTGCTAGGACACCTTTGCAGTGAGCACTTGGAGACACCCTGGCTTAGAAGAGTTGCGAGGATATGGAGAAAAAGGAATGCTCATGCATTATTGGTGAGAATGTAAATTGATGCAGCCACTATGGAAAACAGTGTGGAGGTTCCTCAAAAAATTAAAAATAGAAATACAATATGATCCTGTAATTCCACTACTGTGTATTTAGCCAAAGAAAACAAAAACACTAATTTGAAAAGGTATATGCACCCCTATGTTCAGCACAGCAGTATAGTAGCCAAGGTACAGATGCAACTTAAGTGTCCACAATAGATGACACACACACACCACTTCTTTATTATGTGTACACACACATGCACATGTGCACACATAAGAATATTACTTAGGCATAAGAAAAGAATGAGATCTTGCCATTTGCTATAACATGGATGGACCTGGAGTATTATTCTAAGTGAAATAAGTCTGATAGAAAAAGACAAATACACCTACATGTGAAGTCTAAAAAACAAAACAAATGAATAAATAAATAAAAAGCAGAAATAGACTCATAAATACATAAAACAAATTGATGGTTGCCAGAAGGGAGGAAGTAGGGCATGGGCAACATGAGTGAAGGGGAGTGGGAGATAATAGGCTTCCAGTTATGGAGTGAAAAGGTCACAGGGATAAGAGGCAGACCATAGGGAATATAGTCCATGGTACTGTAGTAGCGCTGTATGCTGACATATGGTAGCTACACTGTGGTGAGCGTGGCATAACATATGAACTTGTTGAATCACTATGTTATATGCCCGAAATTAATGTTAACACTGTATATTGACTGTACTTCAATTTAAAAAGTAAAAAAATAATAATAATAACCATAAAAATAACCCAAATGTCATTACTATGGGCCACTTTTTAAAGTCGTTATCTTGTATGGATCCATTTAAGCTTCATTTAAAAATACTTATGATGTAGAAACTACTATTATCCCATTTTATAGATGAAAAAACGGAGATACAAGGAGCTTAGCTTGACAAAAGAAACACAGCCAATAAGTGGCAGAGAAAGAGCCCACCTAGTTTGAGCAGAGTCTATATAGTATACATTGCCTTTCATTATATTACTGTCCCATTTAATCCTTTTAACTACCTGGTAACTACTATTATTATTTTCATTTTCCAGATGTGGACACAAAAGCAAAACATGTAAGTGATGTCTCTGAGTTCACACAGCTAGGAGGTAGTGGGACAGGATGCTGGTCCCTTCCATAATGCTAATCAGCCCAGCCATCAGTCCTAAGAAACTGGTATTTCCAGGGCTGAGTCCCTAATATCTTTCCTGTCCTTATTCTTTCTCAGGTGTTCCTGAAGAGTGATCGTGTGGCCCGTATGGTGCAGAGTGGGGGCTGCTCCGCCAATGACTCCAGGGAAGTCTTCAAGAAGCATATTGAGAAAAGAGTGCGCAGCCTGCCCGAGATTGACGGCCTCAGCAAGGAGACTGTCCTTAGCTCCTGGATGGCCAAGTTTGATGCCATCTACCGTGGAGAAGAGGACCCCAGGAAGCAGCAGGCCCGGATGACAGCCAGTGCAGCCTCTGAGCTGATTCTGAGCAAGGAGCAGCTCTATGAGATGTTCCAGAACATTCTTGGGATCAAGAAGTTCGAACATCAGCTTCTATACAATGCATGCCAGGTAATGTGTCTATCACCAGGGCCCCAACCTGTGACTGAGTAGAGTCACATTATCACTCCTGTGTGCCCTAGGCACTGTTTTCTTTATGGGCCATTTCTTCTTTTTTTAAATTTATTAAGATTGATTGATTGATTTGAGAGAGAGAAAGAGAGCATGTGCATGAGTGAGGGGAGAAGTAGAGGGAGAAGCAGACTCTCTGCTGAGCAAGGAGCCCAATGTGGGGTTTGATCCCAAGACCCTGAGATCATGACCTGAGCCAAAGACAGATGCTTAAATGACTGAACCACCCAGGTGCCCTCATGGGCCACTTCTTAACTGAAAAAAAAAATAAAATAAAATTATATTTTAAAGCCACACTGGTAAAAATTTAATATAATTCAGTCCAGAATATGTTCACATTTATCCTCTGGTTTTAAAAGAAATGAAAACATTTTTGTACATACCTAAAAGTCTTGTGGGCCCTACACACTGTGTATATCCTGTCTAATAGGTAAGTTGGTTTTATGAGTATGGTCTGACTCTCATGTGTTGAAAATGCTGAAAGATCAAAACATTTTTTAAAAAAAGATGGTTTTGCCTTTAAAATAGATGTTTACCAGTTGAGTGGCTTGTACTTCCTCAGCTGAGGTAACAAATGGACTTAGTACCTCATCATTAAGAATAATTATTTAAAATAGAAGGCTTCCAGAAGGTCTGAGTAGTACATCATAGCAGTATATTAGTCACATCACGAATTTCCAGGTGGATTTGAGGGAGCTAGCTGACACTGTGCTTAGACCCACTCAAAATGGGCCTATGTTTTCTCTGGATCAAAGAAGGGTTGTGGGAATGAGGTGCTCTAGATCTTCATTTCCTTTTTTTTCTTTTAAGATTTTATTTATTTATTCATGAGACACACACACACACAGAGGCAGAGACACAAGCAGAGGATAAAGCAGACTCCATGCAGGGAGTCCAATGTAGGACCGAATCCCCAGACTCTGGAATCACGCCCTGAGCCGAAGACAGATGTTCAACCACTGAGCCACGGAGGCATCCCTAGTTCATTTCCTACCTAACCTTTCCGTTATTCATTCAACGAGTATTTGTTGTGTCTTCTTTGCAGGCTTTGCAAATTTCAGGGCGTGTCACATGGGAGCATTTTTAAAATTCACATTCTCAGGCCCCAAACCTAGAGCTTCTGATCCTGCATTCTCAGGGCAGACCCCAGGAATCTGAGTTTTAGGCAAGGGCTTCCCTTCTGGTAGTTTTACTGCCATTCTCCTTTTAAGAACCATTAAAACCATTAAAGAATCTCAGTTTTGCTCTGATTTCCCTGGGCTACTTCTGTCCCTAAGGTAGGTTAAATTAAGACACTATAGTATATTGGTCGAGTTGTTCTTTGCTAAGAACCAGACAGACCAAGGTAAAACTTAATAGGACCTTCACTAGCTTTGTGGCCTAGGGGAGTTAGTTAACCTCCTCACACATGAGCTTGGCATGGAATTGTTATAAGGATTCAATGTATATAAAACCCAGGGCAACATGATAAATGGTAGCTGTTAAAATATATTATATTCCACCAGAAGAGGCAAAAAGTCCACAGACAGTATCAGAACCGTGCCATAAATACTTAACATAAGAACTACAAAATTTTGAGGCTTACTTGTTTCTGCCTTCATGTCTACCCTCCGGTTCAAGGCATCAGCCCCTCTTACCCTGGATGGCCACTATATCTAGTTAACTGGTGACCCTGCCTGCCCTCTTGCCCTACAATAACATGCCCACCACACACCAACTAGTACAAGCTTTTTATAATATAAATTGGATCATGTCATTCTTCTGTTTGAGACATTCCAGTGGCACCCCAATATCTTTAGAGTGACATCCTAACTCCTCACTAAGGCTTAAGGCAGTGCATGAAGGAACCACTCTTGCTGATACTGTTTTCCCCGCACGCTCATTCACTGGACTTCTTTCTTTTCCCCCAACACACCAAATTGGTTCTGAGCCTTTGTCTTTGCTCAATGCTCTTTGCCAAGACCTTTGCATGGCTGTCACAGCTTAAATGTCAATTTCTCTAAGAGGTCTCCCAAGACCACCCCATCGAAAGTTCTTTCTTGCCTTACATCTCACAGTCCCTTTCTATCCCATCCCTTGTTCTATATTTTTTTAAGATTTTTATTTATTTATTCATGAGAAATACAGAGAGAGAGAGAGAGAGAGAGAGAGGCAGAGGCACAGGCAGAGAGAGAAGCAGGCTTCATGCAGGGAGCCCAATGTGGGACTCGATCCCAGGACTCCAGGATCACTCCCTGGACCAAAGGCAGGCGCCAAACCACTGAGCCACCCAGGCATCCCCCATCCCTTGTTCTATTTTTATCACAGTTTTTACCACTATTTTCCATTTGTTGTTCATCTATTTTTATCTGTTTATTACCCACCTCATGCTCTGTTCCCATCCTTCACCAGAATGTTAGCTTTGTGAAGATGATGACTCGTCTTTTGCTTTATTCACTAATATTTCCATGAAACAATTCTTGGCACATAGTGGGTGCTCAGGAATTGCCTATTGAGTTAATAAATGGGTAATGGTAGTTTATTTTAATTGGTAGATAAGACTCTATCCTGGTATCAACCATTGTAGCTCACCCAGAACTTTCTGGATATTTTAGTAAGTAGAAATCTGTTTCTCATTTCATAATATAATATATATATTACAGTCAAAGATATTCCTCATATCCTATTTTCTTTTCAGTCAATTTCAATTCAGAATACTGATTGTCAACCCAAAGGTAGATATTTTCTTTGATAGGTCAAGGAATATTTTGAAGTGACCAAATAAATCTCAACATGAAATTAAATTCAATTTTTCTTTTTATTTAAAATATTACTTTATCCCACGTGGCACTTTTAGAATGGGGTGAGCTGGTGGTATTTCTACCTCTCACCAGCACCACCTTTTCTGCTATAAGAATATGGGTTGTGGCAAATAGGGTTAAGGGTTAAGTGGCAGGATTATGTTTTCCCCTAACATGTTTTCCATGAGTTAGAAAAAACATACAGCAAGTATTACTATTGACCTAAATAAAGAGGTAAATAAATTGAGGCAAGCTCAAACTAATAAAAAAGATGAGTTTATTCAGGAATAGCAGAGGAATTGTAATTCCAAACATGCAAAGTATAGTAAGCTATAGGTAAGTCTGTTGAAGGATTGGGGTGGGCTCTATTTAAATCAGTCACGCTGATTTAAGTTTTCTTTCCTAAGGACACATACATTAGATTTTCCATTTTATGTGTTCTAGTTCCATTTTAGATTGAAATTCTTTCACATTTCCCCCTTTGGATCAAGATATTCTCCAAAAAACACCTCTGATAATTATGTCATTCAGATGATTTTTGTTATTTTTTTTAAGTGTAATTGGAGTGCAGGTAGATTGTATTCTATGTCCCATGGAGCTTAGGAAGGTAGTCCTCAGATGTCTTTTCCATGGAGGAGGGAAATTATATAGAGTTTCACTTGCCTTGTTTGAACAACAAGAAGATTGAAAAATGAAGAATCTCAGCTATGTCTCTCTGAAGTAGACAGTTTAATTTCCACTATTAGTTGGATTCCAGGAAAAGCCTTGGAAAGGAAAATAATTTTATTTTGTATATACACTGGGGAATAAGCATTTGTTTACTAATACCAAACAGTAGAAATTTAATTAAAAAGATTAAA
This sequence comes from Canis lupus baileyi, assembly GCF_048164855.1. Classification (NCBI taxonomy): domain Eukaryota; kingdom Metazoa; phylum Chordata; class Mammalia; order Carnivora; family Canidae; genus Canis; species Canis lupus. Next base: position 29,927,289 of record NC_132856.1, read on the forward strand.
CTGAAGATCAAAAGCCCAATGATAACTATTGATTGAAATATACTTCTCAACCAGCTTCTCCACTTGCCTAGATTTAGTAGATCAAAAATGCCCCAAGTTTCAGGAGCTTGGCCAAATTCTGCTAACAAATTGATATTGTCCTTCATTATTTTTAGTTCTTTTATTATTTTCCCTGACTTACTGACATAAAAACAAAGTTCTCCAACTAGGCACAGGTTCCCCTCTGCTGAGCAGTGAGAAGGTTAAGGGCTCTGAAGTTTTTGTAGGACTACTTCAGCAAGACTGTCTATCTGGATTTGTTGGTATTCAAAAGCTCAGATAGAAGCATTGAAAGTGATAGACATAACTACAGAAAGACTGTGAATTGCTTTTTCAAAGTCTGCTACTCCAACTCAAGCTAAAAAGGCTCTGACAAAAGCCTATCTCATACCCTATCTACCGTAGGGTTATATACAGGCATCCATCCAGTGGATTCCCAGTTCTGACACACCCTTTTAAGTTGATAGAAGACCCCAGATTACGTATACAAGCAGTGGAAGGAAGAGCTTTTCTATTTTTTCTGATTTCAGTGAGGCCAGTGATCCCAAAACATCCCTTCCAATTAAGGGGAAGTGTAGATTATGTTTCTTCCACATAAAAAGAAATACCCAGTGTCTTCTAAGGCACAGTTGGGTCTCTTTGCCCAGATATTTTTCCCTGAAATAAAACAGAGGATCTCATGATCAGAAGTATAATCATTATAATCATCATCTGATTTATTAGAATTGTGGGAATTATTATGTGATTACCTTAAATTTCTGTAGCTCTGAAGTAACAAGAGAGCTGATCTAGTATAAGTATGATTTTGGTGGAGTTGTAGAAGATTTCTGGGGAAAAATAAGTTGAATTAAGTTTCTGCCATTTTCCAGATATTTTGTTAATTCTCAATGAAGTAGTATTGAGGCAGAGCACATTAGCTTCCAGTTTTCCAGTGTTCTTAGTTTCCATTGTCCCACCATAAATACACATTAATGGAGAAGGCAATATAGCCTTCTGGATTCCAACAGGGTATGAATTCATGTTCACCTATGTTATATAAAATGGTATAGTTACAAGCATTTTGTGGGAGCTATCCTAGAGTTTTGTTGCCATTCCCATCGTTATGTTTTTTAAACATAACAAAGATTTTGACTAAGAGTCCAGACCTGATTGAAGAGTATCCCACTATGGGTAAGGAGTATCCAAAGGAAAGCCATTATATTTGGTGCCAGTCTTTTGAAAGGGATGACATGTGTGATTTCAGAGGTATCAAAGGAAAATCCTACATCCTTACCAGATAGGTTTTTGCCATCCTAAAGATAGTGGTCAGGCCAACAATTCAGGTTCATTGTAAGTATTATTTGCTCTAGCACAAATCCAACAATCAGTAAGTTCAGCAGATCCAGAGAGTTGATTTTTTTTAAGGTAGGAATAGCAGCATATATTAAAGAATGATAGAAAACTAGGAGAAGAATAATTGAAAGCATGAATGACATGATTTAACTAAATATAGAGTGAGAAGAGAGAGGAAAAAGAAGGAAATTTATACAGACCTCATCTAGATATCTTGGGTAAATTGTCTACTTTAGATGTCAGGTAAGTTAGTCCCTAGAAATTTTCAGTTTCAGATCACCACTTGGTATACCAGTCCATTCAGGTTTTGGGACTTTGTTTAGATGTGGCACCTGATTCCAGGTGTCTATTCCTTGAATTTGGCTGCACAGGAGTTAGATAAGGACACCTGGGAGGAGCCTTTCCAGCAAGGTTGAAGAAGGTCTTTTTTGGAAATGTATTTTCCAATAGATGAGCTCTTTAGGCTGTAAGGTGTGAAGTTTGATGTCTTCATCTCCTGGAAGTGCATAGGGAAAGATTGTTCTATCAAGAGTATGATTATTTCTTATTGGCTTGATCAGGCCTTTGCAAGCTTGAAGTATATTCCCCATCATTAGTTGTGGTGTGAAAAGTGAGGCCTGAGTGTACCAGCCATCCTGTAATTATTTCAAAAGGCAAAAAAGTTTATGTATCCCAATGGTAGTAGATATAAAATTTGGAAGAAGAAGAACCAATGGTAATGCTTTTTGCCAGAGTACTTGGAGGGTTGCAAATAAGTTAGCTAAGTCTTAATAAATCCATTTGTATATTTGACCAATCCTAAATATAAATATAAATATAAATATAAATATAAATATAAATTAGGATTGGTTTGCAATCCTAAAGACTGAGGATGCTAAGCACAATGAAAGTGCTACAGAATTAACCAAACAGAATATGTTGTAAAGTATTTGACCAGTAAAGTGGATTCCCCAGTCACTATGAAGTTTAAGGGGTGTTCCCTAAGTGGGAATAGTCTTTTTTACTAGGACTTCAGCTACAGAAGAGGTAGTCACTTGTCTACATGGGAAAGCTTCAGTGAAATGTGAAAACTTACAAACCATTACCAGAATGTACTTATATCCAGGAGATGGGGGCAATTGTATGAAATCTATTTGCCAAACATCAAATAGTTCATTAGGTAAATTAAAATCTTGGGGCAGTATGGATAGGCTTCCCTAGTTAAATTTAGAATAGGAGCAATCGAGAAACATACTTTTTGTGGCCTTGCCAATGTTTCCCCTCCAATATTGATTCATTAATGTTATTTTATCAGTTGGCCAATAATTTAATTCATATATGGCAGTTAATAATGGAAATTTTAGATTTTCTGGTAGCAGAAATTTTATATTTTCTGGGTCTGAACCAGAGTTTCTTTTCTTCATGATACCAACAGCCTTTAGATCTCCAATTTTGTTTTTCCTATCCAGGGGCCAATTGTTGTATTTTCTGCTTAATTCTCTTAAGGACCATCACCCTTAAGTCATCACCAGGGGAAGCAGTTTTCTGGACCATGACAGGTTTAGTCTATGAATTCCAAAAAGCAGCATTTTATTTTTGTGGTGATATCAGTGAGATGGTTTCCTTAGGCTTTTTGGAAGTCAGACTAAGAATGCCTAGAGATTTTAATAGTAGCTAGAGCTGCTGGTAAGAGCATAACATATAATAAATTTTGGACATAAGGACCATTTTAAGGAAAACTGGAAGTAAGGAAACCTCATTTCAATATTCCAAAATCATGGGCTACTCCAAAGTTGTATTTACTATCAATATAGATGTTTGTGGTTTTATCTTTAGCAAGAATATATGCTTGAGTAAGAGCTTATAATTTGACTTGTCAGGATAAAGTGGCCAAAAGGAAGGGTGCGATGTCAATGACTTCAAAAGGAATTGATATCATATATCCAGCACAATATTTACCATTTTCATTTTTCAAATAAGAGCCACCAGTAAATCATGAAAAATCAACATTTGTCAAGGGAGGTTCTTATAAGTCATCACGAGGGGTTAATATATGATCCATCAAAGTCAAACAGTCATGGGAGCAGTTCTTTCATGGAGGAACGAAGAAGGGTAACAATTAATGAAATTACCACAATGAATGAAAGTGTTTTGAGGGGTATTTACCAAGAGAATTTCATAAGAAATAAGATGGCTTGGTAAAAGGTGTTGGTTGTGGTATGAGTTTAAGAGAGCTTCAACAACATAAGGTACAAAGATGGTCAAAGAAGATCCCTTGACTATTTCTTCAGTGGCCTTTACTAGAAATGCAGTGGCAGGGACAGCCCCAAGGCATTGAGGGTAAGTAACCTTAGGCCATGGGGTCTAATTGTTGACTGTAGTAACCCAAATGTTGGTAGCGGCCCACATGTTTTGGGCTAAGTATTCTGAGGGCGTTTCCTTCCTTTTTACACACAAAAAGAAAAAAAAATGTAGCTGATAGTTTACATTTTCCAGGGTAGGTAGATTTATTAAGTTTTCCTTCAAAGTTTTAAAGGCCACGTCAACTTGGTTTTCCCAGGTAATGGGGTCATGTTTAGTGGTTTTTAATAAGACATATGGGGTAGGCCATTATGGACAGGTTTAGAATCCCATTCCAAACAATAACCACCTATCCAAAAAAACCCTGTAATTGACATTTGGTTTTAGGTTCTGGGAAGCTCAAGATGCCATGAAGCCTGTCCGATTCTATGTGCAACCCTTGTTCTGAGATTAAATGTCCTAAATATCAGACTTGAATTTGAACAAATTGCAGCTTTTCCTTTGAGACTTTGTGTCCCTTAATTACTAAGAATTTTAACAGGTGAATACTGTCTTTTTGTGGGGATATTTAAGAGGGTGAACAGAGAAGTAAGTCATCTACATATTGTAGGAAGGTGAAGCATCTAGAGAATTTTATATCAAGGAGGTCTGCTTTTAAAATATTTGGGAAGTAAGGATTTTCAGTAAAATCTTGAGGAGTTACTATCCAGATATATTGTTGTCCTTTCCAGATAAGGCAAAAGATATTTGTTAGCTTTATCAACTGGAATACTAAAGAATGCACTATATAAGTTGATTACAAGTAAAAACTTTGCTTACAATAAGGAGAGATGGAAGTAACTCTGGGGATTAGGAACAGCAGAATAGTGAGGAATAACAATGTTATTTATTGCTCGGAGATGTTGGAAAAATTTCCATCCTTTAACCATTAGGTTTTCTTACAGGTAAAATAGGGATATTAGGATTGGTGCAAGGGGACAATAAGTCCCACTTTTTAATCTTCTGTGATAGATCTTATGCCCTATAGCACTTCTTTTTTCATGGTGGTATTGACTGATTCTGGGGAGAGGTTTCAATGGATCACTTTGGATCTTTACTTTGGGCACTATGAATTCAGCATATGTCTTTGGAGGGTTTTGCCCATAGAGCAGGAGATACTAAACCTAATAATGGGGATAAGTCTGAAGTTTGATCTTCCCTGTTTTGTAGAGTACTTGTGAAAGAAAAAGGATTTGGATTTTCTTGGAGATGAAATTCAAGGGATTTAAGTTCAGGGGATTCTAACTCAAGAGTTTTGTTCTCCCTTTCAAGAGAAGGAAATGGCAATACAGTACTTTTCCAGGAAACCTTGCCCTAATAAGTGGATGGGAGCTGATTCACTGAGGAGAAATGGAAGTTTATCTTGCAAATGTCCCAAGCAAAAGTATACACATTTAGAAATAGGAACATATTGTGGTTTATTTGAGGCCCCTATTAATTGAATAAATATATTACTCCAAGTAGGGGGACTGTTTAATTGTAATGGGGTTGGATTAGCTCTTGTGTCAGTTAATATTATAAGAGGTTCATCTCCAATCTGGAGAGTGGTTTCCTCCAGCCTCTTTAACGGTAGAATGAGAAACAGTTCCTGTGTTTCCTTAAAGCCCCATCACTGGGAGAGTCTGATCCTTGGTTCTTGGAAAGCTGTCATCCTCTGAATCTTTTTAATTTGTAGCAGTCCTTTATCTGATGGCTGGATTTTCTATGATAGAGTCCAGCAAGGAGAGTCTGCTTGAGAGATTTCATCTGTTGAAGTTGGAGATTTAAATTTTAGTTACCCTTTCTTTTAGCATCATCTTCTAGGGTGTGGGTTAACTGGTTAGCTAGATTGACAAGACCAACATTGGGATGGGCATTGTTTCTTATTCTATGTGGGTTCTCTGGACTAACAGAGATAGGTATCTGTTTAAATCACTTATAAACATTGAATTTAAGGCTACCCTGGTGGATTGAATGTCTATAGGGAGTACGGAATTTTCTTTAAAAACAGTTTGGAGGGGATCCCTGGCTGGCTCAGCGGTTTAGTGCCTGCCTTTGGCCCAGGGCACGGTCCTGGAGTCCCGGTACCGAGTCCCATGTCCAGCTCCCTGCATGGAGCCTGCTTCTCCCTTTGCCGTGTCTCTGCCTCTCTCTCTCTCTCTCTCTCTCTGTGTGTGTCTCTTATGAATGAATAAATAAAATCTTAAAAAAAAAAAACAAAACAACAGTTTGGAGGGCCAGGTGGCTTGGGTGTTTAGTGCCACCTTCAGCCCAGGGCGTGATCTTGGAGACCCAGAATCGAGTCCCACAACAAGCTCTCTGCATGGAGCCTGCTTCTCCCTCTGCCTCTGTCTCTGCCTTTCTCTCTCTCTTTGTGTCTCTCATGAATAAATAAATAAAATCTTTTAAAAAATAAAAAAATAAAAATAGTTTGGAGCTTGCTGTAGTAATCATGAACAGATTCCTCAGACTTTTGGATGCACGCCTGAATTCGTTGCAATTTACTGGTTTATGGAGAGCCCTCAGAATGGCCAGATGCAGCCTTTTGGCTATGGCACCAGCTTGGTCATATAAAAGAGCTAGTGGTTAGCTTACTTGGAATTCTAAAGATTTCTTAGGGCCTTCTCAATTAGCAGCTTTCATCCTGCGCTGGGCTTGACCTTCTCCAGCAAACATATAGATTAATTGATAAAGATTAGAGAAGCCAGGTTGATAATTTTGAGTGACAGTATTTAATTCTTCAGCAAATCTATGAGGATCCTCAGTTACCTTGGGAAAATCTTTTACTGTAGCTCTAAGTTCAGCTTCAGTCCAAGCAACATAAGAAATTAATTATTTAGCAGGATCATCAGAGAGTTTTAACAGTTCAGTTGACAAGCTTTCAGCATTAGAAAAGAGGGGGAGTTGGGATCAAGGGAGGGGTTATAAGAGGGCAAAGGTGGGTCTAGCAGAGCTGGAGCAATGGGGTTAGAGGAGACCTCACTGGTGCTGCAAGGAAAAGACTTTAGATGCTTCTTTATCTCCTCTCATTGCTTATTTGTTTCAGTTCACTTAAAAGTAGTATTTTGTAAAGAGGCAGTTTTAGAATCCTGAATACTTTAGAAACCTCTAGGTACCAATTAAAATTGCTATCCCATTCAGATTGTTTGTTCTATTGCCATGGACTTCTAATTCAGTCCAGAGAAAAACAAGCCTAGTGAGACTGAAGGTTCCCCATAATGGCCATTGAAGTTCTAAATTATCATTAGTAAGGTGATCTATTTAGTCAAAAATATACAGCAGAAGAAACCATAGTTTTATAATATAAAACCAGCTGGGGGCTGGGAGGGAGGGCCCCCCCCTTAGAACATTTATATGATTGGTATTCCACATCTTAGAGGTTTTCCTGAGAGTTGAAGAAAAATTACTAAACATCCTGATGGGCGTGCTTTCAGGGTTGGAAGTTGTATTTTATTTTACAATGTGCCTTTCATGAAATATTTTTCCTGGCTTTGCTCTAGTTTTCCAACCAGCGATCAGGTGTCCCTTGTTGCATGGAAATTATCTTGCAGTTGACAGATAATCTAATGTCAGTCTGGCCCTCTGAGGCCAACTTATCCTGTAGAGGGAGGCTCTTGCTTTGGGGACTGGTCTTTCCTAAGGAGGCAGTGAGTATTCCTGTAGCATTTATTTGCTCTACCCATGCCTACCAATATTACTCAATTATTTTTCCTCTCAAAACTTTTAACAGAATTAAACCAAAATTCTAATATGCTTCCAATAAGAAAGCAAACAAGTAGTCATCAAAAAGGACAATGCCTTTAAACAGAGCTTGAATAAAAAAGCTCAACTAAAGGGAGAAAGTTCAGAATCCAAAAGGAGACACACCAAACTGAAAGTAGACAGTGACTCATGTAAGCAGTGAGCTCAGGGGGCTCAGGGTAAAGCTTTGTTTGATTCTGAGGGTGGTCATCCTTCAGGGGTCATCTCCTTCCGATGCCACTTTTAACATCAAGGAATGTCAACCTAAATAAAGAGGTAAACTAGAGGCAAGCTCAAAATTGTCAGAAGTTTATTCGGAAACAGGTGAGGAATTGCAATCAGCATGTGCAAAATATAGCAAGCTATAGCCAAGTCCACTGAGAGTTTGAGGTAGGCTGTATTTATGGGCAGGGAGTGTAAAGAAGGGAGTGTGTCTAGTTAGAGATTGTTAAAATTAAAAGCAAAAGGAGACAAGCTTTGAACATTTCCCAAGCAGACCAGTTCAGCTTATTTTGTGAGACCAACCTGACCTGGGTCATTTCTTTTCATGCCTCTGGAAACTGTAAGCAAAACTTCCAAGGTTGATATGGTACAACCCCTGACCAACTCCCTATCATTTAAGAAAATTCCAAGACTATCAGTTTTCTCTAAATTGGACATTTATAAGAAATAATTCTCCTAGTCCTTGAGTTTCATCAAGTTTCATCATATCAACTTGAGACTTTCCATTTTATATCCTCTAGTTCCATTTTAGATTAAAATTATTTTACATTATAAAAAATAATATCTTCTCACCAAAGAATAATAATTATCCCCCTAGCTAAAAGAGAATTATTGGAAATGTGAAGAAAGTACTTCTATGGGCAGGAAATCTTAAGACATGTAGTATTATGTTCTATATTCCTATTCAGAAACTAAGCTTGCCTATTGCTTCATGAGTCACGTCAGTAGAATTTAGGACAAAGAGCATAGGCAGGTAATTCATAAAAGAAGAAATACAAATTAATTCTAAACACATGATAATTTTTAAGTTCCATGTCTTCAGTAATCTGAGTTATATAAGTGTGTTGGTAAACAATAAAACCATTTTTAAAGTTAACATTGGTAATAATAATACATTGCTGATATTATAGGAATGGGTAATCTCATAATGTATGTTGGAATAATTTGTTATTGTAACTTTTCTGTAATCTGTTGTAGTACAACTTTATAATAGGCAAACCTTTTCACCTAGCGGCTCTACCTCTAGCAGTTTGTCATGAGTAAATATCCAGAGATGTGTATAAGAGTATGAAGCCCAAAGATGTTCACTGCAGCATTCCATACGACAGTGGAAGAATAGAAACAACTTTAATTCCCCATAGTAAGAAATTCATTCATTAGATTTTATTTTAACCATATGAGAGAATACTTTTCAGCCAATAAAATAGTTGTTGAAGGAGAAATCTTACCACATGGGAGAATGTACACGAAATACTGCTCAGTGGAAAATGAAGCAATGAAGCAATATGAAGGCATACTCTCATTTTGCTTGATGGGCAAAAAAGCAAAATCTTAACCATGTTTATCTTTAGAGATGGCATTATGGTTGATTTTAAGGTTTTCATTTATTCTCTTCTATGTTTCCAAATTTTCTGCCCTAAGTATATAGGTGTTTTGTCAATAGAAACAATGAGCAAAATCTCAATAAAGAAGCTATTAAAATCATAGGATAGGGAGAAAATTCTCATCTGCACTGTTTTCTAGACTTCAGCCATTTAAATACTGCCTTCATGATTTTTGTCATTTCCAAGTCTACCTGTATGATTACCTAATATTTCTAATTAAACCAATTCTTAACTCCTTTTTTAACCTATCCTTATCTTTAGAAGTAATATATTCAAAATCACAGCTTTTATGTTCTAGTTTTTTTTAAATAATATGCATTAAAGTGAAACATAATCCTTAAAATAGAAACTCCTCATCAGTTGGCCCTCTTATGTCATTTCACACCACGGATGATGTGGGAGGCATGGCTGGGGCGACCAATGCCCTGATATGCTAAGGCTGGAGGCATGGAGTTTTCTGACGTTATCCCTGAAAATAGTCTCAGACTGACCAGAACAGCTTTCACATGAAGTGTCCACTTCCCACGCCTTGCAATCAGCTTTCAGAAATTATAGATTCACTCACTCACTTTCTTACAGATTATGCTCAGCTCTGCTGAACTCTATCAATTCACAGGAGCAAAGATACAAAAGTGAAAATGATAAGGCTTGCTTTCTCACCACGCTCTATTTAAATTATTTCTTGTTTTGTTTTGTATTTTCTAGACCTTCTTCTCCTTATGAAACAAAGCAATTCTTAGATGCTTCCAAAATCAGAAATGTGCACAGTGTTTTCTTCTTATGCATATCACATCCTTGTGGAAGCTGTAATCTGATTTCTGGTAGTGCTTTCTGAAGGTTCCCGTGATCTCTTTTTATGAGGCTCTGCCAGTAAGTGCAGTTTTCATCTCAAATGAGAAATGGCATTTATCAAATAGTGATTGTATCAGTTACATAACAGTTGTCTGTTGTAACATGAACCATGTCTATCAAAACACTAAACATACACACGCGAAGAGGTTTAACAAATGTTTCTATATTTGTACATGAATTTTTTAAGCCTATTTTATTTATTTGAGAATACATGGCTATATCTCATGGAAGAGTTTGCTCATACTCAACATAATAATCAATGTAAAATAATTAGAAACTTGTATTATGAAATGATTGTTTTTATTATCCTAGGCTTTTAAGAGGAAACAGTCAACTAGGTAGCTATTTGAGCATTTGAGTTGAATTCTAAAGCCAACTCTTAAAAAAGTAGAGTAACGTCTTTGAGAATGGGCTGCATCATATGAGAAATGAGACTAAGATCTGCTTTCTATCTTCATAAAATGCAAAGATGGCAGTGGTGGTAGTGGTGGTGGCGGTGGTGATGTGGTATTTTAAAAGTTTTAAAAATGTAAAGCACCAGTTCTCCCCCTTTCTCTTTAGTTGCCTCCAAATCTGGAGTTGATTTGATGCCCAGTTGTACCAGGTGTCTGCTACTTCCTACCCACCCCTCTGCTTAACTGTATGAGTTATCCTTAATTGCTTCATTCTAAAACATGTGAGCATTTTCCCTTGAAAAACACCCCTGAAGTGTGTTTTAGAAGGAGGGAGGTCTATTTGTTCATGTATTTTTAAATGCAAATAAACACTTCTTGAGAAACCCAGCTAATTCTTAAGGGGTTTGGGGAGTATGAGTTAAGGAAGCCAATTGTTTCCCCATGTGTGAATTCTGATTTTGCAGAAAGGTATTTCTGGTAGTGCTGTCACTGATGACACCCATAGGTCCTGGAAATATCAGCAGTATGACTATAGCATCCCCTTAGCCATAACTTGTGCCTCATGGCCAGCAGGGGCCAACACGTGGCCTCCAACTAACAGAAAATGACAGTGCTCTCTTCATTTATCTTCTCTGAATTTCTGAAGAATTTTTTCACATATTCTGAAAGAGTTGATTGGAAACACATGGAAAATAACTTCCCAATCTATAAATACCTTTGCATTTTCAATATTGAATTCCCATCATTGCTAAACTACTGATTTTCTTAACATTTCATTTTCTTTTCTCCAAACCATCATCAATATGTCCTTTGATGATGTGGTTATCTTATTATAGAGTCATTTCCCTTAGACTTGATTAGTACTTGGCAGCTTTTCAGATAGTTTATTAGACACTGAAGAGAAACCTCAAATTATCAAGCTTTCAGCTATGACCTGGATTCCTGGGTTTTATCCATATCTCATTATGGAGTCTTTAATCTGTATATAAGTACATAGCTTTTTCCTAATCCGGAAATTTTCAGTATATCTGTTAGCTGAATATTTGCTTCCTGGGCTAGGCTCTATTTCTTAATCTGTTTCTTGGCTTTCTAACACCAGTACAGTTCTTTGTACATAATGGTCTTTCAGTAAATATCTATTGATGAAATGCTTTGAAATCTGAGGGGTGGGGGTGGAAATGGCAGTCTAGTATTTAACACTGTTACTTAGTGACATACTTTCATCATTCATTCATTCATTCAACAGATGTTTGAAGCATCTACTGTGCACTAGATATGGCATGTCAAATGCTGGGGATAAATCATAAACTTTCCTACTTTGTCATAGAATGGGTCCTATCTTCCTCCTCATTTATGAAACACACCTCCCAATGACTTTATAGGTGTTCCTACTTAGAATATTGCATTTGCTTCCATTGCATTGCTGCATAACAAATTACCACAAATGTAGTGGCCAAAGAGGATGCCCATTTATTATCTCACAGGTTTTGTAGGTCAGAAGTCCAGGCACAACATAGGTGAGTTCTTTGCTATAAATTCAGAGGCTTGAATTATGGTTCTGACTGGGCTATGTTCTCATTCATAGGCTCTACAGGTAAGGATCTGCTACTAGCTCCCTCATGTTGTCAGCACAACTCATATTCTTGCAACTTAGGATTCCTCAAAGTCAGCAACACAAAGACAGAAAGTCCCTGGTGCCTCAAGTCTCAGATTTTAGATTCTCTTTTAAAAGGATTATCTAGAAGGATACTTGACTGGCTCAGTCAGTGCAGCAGCATACGACTCTTGATCTCAGGGTCATGAGTTGGGTGTAGAGATTACTTTAAATAAACAAATTAATTAAATAAAATATCCTATAAAAAATGAAAGGATCATCTGATTAAGTCAGATCCACCCAGGATAATCACTCTTTTCTTTTAAAGTCAATTGATTAACAACTTTAATTACATGTGCAAAATCTCTTCACTCTTGTTATGTGCTATTGATTAGAAGAAATCAAATTCTGCCCACACTCAAAGGAAAGAGACTATGACAGGATTTGACTCACTGGGGTGTCATCCTAGGGTTTCTGCCACAAGTGTTCTTCCCTCATCCCAGGGTTCTTCATAGGAGACTCCCTCAAGTATCGATTTACATGGAACCTTTTCTAGAGAGACTTTACCTCATTGTTCTGCCTAAAACAGGCTTTTCCTTGCTTTATTTTTTTGTTACAGTGCCTTATTTATTACCATCATAGAACTTCATACAATCTGAAATTACCTTGCATACTTATTCATTCTTTTATTGACTATCAGACTGTTTCTTTAAGAGCAAGGACTATGTCCATCCTGTTCTCCACTATAAGGCCAACATTTGTCACAATGCTTGACAGAAAATAGATGTTCAACTAAGTATTGACTAAATAACTTATTGCAAAGGCCAAGGCATATATGGCTTTCTGGAGCTTAAATGCTCACATTCCATAAAGATATGAGCTTGGTCTTTTTTTTTTTTTTTCTGGTTAGGCCAAGTACAGTGATGGAATAGGCATTACAATCTGAGATCTGCATCCACTAATACTAATCCACTAATACTCCTATTTCATAGTGGGGATTTCATCTGAGCTTTACAGTACATCTCCAGCCATGAACTTGCACTCTGGTCACATTTAACCTGTCTGTCCCATCACAGGGTTGAAGGAAGAGGTACATAAATTAAATCTTGTCTTTCCAGAGTCACACACTGCCTCTAACCATTAATAGCTATTTGATGGGCTGCTAGTTTTCAATGGATTTGCTTGTAATTATACTTTATTTTCAGGATTCTTGAGATGTAGAAAGTGGTCAAGATGTATATACACATGAACATGTTCTAGTCTGTTAGTAGGGGCAAAATAAGAGGGCATTAAAGTTGTAAGGGGCACAGAGACAGATAGCAATATTTTATTTCCCAGAGCCACAATTTTCCCAGACCAATGATTTCCCAGGATCATCAGAAAATTCTTAGTTCTCTGTCAGTTCTTCCTAGAACTCCTGGCAGATACTTCTATCTGCCTGCACCTGCTGTTATTGATAGACTAACTGCAACGGAAAGTTGAAATTGAGACTGGCTATCTTGCATCTGAAGAACAGGGAAGTAGGTGTGAAGGCAGCCTTCAAAACTGCTCTAGACATTTCAGCAGTCTTTTCCCTTAGTTTCCAAAATGGAATCATAAATATGCTCTTTTATTCAAACTCTTCTCATAAAAGCATTGAATCACAAAATTGTAATCAGAGGTGCTAAATAGATGTACTCTCAGTAAAAGACATACAGAGATAGTATTTTCTGGGCACCTGGGTGGCTCAGTCAGCTGAGGGTCCGACTCTTGGTTTCAGCTCAGATCACAATCTTAGGGTCATGGGATGAAGCCCTGCATTGGGCTTCATGCTCTGCATGGAGTCTGCTTAGGATTCGTTTCCTCTCCCTCTGCCTGTCTCCTGCTCTCTCTCTCTCAAAAAAAAAAAAAAAAAATACATCTTTAAAAAAAAAATAGTACTAACTTTTGCCACTTTTCACTAAATGGTGGAAGCTGTTATAAACCATCTAACACAGCCTTGCAAATAAAGATATTTTCCAAGCCTTCTAACATGTTTTACCAGCCCAGACTCCCCATAGTAATGATCTGAATTTAACTTCTTCCAACATGTAGCCTTTGCTTCTTCAGTGATTCAGACCTACAGTTAGCAGAAACATGGGTAATAGAGTATAGGGTCTGGATGAAAGCTTGTTAACCCTTTTGGTTTTAATTCTTTCTGAAAACGTGCATAAAATACCTTAGTTCTTTTTCCTGCCCAGCTAGCAAATGATTCTGTGTCAGGGAATGATCTATTTTTCTGACCTCCAGTTTGAGCAGTATTAATGCCTACCAATATGAAGCATTTACTATGCACCAGGCACTAAGCCTAGTACTTTACATATATTATCACATTTAATCCTCATAATAAGACTGTAAACTCGATATTTTTACCCACTTTTTAATAAGGAGCCTAAAAAGAGAGAAAGAGAAGTTAAACGAATTTTCCAAGGTCAAACAGGCAGTCAGCAGCAAAATCTGGATTTGAACTCAAGGTTGTATGATTCCAAAATAAACTTTTTAACTCAACTGCTGAAAATAGTTGTGATTTTCCATTGATATAGAAGGTTCTGGAGAATTAGTAGAAGTTTATGATCCTTTCCACACTCTAGAAAGATAGGTATGCATGTATTTTATTAAATCCTTCAGGAATGTCTTTTTGTATAGCCTTCTCCTTTCTTTTCCCCCCTAAAATTTGTTAGAGGAAAAGAAAGGTCAGCTGAGGACTTGATTCTGTATATTGCTAGTTATAATTTCAGTGAGTGTGTCTTTATTCAATGGAGATAGATTAGGTTTATGTTTGGTTTGCTTATTTAGGTTCCATCATATCAATACAAGTGTTTCCTGATTTAATTTTTGAAGACATATTTAAAGCCCCACAGTGTGCAGAGGATGGTTAAGAACAGGAAATGCTTATTTTTTCTCATCCTGCCCCTGCTAGTGTGCAATGGAGCCAATTGAATGACTTGAAAATAATGACTGCCTTGTGCTATATAGCATGAGCACCTTCCAAGCAGGACCCAGGGACCCTAGAATGAAAACAGAGTTGCTCTTTGGAGAAACAACACCCACAAAAGCATTCATGAGCATTCAAATGACAAAGGTTTTAAACAAAGAATTAAAGCAGGGCTTAGTAAATATTTTAGGCTGTGTGGGCCCGCAGCCTATACAGCAATTACTTAATTCTGTCACTGTAGCAAAAGCAACCATAGAAATATGTAAAGGAACGGGATCATTGTCTGTGTTCCAATAAAACTTTATTTGCAAAAGCGGGCAGCTGGCAGATTTGATGCAAAGGCTGCAGTTTGTCAACCCCTGAGGAAAAATAATATATCACATCATAACAGAAAGAATTCTTTACTTTCCAAAAAGTTGTCCTATGGATATGTTACCTTTTCAACCCAGAAAGTTTTGGCATAAAACTTAGTCCATCCATTCTGTGGAAAGTGGGGAGTGGTGGTCGTTTACAATGTTGGGACTGAAGACAATCATTATGTAACACACAAGGCAAACGTGGGCTATCAGACTCTTAACCTACTAGATTCATTACAGTCTTTATTTTTTCCATTTTGATTGGTTGATTTGATCAGTTAAAGTTACACTTTAATAAAAAAAATTAAAATGGAATTTACCTTACCACTCAAAATCTTGGACAAGTCACATAGCTTCCCTAAAATGTGCTTGTCTGTAAAATAAGAATAATAACAGAATATATTTTACTGTATTTATTATGAGGCTGTGGTAAGATAATGATTAATTCACTTAGCACCATGCTTGATATATATACATTTTTTAAACATTTAAACTTACCATTATCATTTATTATTATTGCCACTAGTGCCAAGACTTGGTCCATGATTAGGGATTTACTAATGGTTGATCTTTATAGAATTTTATAACCAAAACCTTCAGCATAGTTATAACTTAACTCCAGTATTGTGCAGAAATTAAACATTGAGCACTAGTGACTGAAAAATAGGACTCTGAAACCACAGAGATTTGCATTCTGGCTCTGCTACTTATTTTGTATTCATGAGCCAGTCAGTTAACTTCTCTGAGCCTCACTTTTATGATATATATGATATATTATGAAAAGTCATGTATATATATATATGAAATGAGAATAATAATACCTACCTAATACAGTTTATGCTAGTTATTATCAGCTACCATTAATTAATCCAATTCCTGTGCTTGGGAAAGCTCCATTCTGATGAATAATGATGTTTAAGATTGGGCTGGTTCTCTGGAATCAGTTCTTGAAATCAAACAATGGAATCATGCTGAGGGAAAACCTGAAAAAGTGTAACACAAAGTCCTTGCCTTCAAGAAATATACAATGTAATTTGAAGGAACAAAGCTAATATGTAAGCAAAGTCCATCCACAGCAGGAAGTCAATATGTGACAAAGTAGTCTTAGTATAGGGACAGCATGATATGGTAGAGATATTATGTTTACAGGCACATGTAGGTATCAATCCGGGCTCAGTTACTTATTATCTATATAACCTTTCACAAGTTCATTAACTCCCCCTGTAAAACAGAGATCCTAATAGCTATCAGATAGAATAAGAGCCTGACACATGCTAGAGATTTAGTAGACAGTGGCCTGAGTTGGTCACAATAGATAATGATGATGGTGATAGAGGCAATGGGGTGGTGGCACAGGAGTATAAACAGCAACATCTAGAAAACCTTGGTGATCTCAGATAAAAATGGAATTTAATTGGTTGTAGCTACGTCATAGAGGAAGTACTGATTGGTCTGGGTTTGAATGATAAGGAGACAATTAAGGCTAAATGAAAAGAGATTATCTGAGATGTCTACTATTCCTTTTGTGCCTCACAAGAGACCAGAGTAGAGAAGAAATTGTATCATAAAAATAATGTGAATGGGATCCTGGAGTCCCAAGATCGAGTCCCATATCAGGCTCCCTGCATGAAGCCTGCTTCTTTCTCTGTCTGTGTCTCTGCCTCTCTCTCTGTCTCTCATGAATAAATGAATAAATCTTTAAAATAAAATAAATAATAAAATAAAATAAAATAAAATAATGTGAATGATTAAGTCATTAGTTCCAATTCTTCACTCACCTGTATTAAAATTAAACCTCCTACCGTGGTTTATGAGTCTTAAGTAAACTTATCTACATCATGACTTCAGGCCTAGCCATCACATTCACTTTGTCAGTAGGCAGTTAGCAGACTTGAAAAGTAGAGGACTTGATATGTGCTTGTATGTGTGGTTTTGATGTCTTGTAATTTGGTGATCTTCCAAGAGAAGAACAGGCCTCATAGAGTTGTTAACCCCTCCAGGGTGGGCCTCACTCGAATATATATGGAATACACTGGGTAGGTATTGGGTATTTATTGGCCTAAAGGTACTCAAATGCTAGAAGTGTGCTATGTCTGTAATATCCAAAATGGTAGCCAATAGCCTCATTAAATAAACTTATAATTCAATTCATTGGTTGCACAAGCCACACTTGAATTGCATTTCATTGCATTCATTTCATTGCAACTATTGACAGCCACATCTGATATGGCTTGCAGCTGTCCCAATGGACATACAGACAGAATTTCCATCAACACACAATTCCCTTTAGATAGCATTGTTCTGTATTTTGAGTTGGGTGGTATTTATATGGTGCACGTATGTAAAATTAATTGAGCTATGCCCTAAAAATTTGCACTTTAATATATGTATGCCTCATAAAATATGCTTCAAAATAAATGTTATGCCTCACAAAATAAGACAAAAGAGAGCAAAAAATAAAAAAGAGAAAGAAAAAACAAAAAACCTTGTGAATAAGGGCTTTTCAGGTTTGGATTTTGAATGTAATATATGATATGAACTCAGGAGAAAAGAGCTCTGTAAAAAATAACAAATTAATAAGACTTTTTAAATGGAGATTATTTCTCATTAACTTTAATTAGGCTCTTTCTAGGTTTGCAGGTTTAGCAAATTATCAAACCAAAAATAAAAACCTTAGGCTTATCTTTCAGGCAATTTTTCTGAGATTCCAAAGAGTCTGTGGATGCTCTTCTGGCATCATTGCCTTTGTTACATTTCTATGTAACTAATCTATGTTGCTAATTAAATTCCATCATGAAGCATGGTTTCAATAATTTTCTGTCCAACACCAGCATCTTTGTTTGTGTAGAGATGCGTGACCCCCAACTATGTGCAAATGCATGCAGAGTAATGAGTTAGATTAAAGTGGTCTGATTTTTGTTTTATGAAAGTTAATTGGAAGTGTAACATTAATCTTTGTCACCAAACCTGATTAACCCATTGCCTATCTTGCATTTGCAATAAAGAATTCATTTCCCCATATATTTTGGTTTTGATTATCAAGAGACATAAGAGAAAAGCATTCTGAGAATTGTGGGCTAAAATAGTATTAAACACATGTCCTCCATCATGTGTGAACAGAGCAGAATGAATCAGATGAGCTGTGTGATCTTGGGTAATTTCTTACCTTTCCTGGGACTCAGTTTCCTCACTTCCTACCCTCTCTGACTCTGCCAAAGAAGAATTGTTATCTCCTTTCTCCCTTTTGTATGACTTCTACAAGATATTGTGACCCTGCAACCACATGGAGTACAGTTGTCCTATTCTTTGCCCTGCAGGATATCTCAAAAGAGAATGAGTGAATGCTGGTTATCTATTACTACACAACACACTACTCCAAAACTGTGGCTTGAAACAACATACATGTAGTATGTCTTAGTTCCTGAAGGTCAGGAAACATCATAGCTTAGCTGGCTCCTCTGTTCCAGGGTCTCTCAAAGGCTGCAGTCAAGATTTTGGCTGCAGCCACCATCCTCCCAACTAGAACTAGATCTGCTTCCGGACTCTCTCAGTGGTTGTTGGAAGAATTCAGTTCCTTGTGGGCTGTTGGACTGAGCCTTCAGTTTCTTGCCATGTGTTCTTTCCAACATGGCAGCTTGCACCAGCAAGAGAGAGAGAGAGAGTCTGCTAAGAAGACAGGAGTCATAATCTTTTATCATTTAATCATGGAAGTGCAATAACATAGCTCTGCTGTATTTGATTTGTTAGGATCAAGGTACTAGGTCCAGACCTGATTGAAGAGGGACAGATTTCAGAAGGGTAGGAATACCAAAGTAGGGACCACTGAGGGCCATGTCAGGAGCTACCTACCACCAATGTCTACTTCACAAGGCTACGTGGAAGTCCAAAATGAGGCAATGTCTATGAAAGATATGATATGCTTGCTGTTTACTCTTCCTAGATTGTTCTTTCCCCTAGAATGCACTTTCTCCATATCCTTCTTATCCTCATGTTTCAGCTTAAATGTCACCTCCATGGGGCCTTCACTGAACATTATAGCATGATCCCTATGCCATTCTTTTTTTTTCTTTTTACTGTTTCCTTTTTTTTTAATAAATTTATTTTTTATTGGTGTTCAATTTACCAACATACAGAATAACACCCAGTGCTCATCCCACCAAGTGCCCCCCTCAGTGCCCGTCACCCATTCACCC
Organism: Canis lupus baileyi; assembly: GCF_048164855.1. Taxonomy (NCBI): domain Eukaryota; kingdom Metazoa; phylum Chordata; class Mammalia; order Carnivora; family Canidae; genus Canis; species Canis lupus. Next base: position 29,946,649 of record NC_132856.1, read on the forward strand.
CCACCCCCGTCCTCCTCCCCTTCCACCACCCCCAGTTCGTTTCCCAGAGTTAGGAGTCTTTATGTTCTGTCTCCCTTTCTGATATTTCCCACACATTTCTTCTCCCTTCCCTTATATTCCCTTTCACTATTATTTATATTCCCCAAATGAATGAGAACATACAATGTTTGTCCTTCTCCAATTGACTTACTTCACTCAGCATAATACCCTCCAGTTCCATCTACGTTGAAGCAAATGGTGGGTATTCGTCGTTTCTAATGGCTGAGTAATATTCCATTGTATACATAAACCACATCTTCTTTATCCATTCATCTTTCAATGGACACCGAGGCTCCTTCCACAGTTTGGCTATTGTGGACATTGCTGCTAGAAACATCGGGGTGCAGGTGTCCCGGCGTTTTATTGCATCTGAATCTTTGGGGTAAATCCCCAACATTGCAATTGCTGGGTCGTAGGGCAGGTCTATTTTTAACTCTTTGAGGAACCTCCACACAGTTTTCCAGAGTGGCTGCACCAGTTCACATTCCCACCAACAGTTGAAGAGGGTTCCCTTTTCTCTGCATCCTCTCCAACATTTGTGGTTTCCTGCCTTGTTAATTTTCCCCATTCTCACTGGTGTGAGGTGGTATCTCATTGTAGTTTTTATTTGTATTTCCCTGATCTTATGCCATTCTTTTAACCCAGCACCTTATTTGTTTCATTTTAAGCACAAATTACCATCCACCATTATTTTATTTGCTTGTTTTCAGTCTCCTCCATTAGAAAGCAGACTCCATGAGGGAAGGCACCCAGCCTGTCCTGTTCTCTTCGCTCTTAGCAGTGCCTCACATATGGTAGGATTCAGTAAATATGCATTGAAGAAACTTACTGCTACATCCTATTTTAATTCCTTTGTGTTGTAAAATTAGTGCCAGTTGGAGTCATCATGCTAGTAATAGCTTTCAGAGGCTTAGAATCAGAACAGGGCTGGTCTCAGGGTAGGGGGTTCTTTGTTGTGCTGAGATCTGAGAACAAAGCAAATTATCTTTGGTGTACAAATTATTAATAAACTGCAATGATGAGGCTGGATTACTAAATGTGGGAGGTAAGATGATATTGGGCTAGTGTCATACAAATGATAGTGATATTTATGCTTGGTTTTTGTCACCTCCCTTCCTTGCTCTATTCCCTGCCTCAGCATTAGGGGCTGAATTTTTCAGTGCTGTAACAGCCACTATTTATTAAGTAATAACTAAATGCCAGGCTTTGTACTAAAAGTTTTACATATGTTTTTCCCAATTCTCATCACAACTTTTATACAGGAGACTGGAGTGCAAATAAGTTAAAAATACAAACTCAGAGCAGCCAGACTTTGAAGGCCACGCTAATTCCACCGTGAGTGTATTCACTACCATTCGTCAAGGCCTCTTCCTGCCTGCCTCCCAACATACATAAAAAAGACTAAAGATTTGGAAATGAGCAGGAGGTCTGGGTTCTGGTCTCGATTATTCCCCTAATCATGTTACCTTGGATACGTTATTTTTAAACTTCTATCAAATATGGTAATCAATCTTTTTGAATGAGGCTTGTTAGAACTTCAACTCAGGCCTTCCCCAAGATATCAGATTGTCAAAAGCCTGAATCCAGATGGATAGCCCATACTTATGTCAAAGACCCCTTCATTTCCAAGTTCTTAAACTGATAGGTTTAATAAACTAGTGTATGAATTTTTGTATAATTTTGCCAGAAGATATCAGTAAAGTTATAACTCAGTGGCAGCTTGCAATGGAAGAACAGAAAGAGGGCTTTTCAAGAAAAAGATGGCTTGTTTTCCCTGTAGTCTGGACTTTAGGTTTGTACTCCAGAGTACCCTTTGAAGAGGTAGGCTAAAGAATACTCATAGCAGAGTGTTTATTGGTATTAATGTAGCTCAGTGTCTCAGGTAACCAAGCAAAGTGAGAAATGAGCATGATCCCTCTGGTGTGTGCAGGCATTATGGACACATTTTCTGATAGTAGGGAGTGGGATCTGGTGTGGAGGGGGTTTAAGAGAATGAGAAGTCTGAGGGGCTGAGGAAGCTCAGTATTGGACTCAAGTTCTATTAACATTTTTGGCTAGGTAATTTGTTCTTGTGTGGGTTTCCTTGTACATTGTAGGATATTTAGAAGTATCCCTGGCCTTTACTTACTAAATACCAATAGCACACACACCCTTCCGTCTGTGACAACCCAAATGTCCCCAGATATTTCCAAGTGACCCAAGGGAATGGGGCACAAAAATCACAACCAGCTGAAAACCACTGGACCATCGATAGGGATGTGATACGGTCAGGATTGGCTACATAGGATATAGGAATAACCCTTATATCTCAGTGGCTAAAATAAGAATTTGTTCTCACACATGCTATATGATTATTGTGGGGTGACAGAAGGATTCTAGACTTCAGTTACTCAGTGATTCAGGCTGATGGAACAACCAACATTTCATGAATTGCCATGTGAGAGGGAATAGAGTACTCTGGTGAGTCTTGAACCAGCAATTAAATGCTTTGTCCCAGAAACTTCACATCACTTTCTCTCACAATGCATTGGTCAGAACTAGATTCACCTAACCATGGGGTGATCAGAAATGTAGCCTTACCATGGACCCAGCAGAAGGGAGAACACAAAATATTTGGTTAGCATTAAGGACCGTGACAGGTGCAAAAGAGATCTCCCCTGTTGACCCAGAATTAAAAAGTGTTAAGGCAGGATATACAAGTTTGCCCACTACTTTTGGGAAAAAAAAAAAAAAAAAAACAAGATCAGCAACAAGAATAACACCATTGTAATAATAACTACAATTTCCACTGTGCTTATTATGTGTCAGATCATTTAATTCTCACACAGCAACCCAATGAGCAAAGTACTTCTTTTCATTTTTACAGACTATGAAACTGAGACAGGGAATGGTTAAATGGCTTGTCTAGAATCACACAGCTAGTGAGTTGCAGAACTGAGATTTGACCCAAGGTCTCTCTGAATTAAAGACTAAGCACCTTACTTTATAAATCAATCTAACTGGTGTGCAAAGCATTTCCTCTCACTATTGGCATGAACGAGCAAGTTGTTTCTCCTATAGCCTGCTCTGCACCACTGGGGTTTAAGTTCCCTGACAAGTTTACTTCATAAATCCCACCATTCCTAGAGCATTTGGAAGAGTGCCTTCAGTCACTCCATCATGGGGTAGTCATGCTCAGAGAAATAAATAGAACATTTCCAGCCTTTCAGAGAAAGCACAGAGCTCTACACCATTGGTTACTAAAAAAAAAAAAACAAGGTCCTGTACTAAAATCAGGTGAATACTTCAGGATGCTTTGACCTCTCCACTTGAAGAAAGCCTGGATATATCTAGTGCTTCTGGATTCCAGGTGCTAAGACCAGGAAGTTAATTACAAAAGCAAGCAATAATACAAATGACTAACATTTATTTTGGGGATTGTTATAAGTATGTATTCTCTCATGTAGATGAATACTTTTAATATCACCATTTTAGGGTTGAGAAATGAAACTGAGGAAAGCTAACTAGCCAAGGTCATCAAGCAGGTCTTTGGAAGGATTCCAGATTTGACTCCAAATTTCAAGCATATTACCACTGGAGTGGGTGCATGAAGTTGCTTAACATTTTAAACATATATACACATCTCTTTCTAATGCCTTCCCTGCCTCCAAGGCAAATATATAATATTTAATTTCCAAGAGAAGGAGGAACACAAGGCAGATTTTTATTTCCCTTTCTTTTTCCCTTGGTCGAAGAAGTTACCTGAGAATTATTGAGAGTGTCATGTCTCAATACAGTCAGGCTCGCCCAACCAGCCTTCAGAATGAGCTAAGTCATTTGCTTAAGTTATCACTGAGAGAATTTGGATATGAAATGACACTGGGTTGACCATCTCCTTCAGCTCAAACCATAGTTTTTAAAGCCATAGTGAAGGGGGCTATTGAAGATCTTTGCTATTAATTACTGTTAAAGGAATGAGGATACAGCAGGAAAAGAGAAAGCTGAGATGTGGCTCTTAGTAAATCTCCCAAAGAATTTAAATGAATTTATTTAAGGAAAAAGTGAGATGAGTGTTAGATTTTAGAAAGACTTCCTAATTAAGTTCAAAACAGATTGTTAAAGGAGCATCTAACATCTCTCTCCCTGCACAAGTCTGAGAAGAGGCCAATCCATGCCTGATGGAAATAGGCAGTACGATGAAAAAAAAAAAAACCCATGCTGCACACAGACACTTCTGGATTTGAATTCCAACCACAATCAATTGTATGACCTTGAACAGTGACTTTACCTTGCTAAGCCTCAGTTTTTCCACTTGCAAAATAAAAACAGTAAAATGTGCTCTGTTGGTCTTATGGGGTTATCTACAGAATCAAAGGACACGGTGTATAGATGGCCATTTATAGGTGATAAGAGCTATACAAGCATGAGCTGAACAAAAATTGAATTTATGCTATTTCTTAAAACCTCCCCCTGTTCCTAAAGTTGCAGAAAAAATAACAAGACCAGCAGTCAATATTTTCTCATTTTAGTTTCACTAAAGCAAACTCAGTATTTGGGGGGAAGCTTTGCAGGATTTCCATTTTCTGTATCCAGTTTCTACCAGACAAATCACAGCCTCCCAGGACTGAAATAACAATGTTCACTTCCAAATGAGAATTAGTCCTGTCCTTCAAGACAATGGTTAGAAAAGGCTTCCATGGTGTCTCATTCAAAAGTGTGTTAATATTATCATTTACAGAACCTTTCTCTAATGGGAAAAAGTGTAGGAAACCGCACGTCTCAGCAGGTGCCACTTTTCACAAGGCATTGGCCACTTTCCCAGGCAGCTGTTGAGAATGACAATGTCTCTCTTGTTGAAGAGGCTACCTGTTTTAGAGTCTGTGACTATTGCTATGGAGACAACTGTGAAATCAGAGGAAAACTAGGTATTGGCCTCTTAAAATCAACATCAACATTGCCCATCAACTGAAACTGTTCTTGCAGATTAGTTTTGCCTGTTTTGAACTTCCTATAAATTACAAAATATATATGTGTGTGTATATATACTGTCTTGTGTCTGCCCTTTTATCCTCAAATTCACTTCTATGAGATGTGTTTTTATTGTTGCAGATAACAGTTCATTCTCATTCATTGCTATGCAGTAGCCAGTGTGTAAATAAGCCAAAATTTACCCATTCTACTGCTGATGAACATTTGGATTGTTTCCAGTTTGGAGCTACTATGAATCAAACTGTTCCAAACATTCTTATTATATACGCTATTTGATGGGTGTTGGCACTCATTTCTTTTAGTAGATACCCAGGAGTGGAATCCTGGATCCTGTGACAGATATAGATATATAGATATTTATCTTTAGTAGATACTGCCAAACGGTTTTTCCAAAGTGGTTTTATCAATAAATGCTGCTACCAGCAATGTAAGCAAATTTGGGTGATTCACATTTTTATCCACAAATATGTCTTACTTATGTTATCCTTAAGCAATAACTTTTTTTACATCAAGTTTTTATTTAAACTCTAGTTCGTTAACATATAGGGTAAAATGGGTTCAGGGGTAGAATTTAGTGATTCATCACTTACATATAACACCCAGTGCTCATCACAAGTGCCCTCTTGAATGCCCATCACCCATTTAGCCCACTCCCCTCCCACCTCCCTCCATCACCCGTTAGTTTGGTCTTTATAGTTAAGAGTCTCTTTTGGTTTACTTTCCTCTCTTCTTTTCCCCTTTTCCCTATGTTCATCTGTTATGTTTCTTAAATTCCACATATGAGTGAAATCATATGGTATTTTTTTTTCTCTGACTGACTTATTTCACTTAATACACTCTAGCTCCATCCACATCATTGCAAATGGCAAGATTTCATTCATTTTAATGGCTAAGTAATATTTATTTATATATATGAAGATGATATATGGAGATATAGATATAGATATAGATATAGATATCCATTCATCAGTCAGTGGCTTCTTGGGCTCCATCCATACTTTGGCTATTGTTGATAATACTGCTATAAACATTGGGGTACATGTGTCCCTTCAAAACATTGATTTTTCAAATTCAGTTGCCTATAAACACCTGTATTATTTTCTCATAACTCACCTACATGACTACCACATACCAGATAACTCACATAACTCACCTACATGACTACCAATACCAGATAGAGCTATGAATAGAGCAGGAACTAACTCCCTTATGAATGGTTTTTCTGATCTTACTGTGCCATTAAGAAATAAAAAGAGGGGTGCCTGGGTGGCTCAGCTGGTTAAGCACCTGCCTTTCATTCAGGTCATGATCCCAGGGTCCTTGGATCAAGCCCCAAGTTGGGTATCCTTCTCAGCGGGAGCTTGTTTCCTCCTCTTCCACTGCTCATGCTCTCTTTCTCTCTCTTTCTCTCCCCCCCACCCCCACCTCACTGAAATAAATAAATAAAATATTTTAAAAAAAAAGAAAAGAAGAAAAAGAATTTTTGTTTGAGAGCTTACTTGCCCATCAGTAGGAAAAACATAAAGGAAGCAAAGGGTTAATTACTTGGGGCTAAATATTGTTACTTTCTTTTGTCAGAATCCTGTATTATTTATCATTATCCATTGATCAATACACTTAATGGGTCACTGGAAGATATTGCACACTCCCTGCATAACTAGAAATGAAGCAATCTTGGATCCCTGCAATTAAAAGTAAAGCAAATTAGCTTTCCCATAGAATATATTTCATGGCATAAGATAATTCTATGTCTCTTCCTGTGAGGGCTGGACTGAAGTTTCCTTCCAGCAGTAGGCAATACTCTGTTGCCTAATATTTGTGGCTAAGGCCTGGTCTACTGAGATCCTCAGGATCATTTTTGTTTAATCTGAGGGGTATGACTCTTTCATTTCATCTGAAACCAGAGTTTTATTTCAAATATGAATATAGGAAAGTCAGGAGTTTCAGTTTGGGGAAAGAGGTATAAAATGCATTAGTCATGCTGTAAAGCACTATGAAGGAAATTGGGGTAATTACTCTTCCAACCAAATGAATTCAAAAGCTCTTGCATGAAGCCAGAGTGGGCATTTCTTTCACTCTTCCCCCTGCCAGGGTGGATCTATGCCAAGCCAGAGTAACCAACAATAGCTGCAGACGGTCAATTGTCCAGTAGCTTCCCGCTCCTCCATCCTTCAATTATCCAAGGACGGAGCTTAAAAATATCCCCATAGCTCTACCCTCAGCCTGTTTTTGTCCTCTGTCCATTTCTTCTCTGACTTTTGCCAGAGTAACGTGGTTTTTTTTTTTCTTTTAAGATTTGATTTATTTATTCATGAGAAACACACAGAGAGAGGCAGAGACATAGGCAGAGGGAGAAGCAGACTCCCCACAGGGAGAGGACCAAGGACCCTGGGCTCATGACCTGAGCCAAAGGCAGACGTTAACCCCCTGAGCCACCCAGGGGCCCCAGAGTAACATCCTTCATAAGAGATGTTACCCTCTCTTTGAAATGGGAAGGGGTGACCACATGTCCTGGGAGGGCAGTGAGTGTGAAGTGAGATCCTGTAGCATGCCTCTGCCTGCTGAGGTTCCAATGGCCTTTGTGACAGTGACACCTCCAAAACATGGATTTAGGAACAGGGCCAATGTCTTGTCTTTAGCAGCCAGTCTAAACTTAATTATGGGGCCTCACATAAAGTCATATTAATGCCAAACATGCCAGTGCTTCCTGTATGCCAGGCATATATGCCAGTGAAGAGCCAGCTGTGTGATTGAGAGAAGTCATTTTGCTTCTCTTTTCCTCAAGGGTTTTTCACCTAATCCTAAGGGTAGGGTAATGAAGGGGCTGTTAGAGGGTTTTCAGCATAGTAAGATTCACTTGTTAGGAAGATGTCTTTGGACACTTCATAGAGAGGACTGGTAAGAGAGAAATCAGAGTCAGGGAAATAAGGGTGGTGGTGCCCACATGTGGGCCCTTGGACTGGTGGCACTTCATGGCAAGGTTTTCACAGAGCCACTGAGAAACAAGGAAGGTAAAACCTGTGTGTGTGTGTGTGTGTGTGTGTGTGTGTGTGCGTTCTACACGTGACCATGTTTATGAGAATTCCAAATTTCCAATTCCACTTTCTTGAGAATGTCTTGTTATTCAGAGACTACTGCCTTTCTACATTTTGGTGTCAAAATGCCTTCTGTTTATCGCAGTTAATGTAGTATCATAGTTAGATGGTAGGGATTTTTATGTTTCCTTACCAGACAAAATAAAAACATGCCTCAATTTGTTTTAAAATTCTTATTTCATAGAGCATGAAGTCCCCAAATCTGGAAACTGCTTAGACACCCTTGCAGTGGTGCCTAGGTGACAGCTGATGAGTTAGAGAAAGGAGGAGGCAGGTGTCAATGTGAATGAGATGAGCCAGCAGACATGTGGATGGGGAAAAATCAAGGAGGACACAGTAAAGGAAAGAGTGGTCTCCAAGGTCTCTGTGGTTTCTCCCTGCTTATGGATGAAGCAGAGTAGTGAGGATTGATCTCAAGTCCTGCTGCAGTGGCTTCACTTCTGTTCCATGTCGTTCCATGGCAGCTCCTGAGCATCCACCACGAGCACACACACATGACAGTTCAGTGCATGCAGGGACACGGTTGGCTGCCATCTCGGGGCACCAGGAGGCACAGCTCTCTCGGACACAGCAGAACTCACATGAGGCCACCTGACCCATGACATCCTCTACCCCATGCCCTCACTCTCCCCTGTCCCAGACACCTGGCCCCCAGAAGTCTCTCCAAAGCCCCTTGGTGAGTTTGCACCTCTCGGACATGACGGCTACCACAGAGCCTCTCAGACAGAGCCTGCAGAGGCAGGAAAGGGCACCGCCAGGCCCAGAGAGCTGCCAGGCTCCAAGCAGCAGGCTTCTCGAATTTTAAGCAGCATATGCAAATTAAATTAGCAAGGGTTCCACTTCATCTCCCGAGCAGCTCAGCCACGCTCCCCAATAATTCCCAAGCCAAACTGACCCAGTTTGAAATTAAAATCAGGTTTATTTTTAGAGGGATATATTTTTCCCTTGCCTCAGTCTCAGTGGATGCTTTATCTGTTTGGCCTGATAAACATCCAAGTACATTATCCCCAGACCCGCTGAGTCCTTCTGACAGCCACTTGATAGATAAAAGGCATGGTGGGCCTAGCTCATGTATATTCAGATGACAGAGGCCAGCCCCACACTCGGTGCCCGTGTTGCCAAAGGAGGCAGTGTATACTTTGGACCTTTCCCTCCACCTGTCTGTCAGTCTTAAAGCTGGCAGTAGAGTCTTTTGAACTGGAAAAACTTTATAGAGTTTAAGGTGATTTAGAGCCTGGTCACACTCGAGTTCAGCAGAATCTCCTGGCATTATTGAAGACCTATAACATCTTCTCTTGATAAAAATCTAGTCAATATGAATTGCCTCTTTGCAGCCAGGTCCAAGAACATCTTTCATCTCAGCTGAAGGCTCTGTATTTTCCTTTGTAGAGCTTTCCACAAGGAATTATTCACAGGATTGTGTGATTAACGTTTGGCTCTTTTCTGAAAGCTGTAAGCTCCCTCAAGGGCCCAGCCACCTCTGATTTTCCATCCCCATCTCTAGAGCCTCGTACTATGTAAAGTCCTCAGCAAATGAGTGAAATCAGCTGTCATACCAGTGGTTCTCAGCTGGGGGCAATTTTGACACCTGTCCTGGAGACAGTTTTGGTTCAACCGGGGTGGAGGTACTATCCCAGTGTGGTAGTAGCTAAGGCCTTGATGCCGCTAAATATCCCACAGGGCACAGGACGGCTCCCGCAACAGAGTTACTCAGCCCTAAATGTCATTAGTGCGGAGGCCGAGAAACCTGTGTTGGATTAATCCATTCGTGTGTCGGTATGCCTGAGCTGGGCAGGCCTGAGCACACTTGTGCATGCGTGTGGGTGCGCACTCGCTCTCTCACTCTCTCTCTCCATTAACATCTTGTGGGTTTTGGAGTAAGGCAAAATGAGGCACCACCTCTCACAAACAAGCTGACTTTGCACAAATTACTTGAACTCCCTGAGCTTAATTTCTGCATCAGTAAACTGGGAATAAAACTATTACCTCTCTTATATCACTTCTGTGAGATTGACCACAATCCTATAAAGTTTATAGAACTATATCTGACACATGGTTACTTTTCACTAAACTTTTATCCTTGTTGTTGTCATTATTTTCTATTGTTACCTTTTAAGCAAGGAAGTTTGAATTCAGCTCTTTCATCAGTTGGGATAAGCTACATTGTGCTGTAGTAAGGAACAGCTCCAGATCTCCAGGGCTTATTTCTCTTTTATATTATGTATCCACCATGAGAGCTCTGTTGGTAATAATTACTCAGTGACCCAGCCGATGGTGCAGCCGCAATCTCAAATGATGTTCTCACTCTGCCAGGGTAAAAGAACGTTCTAGGGGATCTTGTACCAGCAAATAAAGGCTCTAGTCTGGAAGGGACACAGCACCTGTGCTCACAATTCATTGGCCAGAACTAGTCACATAACCCCACACGATACCAGAAGCTAGAGGAGGTTGGCTCCTACCATATTAGCTTAGGAAGGCATCTGGAAATTCTTTGCTAACAGAACAAATGACCACCCCAGTCAGACCTTTGGCACAATGGTAGGATGAACTTTTTCTTTTGGCAATGGCCACATTTTTCAGCATGTGTGTATTCTGGGAACATATCACCCTTATTTACAGATTATCTAATTATTTATATTTATGGATATAATAATAAGCAAAAACAGATAAAATTCCTGAGCAGTACACCTTACCTGTGTACTTTTAGGGGAGACCAAAATTAATTTAAATATCTTGCTAGTGAATTTATACTTGTAAACTGAGATAAAAACTCTGAAGGAAAGAAATAGAGCTCTGCAGGGGAATCTGATATAGATTAATGGGCCAGAGACAGCTTTTCTTAATGGATGTTTAAGTTTGATACATAAACGATGTGTAGATATTCAACAGGTCAAGTAGGGAGGGAGTGAGGAAAATTTAGGATGGAGGGTATATGAGGTACATGCAAAGGCCCTGGGCCAGGAGAGAGCTAAAATCATGAGGGGCTGAAAGCAGGTGTGTGTGGTTTAGAGCTGGGCAAAGGAGAGGCATAGTGACCAATAGAGCTGGGAAGATAGGCAGGTAACAGGCTGTGCAGATCCCAGGAGAGGTCTGATCAGTATCCGGTTCTTTATCCCCACTATAAGATGAAGACTTTGGAGGGCTTAATGCATAGGACTGGCATCTGAGCATAGATGGCATGGCCGTGAACTTACAAAGGAGTCCTTGTGTTTGGAAGTTTCCTGATTCCTTTCCCTCACCAGAAATGTTCTGAAATCACAGGTCCATACCTTTACCTGCAGCATTTAAAAGCAAATACTCTTAGACTCTTTCCAAACCAGAACCCCACAGCCATCTTCCATACAAAAAATGTGTCCCTTTCTGTTTGCACATCTCATGCTCAAGGAGGCTTCCCACAGACTCTGAGAAGGAAATGACATACCCACACATAGCAGTGCAATTGCCTGCAAGAAGCAAAACATTTCTGATGTGACTGGCAATATGCTGTTCCCTCCTGGATATGTGGGCTGTATTCAGTCCTTCGGATTTGTAGGATTAGAATGTTTCACCCCCTTAACCTTGAGGATTGGAGTTTCCAGATCTCTCACCAAAACTGATTTGACTCACTGAGCCCACCTAGTCTCATGTCTATGTCTTTAGATGGTTGAGAAGAAGTGAGCAAAAAAAAAAAAAAAGAAGAAGTGAGCAGCAGTTACTGAAATGGGAAGCATTCAAGATTCCCAAACTAGTATTTCACCTAATATGCTTATCTTAGAGGAGAAAAATAGCCTGGGTGTTACCCTTTAGATTTGGACAGAAAAATAGCCAACCCTCTGGTCACTTCCCTTTGGGTTGAAAGATAGTTTCAGGAAACTCAGTAAGAGTGGAAAGTGTTTAGCCTTTGCACCCTCAGAAAAAAGTTTCTGGTTTATAGTGGGCCCTCAAACATCTTAAATGCATGGATTTTTAGAAATGCATCAATTCATTTATTCATATAGCTATCATTTACTAAGCACCTATAATGAGCCACAGACTATACTAGGTACTGGAAATGTGCAGATGCAAACAGGGCAGATGTGTTCTCAGTTCTGTGGAGCTTTGATTCCGGTGAGAGAAAACAGACAATCAGCAAGTCAATACATAAGATAATTGCAGATGGTAGTAAGTATTATGAGTAAAATAAGAGTGGAATAGAGTATCAAGAAAGGACGAACAATTTCTTTAGCTAAAGTGGCCAGGAGAAAAATCACTTTAAGAAGGGACATTTGATACAAGAAATAGATAATGAAAAGGAAGCAACCATGAGCTATATGGATCCAAGTTTCTGGACAGAGGAAATAGCAAGAAGAAAATTAATATGGGATGTTGTAAGAGCATGGAGGACAGGGAGAAAGATGGTAAGAAATGAGGTCAAAGAGGTGGGCAATGTCCAGATGTTATAGGGCCAAGAAGTCCATGACAATAAGTTTGCATTGTGTCCTACCTGCAACAGGATGTCATTGGTAAATTTTAAGCATGGTAGTAAGAAGAATTCATTTATGCCTTGAGAAGATCACTCTGACTTTTTGTGGAAACTGAGCTGGAGAGTGAGGTAAGCAAGTATGGATAGTAGGGAGACCAGGTAGGAATCTGAGCAGTGGTCAAGTGAGCGATGATGGTGTCTGGAGATACTAAAAAGCTGTTGGATTCAACAGAGAATACAGATATTGAATCCATAAGAATTACTGCTGGACTGAATACAGACTATGAGGGAAAAGAGGAAATATGGAAGATCACCCTCTCGTATGAGCAATGAGATGGACGTAATTTTCAAACATGAGAAAAGAGCAGATTTGAGGGTAGATGGAACCAAGATTTTTTTCTTTTGGGCAAGTTAACTTTGATACTTCCATTAGATATCTCAGTAGTCATATTTAAGAGGCATATAAATATGTATGGAGCATAAGGCTGGAGTTAGAATTGGGGTATTCAGTTGTATAATAAATGCTTAATACCACAGGACTAATTTGCATTATTACCATAACATTTGACATTTCTTTGTTCTCTCATTTAACAAATACTGTGTTTGCTACAACATGTGAGATTCTGCGCTGAACTCTATAAGAGATCCAATCTCATCTTGGTTTGTGATGAGCAAGCAATACAACTCTTCACTGATTGTTTTACCTGTCTAGTCTTCTGTGTGATAGGCCCATTGAAGAGAGGTGAGTGAATTGGAGATATTGGCATACAGGTGAAGAAAAACACAAAACCAATCAGTTCCAGTATACAGAATTGCTATAGCTGTTGCTACAAGAGTAAATTGCCTTGCCACTGAGAAGTTTTAAAACAATCTGAAGTTGAAGAGCTGGCTTGGATGTCTACACCGTGGATGTCACTGGTTTCTTAATTATCTCTGCCTGCCTAGGGTTGGTATTATGAACTACTGACATTTCTAGGATCGATATTTGTAACAGCAGAAGATTAGAAAAAAAGAATCATTGGTGGGGGGGCACTGGGTGGCTTAGTTGGTTAAGCATCCAACGCTTGATTTCAGCTCAGGTCATGGTCTCAGGGGCTCAGACTGAGCCCCATGTCAGTCTCCATGCTCAGTGGGAAATTTACTTGAGATTCTCTCTTTCTCTTCCCCTCTGCCCCTCCCCCCAAACTCTCCTTCTCTCTCAAATAAATATTTAAAAATCATTTGGGATGTGAACACTAGATTTTCAAGACTGTGTGATGCTTTGACTCTCTCCAAAATATCCACAAATTCAGCCAAAAACTCAATCAAGCTACATAATAGAGGTTAGATAGTCAATGCAAGCAGAAGACGAGGGACCAATATACTCTTCAGCTAACTGCTCTAATAACCTATAAGTTTGATGTGAAAGATAAAGATCATGTCATCTCTCTGCCCCAATTCTGTCACTTTTAAAAGGTTTGCTTTTGATATAGATAAGTAATAGAAAATAGCAGAAAAGCCTTTGCATTTGGGTGACAGTATCTAATGTAATGCCACCTGCAAAAAATAGCAAAGTGCTTTGATCTATCAGACTATACAGCACGCAGATAATACAAAATGTCCTGAATTTGCATAAAGGCCTGAGGTCACATTTTAAAAAACTATCATTTAGAAACCTGGACCCTAAGATTTCTGAATATTTCCAGGAATTATCCTATATCATTCTCTACTGTATCTAGAGTTATGATAGTAACTTTGAAATATTGTACCACATATTGCAACCTATTGTTTTCTTATCTATAAATAAGAGCTAATGTGAATTTGCATAGTCTAATAGTATGCTAAATGCTACATTGAATTTTAAATAACTAAGCAGAATATCTTAATATTTCATTTTATAAGGCCTTATATATCTTCATGTAGCATTTGTGATATTTAATGTGTATATGTTACTATGTGGCAATGATTCCTAGGGTTTAGCTAAAAGGTCTTTTACTGTAGTACAATGTGGGTATGGTGTCTTTTGTTACTGAAGTGAATGTAATATAATGCTTATTTCCTGTATTTATTAAATCCCTTCTGCTTATAGTAATCTATAGAGAAAAAATAAGCCCCCAAACATATCAAAAACATAATAGGCAGTCAGTGAATGTTGAATGAACAAATACCTCAAAATTTTTGTTATAAAATATTAATAATTGTAATGGTAATACTTAACCCTTGCCAAGTTTTTGTACTATTGCAGGCACTAGGCTAACTACTTTATTGGGATTATCAAAGTAATATTCATGAAATCCTATAAAGTGTGCTTTTTCATTATCTTGAGTTTAAAGATGAAAAAACTGAGATAAAGAGATTGAAGTAACTTGTCCAAGGCCTAATAACTGAATAGAAATGAGACTCATGTGAAGGACATTCAAAGCCTACTAAATATTGCAGACATTGGCTAAATTTTAAAAGATTAATTTCTTAAACCTGAATCTACTGTATATTCAAGCAGTATATGTACTGTATATGGAGAGTTTAAGGAATAGTAATAACTAAATGCCTATACCTAACTTAAGAAATACATTTCACCCCTTCAATTTAAACTTTTACTATGGAAAATCTTTCTCACATGCCAAAGTGAAAGGATAGGAAAATGAGCCCATGTGTAGCTATTATTCAGCTTTTATCTCCTATCACCTAATGACTTGTGGTTATTCTTGTTCCATCTTCATCCCTGCCCACACCCTTGACCTCAGATTATTTTGAAGCAAGTCTCAAACAAGTTATGATCTCTCTTTATTTCAGTATGTATCTTTAAAAGATAGGAGCTCTTTATTTTTTTATTTTCCAAAAAAATTTATTTATTTATTCATGAGAGTCATGGAGAGAGAGGCAGAGACATAGTCAGAGGGAGAAACAGGCTCCTCTCATGGAGCCTGATGTGGGACTCAATCCCAGGACTCCAGAATCATGACCAGAGCCAAAGATAGACGTTCAACCATTGAGCCACCCAGGTGCCCCAAGATAGGAGCTCTTTAAAAAATAATTACTATAGTCAGAAAACCATTATCACACCTTAAACAGATTTATAGATTTTTCTTAACATGTAATATCAAATGTGGTTACATCTCCCTGTTTGTGTGTGTGTATATGTATATATATAAAATATATATATATATATATAAATTTATTTTATGGTTTGTTCAAATTGCTATGCGAATGAGGTCCATATATTGTGATTGGGTACTATACTTCTCCAGCCTCCTCCTTATCCTGTAAATAGACTCTACTGTTTTATTTATTTTATTTTTTTTTTGACTGTACTGTTTTAAATGAAAGTTTTGCTGACCCCAGGAAAAGTGAGTGTCCTACATGGTAGGAAATTTTGCATCAGCAAAAACTTAAAACAGCAAGAATATTGTGCTCTTGGGCATCTTCTCTTTAGGATTTTAGCCTAATCATATCTTATTTATATCTGTAAATTTTGCCAAATACTGTTTTTATTTATTTATTTATTTTTTACCCATCTAATTGGTTTCTTTGAACCACTTAATATTTTGCAGGCAGGCTTCTCCTTATGTCTTAGAACTCTCTTGCTTTGCACCGAGCAATCCTTTCCACCACTATCCCCAACCTCTCTACCCTGGCTTTCTCCCCTTTGCCATTGGGACCACAGCCCTGAAGTGGCTGGCTTTCCCTTGTGGCTTCCATTCACCACAGTTAAACTTCAGTTTCAAAGCTGTAACAGGGAGAACAAAGCTTCCCTTATTAGGACTCCAAAATTGCCTAATGGGGATTCTAGTTCCCTGAATCCCCAAAATTAGGAATTTGTGCAGGATTAGGTAGCAAAAATGAGCAAGATGAGCAATTAACTAACCATGATATAAAGCTATTTAAGTTATATATACAATTCTTTCACCACAACTACTTTGTAACAGAGATAATAAAAGAAACTTCCAAAGTGTATTTGTTTGCTTGCTTGCTTTTCCTTTGTACCAACTGTGACCTTGGTTACATATCAGTGTTTAAGAGCTTTTTGGTATAAGTAAACAACAATGCAGATTCAAAAGGGCACCTGTACCCCAAAGGATACCTGCTGCTTTAAGCACCCCTATAATGCTTATAGCAGAATTATCAACAACAGCCAAACTATGGAAAGATCCCAAGCGCCCATCAACTGATAAATGGATACAGAAGATGTGGTGTGTGTGTGTGTGTGTGTGTGTGTGTGTGTGTACACAATGGAATAATAGGCATCAAAAAATGAAATCTTGTCATTTGCAACAATGTGGATGGAGCTAGAGTGCATTATGCTAAGCAAAATAAGTCAGAGAAAGACAAATACCACACGATTTTACTCATGCAGAATTTAGGAAACAAAACAGATGAACATATGGGGGGGGGAGAGAGAGAAACAAACCATAAGAAATTCTTAATGGTAAAGAAAGTAAGGGTTGTTGAGGGAGAAACAGGGGGATAGGTTAAATGGATAATGGGTATTAAGGAGGGTGCTTGTTATGACAAGCACTGGGTTTTATATGTAATGATGAATCACCTAATTCTACTCCTGAAAACAATATTACACAACTAGAATTTAAATAAAAATGTGGAAGAAGAAAAGAGCTTTTTGTTATAGAAAATGATTTTTGGTAGTTCTCAGCTCCTTAACTTACTAGTTGGATAAACCTCAATTACTTTATCCATAAAATGGGAATAAAACTATGTAAATAATCTGATTGGTTTACTAAAGGTGAAAATATTGGAAGGATATGGAGAATTCAGAGAATAATAAAAAAAAAGCTGGAAACTAGGTTCAGAAAACGGGGAAAGCCCAGTGGCTATAGGGATCTAAGTAGCAGTAACTAATGAAATCCCACTGCTACCCCCTCCAGGTCACAACCCCTGAGATGGATCCTCTCTACCAAGAAAGATTCCAAGTTCCTGGAGAGTAGTAACGGCCATGGTTGGGTCACAATCTCTCTCCTCATTAATTGGCAGGTCCCACCATGACTAAACACGGTGAGGAAGAGGTCATCCCCCAAAGGAAACTAGTCCTTTACCAGGAGAAGGAGGATTGGTCTGGACAACAGAAGCACAACAAAGCAACTGAACAACTGCCTGTCATGTATCTCAGAGTTTTAATAAGGATTAAAAAATAACACATATAAAATTCCCAGAATCTGGCATTTGAAAGCTCAATAAATGGTAGCCAATATTATTATTATTATAGTATAAAAGAGAAAATGAGCAACAGTTGAGTCCTGATGTAAGGCTATACAGTCATTAGCAAGTCCTTCACCATAAGAAGTCCTGACATGATAACTCTGCGTGATCAGAACTGGCCAAGTTTGATGTTAGCTCATTTGCATCCATTAACTTTATGACCTTGAGTCTTAACCTTTCTGGTCCATTCCTCCTTGTACAAAATGGTGGTGATAGTACTGAGTTATGTCAGAGAACTGCTGCTGAGCACAATTTCTGATCAATTGTCAAGGACTCGGGGAAATGGAGAAGGGCAAACACCTCCAGTGGAATCAGACAGAGGAACTGAGGCATGTTGTGCACGACGTAGTGTGCATGTCTTTTTTTGAGTGTCTTTTATTTATAATCCTCCCTCATTCTGAAAGGATTTTGGCTGTTCCTATTTTATATCAACAGCAATGACCAATAAGTTAAGGGTGCAAGCTGGTGAAATGAAATTCAGCGGTGAGCAACAAGGCTTCATTTTAAATTCATCATCTAAGAAACCTGTCTGTAACCCAAACAGGAAAGCGAGTCAAGGACATAAACGCTGAATAAATACAAATATACAATAAGCATATGAAAAAAGTCTCAGTAATCAAAGAAATAAGTGCATATTTGATTAGCAGTGTCAGACTTTTCAGCTATCATACTGATAACAATGAAACATAAAGTCTACCAATAGCTAGTGTTGACAAGGGTGCAAGGGCCTGACACCCTCACACCTTGCTGTTAAGAATATAAATTGGCACAAGCTTTCTGGAAGACAAATAAGATCATACCTGTCAAAATTAAATCATAAAATACCATTTGATCCAATAATTCCCTTTCTAGTAATTACCTTACAGAATATTCCTATATGAGATCAAATAACTATGTACATGAATATGCATTGTTTTTAGTAGCTAAAATTAGAAGCCATCAAAACGCCATGATTTGAGTAATTATTTCAAGTTTCAATATAACCATAAAATCTACATTTTTTGCAGTCATTAAAGAATAAAGTGTATCTGTCTTCTGAAATGGAAGGATGTTCAAAATACATTCCAAAGTGCAGATACTAGGTCTCAGAAAATGGATAGATTCATTTTGTAAATATGTGCTTTTAGATATTTTAAAGAATTGAAAAGCTACTGCTCAGGAATATGTTGGTCTTTTAAGCTGCTGTTGAGCAGCCACTTTGGGGCTAGTGAGGCCACAAAAGAAAAGACTGAATTCCCTGGCCTCAGGCTTGAAGTCATAATAGGAGAGAAATAACAGACATGCATGTAGCTATTAGAATACAAAGCAACACTATGAATACATACTAAAATGAATAGTGAATCCTGGACCAACCTGATGCAAAGCAAGAGAATGATCAGGTCATTCCAAACTGTGAGGAGTGTTGGCATCAGGGGACAGCTGGAATTCAAACCTACTGACCAACTGGGTGACCCAGACAGCCCTCCACATCTCAGCTTTGTTGCAGGTGACCTTACTGAGATGGCCAAGCTAATCACCCTGAGGAGCTAATGGCTTCTGATCCAGAGAGTTCCACTAAGACAGGATTTGAAACTGTCACACAGGGGATTTTGGGAGACTTTAGGGGAAGTCTATAAATTACATTTGGGAGGTCCAGGAACTAAACTGGGGAAAATTGTATCTTTATTTTTATAAGCCTTTACCTGAAATTTATCTTCATTCACTTAAGAATGTAGGCAAAAGACCTATGATAATATTGACAGATACTTTCATATTGTTTCCATGGCTGCTACAGATACCTTAAAATAGTGTTTACACTCATCACTACACCAAAATTACCACAGATACTAGATTTGTTACTAGATCTTGTTATTTAATCAATTATTAAATAAGCACACTTATATAAAGTGATGCCTAAAATTGTTTTGATATCTGTGTATCAACATAATTGGTTGTTTTTGTAATCCTACATCTTTTTTCCTCTTTTAATTTTAATTCCAGTATTATTAACATACAGTGTTATATTATTTCAGCTAATATAGTGACTCAAGTCTATACATTACTCAGTGCTTATCAGGATAATATACTGTTAATCCCCTTCACCTATTTCACCCATCCCCCACCCACCCACCCACCTCCCCTGTACTAACCATCTGTTTGTTCTCTATAGGTAGGAGTCTGTTTTTTGGTTTGTCTCTTTATTTTTCCTTTGTTCATTTACTTTGTTTTTTAAATTCCACATATGAGTGAAATAATATGGTATTTGTCTCTGGCCGACTTATTTTGCTTAGCATTATACTCTCTAGATCCATCCATGCTGTTGCAAATGGCAAGATTTCATTCTTTTTATGGCTGGGTAATATTCCATTGTATATAGATACCACATTTTCTTTATCCATTCTTCTATCGATGGACATGTGGGCTGCTTCCATAATGTGGTTACTGAAAATAATGCTGTTATAAACAGAAGGGTGCATATATCCTTTTGAATTAGTGTTTTTGTATTCTTTGGATACTCAATAGTGAGATTACTGGATCATATGGTAATTTTATTTTTAATTTTTTGAGTCGCCTCCATGCTGTTCTCCACAGTGGCTGTACCAGTTTGCATTCTCACCAACAGTGCACAAGGGTTCCTTTTTCTTCACATCCTCACCAACATTTGTTGTTTCTTGTGTTTTTGATTTTAGCCATTCTGACAGGTGTGAGGTAATATCTTACTGTGGTTTTGATTTGCTTTTCCCTGATGATGAGTGATGTTGAACATCTTTTCATGTGTCTGTTGGCCAGCTGTGTGTCTTCTTTGATAATCCTACATATCTTATTGTATGCATTTAAAAACATGATGAAGTCTATAGGCTTCATCACTTTGCTACCAAGGAGTGCTTGGCACAAAAGAAATATAAGAACTTCTATCTTGTTTCTTTTTTGCTCTCCTGCTGCATCAAAAATGTGTGACTTACTTTCTAAGAAGAGGCACAGGTTTTAAAAAGGTAGCATTTTACAAAGGGATCCTGACAGCATGAAAGAATAGACACAGAGATCATAAATCAGGGATTAGGGGATCCCTGGGTGGCTCAGCAGTTTGGCGCCTCCCCTCGGCCCAGGGCGTGATCCTGGGGTCCTGGGATCGAGTCCCGCATCTGGCTCCTTGAGTGGAGCCTGCTTCTCCCTCTGCCTGTGTCTCTGCCTCTCTCTCTGTGTGTGTCTCTCATGAATAAATAAATAAAATCTTAAAAAAAATAAATCAGGGATTAAAAGAAGTGATAAGCATAAGTAGGCAGTGATAATAAGCTTGGTTTAAACTGAGGGAGTTTTGTTTCCTGTCTGCCTTAATAATTAAGGTTCACCCCATTATTTTCTATTTTCTATAATCTCATGAAGAAATTGCCCAAAGTCAACTTCACAAATGTGGTGGGGGGGCGGGGGCAGAAATGGGAAGTCCAATGTTCTAGAATCTAAATCAGTGATTCTCAAACCTAGTGGTGCATTTGAATCACTTGGGAGCCTTTAAAAAATATCGGTGGAGAGGGATAGGGGTCATATGTGCTACTGACTGGAAGAGGACTGAGAGAGCCTTCTTAGATAGGCAAAAATATTTCATGTCTTAAGTTAGATGGTGGTTTAATGGACATATCCATTTGGAAAAATGCATTGCACTACATATTTAACATTTGTGCACTTATACCTCAATTAAAAATAATAATAATAATTCCAAGCCTACCACTGAAAAGTCTAAGTTGGTCTGGAGTAGGGCCCAGGAATCAGTATATTTTAAGAAGCTGCCCCCCTCCCAGCCTTACCCCTGCCTCCGCTCAGTTGATTGTAATGTGCAGTCAAGATTGAGAATCACCTAGAAGCATCACAGGATGGAATCATGCATTCAGTCATTAAATCCGGAAATACTTGTGTGCTAATGAGTAATGGGGATAGAGAGAAGGATTGTTTCTGTTCAGGGGCTTTTTATTAAGTGAAATAAAATAATAATTATCACTACTGAGGTGTTAGCAATGTAATCTAGGGGTCCTCTAGCTTCAGAGTCCATCCTCAGAATCACCTGGAAAGCATGTTGAAAATAAGGCTTCAAGGCAGCACCCCAGAGAGTCTGACTCAGTAGGTCTGGACTGAATAATCTGCTTAAGGAAAATAGCACAAGGTCTGGCACAGAGTAGGACAGCAATACATAGCTATTGTATGTATGAGTTACTGGACTGAGTGCTTCATATAAAGTATCTAATTTAATCATAAGCAATGGCTATCTGATGGTATGCATTAAATAAAACCCAGTTCTACACAAAAGGAAACTGCAGTTGGAGACCTCTCACAATGACCTCCAATTTGACCAGCCATGAAAAAATGTAGCTTTGTTTTGTTTCTCCCCTTGCAGGTGGGGGAGAAGGAGTAACAGTATTAGAGGAAGAGTAGAGGAAAGAATGACCTGATTGATCAGATTATTGCTTTGACACACCCTTCTCTTTGAGTGGGAGCTGGAGATGCCCTAATTAAAGCCAATATTAACTGTAAGAAGGCTGGAATACAGGATCTGGAAGCTTTGAGCTGGCTCTTGCAAGTACCTTCAAATGCCTTTGCAATGAAAAGGAAGGTGTTCTGGTGTTGGATCTCATTTCCTCACATCCTAAAAGGGCTTTCTTCTGGGGCGGAGCCCTGGCAAAGAGAGAGGCTGTTAGCTAATTGTTCTGTCTGCATTTGCTTTCTGCTCCACTTCCAGTCCCTGGAGCTTCCCTGAAAGTAGAAATGCGCTTACTAAGCCTCTGCCCCTTTCTTTATCCCATGCAGCTCCTGCAGATGCCACAGCTGCTCAGCTTTCTACTTTATCATTGATCCAACAGTGGAGGCAATTATAGCAGCATCACAAGTGACTCAACTGGGTTTCTTCGTTATGTCTGATTAGGCTCAGTCCTAATAAAGACTGGGACAGAGGTAGAATTTCCCTATAGGGTTCTACACACCAGACTCAGGTTTTGGCTCCTCCCAGTGCTTTTGACTTCTCCAAATAAATAGCTCTCTCATGAAAAGGAAGCAGTATATAAGGGACTAGGCTTTGGGGACAGAATGGCTGGGCTTAAATCCCCGTTTATAATAAGGGCAGGTTACCTGACCTCTAGGTACTTCACTTTCCTCATTTGTGAAATGGAAGTAATAATAATAATAATACAGCCCACACCAAACTGTGATGATTAAATGAGATTTTTGCATACAGAGTACTTAGCACAATGATGGATGCATAAAAATATATATATACACACACAAAGGACATATATAAGCGTATCAGTATGCACATAAATATAATTATTATTTCCTGGCCACGTTTTCCTTTCTCTCCCCACTTTAACACTTTCTCTATGCTCCAAGCTCTCTTTATACCAGTGCTATCCAATAACAAATATAATGCAAACTATATACATTATTTTAAATTTCTAGGGGCCACATTAAAGAAAGTAAAAATAAGCAGGTAAAATTAATCTCCATAATATATTTAATTTTACCCAATACAGCCAAAACATTATTGCAACATATAATAAATATAAAATGTGTTAAGAAGATATTTTACTTTTTTTGAACTAAGTCTTTGAAATCTGGAATGTGTTTTTGCAGTCATAACACAGCTCAGTTTGGACTAGCCATATTCAAGTGGTCAACAGCCACATGAATGCACATGGGGCTAATGTTACTGACAGCAAAGCCCTGGCCTATCATCCTCCCTTACTGAAAATTTAGCAATGCAAGATTTCTGCTTTGGGGCCCCTTATCAACCTCAGATTCTTTCATTCATTCAGGAAGTGGTTATTAAATGTCTGCTATGTGTCAGGCACTGTGCTGAGTGTTACAGATACAAAATTACATAGTTCTTGTTATGGGGTGTATTGTATCTCTCCGCCCCACCAGAACTCATATGTGGAAGTCCTAACCCCCTAAGGTGAATACAACCTTATTTGGAGACAGGGGTTTTACAGAGATAATCAAGTCTAAATGAGCTCAGTAGGGTGACTCCTAATGAGCGTGACTGCTGTCATTATAAAAGGATGCAATTTGAACAGACATGCAGAGAGAGTGCCATGGGAAGACAGACATTCTCTTGAGAGCAGAATGGATTGAGAGGGAGTCAGGAAGTCCCCTCTTAGGCCTCTCGGGTGGGAAATTAGGAGCAACCAAGTAAAGAAGAGTGAGCAGGGAGGATGTGTATTTGTGGGCAATGGACAAGAATTCCTCAGTGTGCGTCTTATGGCAGCAGCCTGGAAGGATAAGGGTGCTGCCTTGGATGGGAGAGAGGAGCCTAAATGACTTCATCCCACCTGCTGTTACCTTTCCAGAATTAGAGTATGTGACACTAATGGTGAAGGAGTTCTGCAAAGTCTATCATCAAGTTAAGGAAGACAACACAGCAAAGGAAGACAGTTTTACTAATGTTCTCCCAAAGCAATGCTTCCATCTCACATGCATATTACTTTTGTCTTAAACTATTTTAAACACCAATCTGGAATCCCAAACAGCATCCAAGTGCAGGTATGCTGCACTTGATTAACTTATGTGGGGATTTTTTTTTCTTTCTTTCTTTATTTTCTGTGCTCTTTATCCTTCTACTTTGCTGACTCCATTAGGAGTATTTCCCCACATCGGGCTTTCCAGAAGTGATGCAATGAAAAGAGGGAAAGAGTCTTTCTGTGCTTTGGTTTGTAAATTGATTGAAAGGCTGTCGGTTTACAGAACACCCACAAATTCTGTAAAAACAGCATCGAGTGCTTGATAGCAGATCTTTCTATGCCTGTTAAAATTTTGTAGCACCTTTTTAGAAGTTCAAGAGTGCCATGTCTGTCTGCTATTAGCTTTGAACAAGAGGAAGAAATCATCCTCAGTTAATCGCCAGTGCTTGTCAATGACGGTAACTTTAATTTTCGTGTAGCAAATCCATCATCATTAGGACTAAGTCCAATTCAGAGTGGGCAGATGAAAGAAAGCCTGCCAGATTAAAGACCAAATTAGGGACCTTAGAGAGAGGCAAAAACTGAAGAAAACAGTTATTTGAATAAATAGAATTCCAAAGGATACCAGCAAATTTCCTTGGATATCATTAAATCATATATGCATCAAATGGAAGTCCAATGTGTACTCATGTGAGTATAACACAGACAGGCATCTCCCAGCTACAATTAGCCAGTGGTGATTGATAGAACAGATTCAGAGAGCAAGGGAGCAATGTTTTCTGAGAGTTAAGAATGCAGTTACCTTTCTTACTGAGGTCAAGATAAATGTCCCTGGACAATTAGACTGTGGTCTCATAGCATCCTATTTTATTTTCTCCAGCTCAGGTATAATGATTTGAAATTGTCTTCTTTGTTTAACTTTCTTGTTTATTGCCTTTTCCCCACTGGTATGTTAGCCCCAAATAAGCAGAGACTTCATTTGATTTACTCAGTGCTCTATCCCCAGTACCTAATATCTTGCCTGACCTGAAGTAGGTATTCTATAAATGGGTAGAAAAAATGAATGAATTTAAGAGTTAAATCCTGGGGCACCTGGGTGTGGCTCAGTGGTTAACCATGTGACTCTTGGTTTCCACTCAATTCATGATCTCAGAGTCATGAGATTGAGCCCTGCATCAGGCTCTGAATTCAGTGCTTGAGATTCTCTCTCTCTCTCTGCCCCTCCTCCTGCTCACACTCTCTCCCTCTCTCAAGTAAATAAATAAATCTTAAAAAAAAAAAAAAAGTTAAATCCTACAGCATGGTGACTTGGTGTTGCTTGACTAAACATTCTCTATGTTGTTAGGAATTCATTTGTGGACACTTAATTCTAGATGAGGGGACTTGCAAAGAGAGGAACTTTGCTATTACAATGGGTCAATTGGATTGAACATTGTGTTAAATATACTGACTGGCTTGTTGTGAGTCTTTACTCACCTTTTAAAATTGCACCTTTTGTGACTAAGAAAAAAATATGATCTCTCATTTCATCTCAGTATGATTTGCCTGCTTTTTGTCTTAGAGTAACACATTACATGACCTTTGTCGGTGTCCTGTAGCTGTACCACATTAGCCTAGGAGTCACTAGTTCAAATCTATCTCAGAGCTCTGTAATTCATTCTTACTCCCTAGAGTATGCCACTCTAAGATTTCTCTCTTCAATTTGCCATTAATCCCATTGGGGGGAAAAAATAACTGGCGTCAGAATTCAATTCCAGCTTCCTAGTGGGACAGGCCAAATGTCAGCAATCTTGGAGGACTATAGATAGATGTTCCCAGGAGCTTTCTCAGATCCACACAACAGCATTTCCAGCTGTGAGCCCTAATGCCAATTCCCTACACTAGAAGAAAAAAAAATGCCCACTGATTTCTCTTAGATTAACTACAGAACCCTTCTCCATCCCCACTGAGAGGTTCCTCCCTGGATTAAGTGACTTCTGGTAGAAAAGGGTCTGGAGTCCCTTAAGCAACTTAATACATTTTCCAAATTCATTAAGTAGTCACGCAGTTGGAGTATGAACCATCTGAACAAACTCCTATAGATTTACCAAAAACTTGAATCAGGATGTTCACATCTGAATTCACTTAAAGAGCAAGCTGCCTTAGGGATCCCTGGGTGGCACAGCGGTTTGGCGCCTGCCTTTGGCCCAGGGCACGATCCTGGAGACCCGGGATCGAATCCCACATCAGGCTCCCGGTGCATGGAGCCTGCTTCTCCCTCTGCCTGTGTCTCTGCGCGCCTCTCTCTCTGTGACTATCATAAATAAATAAAAATTTTAAAAAAAGAGCAAGCTGCCTTAATACCTTGTAAATAAGTACTACTGTAAAAATCTCACAAGATTTTAACATGTTTATTACAGAATAGGGCTTATCTCTAGAAAAAGATTATGCGAACAGAATGCTGACGTAATGTTGGAGTGCTTAAGGACATGGGATCTGGGGCCAAGATGTCTCAGCTCAGATTCCACCTCCTGGCTGTGCCATCCTGGTCAAGTGTCACCTCTCTGTGCCTCGGTTTCTTCATCCATGAAATGGGGCTAAATGTATTGCACTAGCCACCTTCCAAGTGTTCAACAGTTATGTGTGACTAGTAGCTACCATTCTGAACAATGCAGATAAAACATTTCCATCATCAGAGAAAGTTCTTTTGGACAGAGATCACCAGAAGCAAACTTAAAATCATCTTAGTAACTGGCATTTCCTTTGCTCCCACCCAGTCACCAGGTCCTCTCGAGTTTATATTTTTCATGTGTGTACCCTTCTCTCTGTTCTCATCATCCATGTATTCCTTGATGACACAGCTCAGATGATCTCCTGATACTCTCTTCCTCAGTGCTATTCTCCAGAGCTTTCCAGACTGAGCCCTCCCTATAGCACTTGCTTCATTCCACCTCTCTCCACTCAGCCCACAGCACTGGGACTGGTCATGATCCTTCATGGTCCTCAAAGGCAAAGACTACATTTTATTTATTTTTCTGTCTCCCATACTCCTGCTCATGTAGCAAGAATCTAAATGTTCACACAACTGAATGAATTGATGAATAAATGAATAAATCTTCTGCCGCGGAATGGGCTATATCTCGTTCCCAGTCATTCTGCAAGCCATCCTTCTCTGAACTACTTCTGTGCCCCAAGGCAGTGCCTACAGGTATGAGCCTGTGGGTACCTGCTGTGAAATCAGATGACAAGCAGGGCATCTCTTCCAAGCATCGCTTTGCCCTGGGTCTTCATAGTCTCCTGGCAGAGGCCAGAAGCTCTGCTCCCGTCCACGTTCTATTCATACCTGTGCCTTTAGGTAGTGTAGGTCTGAGCCCCTATGCTAGGATCTTTTAGCCCTGGATCCTCATTCCCCACAACCACAACACTAATAATAACTTTTCCCCAAAATAGCTTTTCTCTCTTGTCCTAGAAGAATAATATGAATGAAACTGCAGTTTCTGGGATGCAACTAAGGGTCGCCATGCTGCCTCTACCACTGACTAGCAGTGTAGCCTTGGGGACATTGCTTAAAAAGTCTGTGTGGCATCTTCTCAACCATAAACTATGGATAATAATGATCCAGTCCTTATAGAGTTACTCTGAGAATTAAGAAAGACAAAGCATATGAAGTACAGGCACATTGCCTGAAGCATGGTAAGAACTAAATAGAGATTATATTGTTAGTCTTAGAATTCCTACTTGAATGACACCAATGAGTCCTAGGATTAGCTCCCCACTTCCTTTCTTTAAAATGCAAGAATCATCCCTAAAAAAAAGTGAGCCACTATCAGGGATTGAGTTGTGATAATTATAATAATGAGAACTATGATGTTTGAAGGAGCACTTATGCAGCAGACAGTCATCCAAATGCCTGACCTGCATTATCTTATTTAATCCCTGGGGGAATCCAAGAGAGACAGCAACCAAGATGAAAATCACAATGGCTTTTTATGACCTAGTCTCCAAAGTCACAAACCATTACTTGTGCTGAATTCTGTTTCTTAGAAATGGTTCATTAAGTCCAGCCCACACTCAAGAGGAGGAGAATTAAGCTCCTCCTCTAGAAGGAAAGACTTTGTAGATGCATTTTTAAAACCACCAAGGGATATGAAATATATTTCTTACTTTCAATTGTGGTCTAAAAAGTTTGAAAGTCACTTCTCTGGGTTGACTATATTATCTCATTTATTATATAGAAATCATGGATCCATAGAATGGTAGAGATAGAAGACCCATAGAAGTCATACATCCCTTTTTTTAAAAGATTTTATTTATTTATTCATGAGAGACACAGAGAGAGGCAGAGACATAGGCAGAGGGAGAAGCAGGCCCCTTGTAGGGAGCCCAATGTGGGACTGGATCCCAGGACTCCGGGATCATTCCCTGAGCTTAAGGCAGGTGCTCAACTGCTGAGCCACCCAGGCATCCCCATACAGACCTTTAAAATAAGCGGTTTGCAAACTTTATCTAGAAAAGGTCAGTTAATAAACATTTTCAGCTATATGGGCCATATGGTCTCTATTGCAAATCAACCCTGCTGTAATACTGCAAATGCACCATAGATAATATTTAAAATTGCATATGCAACCATAGAAATATGTAAAAAACAAATGTGTCTGTGTTCCAATAGAACTTTATTTATAAAAACAGACTATTGACCAGATTTGTTGACTCCTTATCAACTCTGACTTCATAGTAGACTTGAGGATTTTTTTCTTAATGACCAAAGTCTAGGCCATTGGTCTCTGACCAATGACGTCACTGACGTCCAATTAAATCAGACTCTCTGGGGGGTGAACTCAGATATCAGTATTTTTTAAAGCTTCCTAGGTGATGCCAACATGGTAAGAGTTAAGAAGAACTACTGATATAAGCGATAACCACCCTAACTTGAGGAAACTGAGGCCCAGCAGGGTAAAAAGATGAGCCATGAATCACTCCCACTCTGAATTAGTGCTAGGATTCTCTGATATATATTAGAAAAAGGGGTCCCCTTGCTGCATTTGACATACCAGAAACTATGTATGAATGTTGCTGCACAGAACATACCTGGGTGGGCCAAGGGCCAGGGCCCCTTGCAAAGTGGCTTCCAGAAGAATCGTTCAGCTGATAAAAAGTGCGAAGGAACTTGAATCTAAGACAAGTGTGAGGCCTAGATTCACCACTCAGTGACTTTGGTGGGTAAATTCACCTTTCAACAACTCCCTCTTTTCTCATCCGTGATGTAAGAGTGAGCATTTTGAAAATTTATTGTATAAGTCAATATGCTAGGGTGTCCATTTTTGAGGAAAAGGAAACTAAGAGTAAAAACATTTAAGTAACTTGCCCAAGATCTCATAACCGGGAAGTGACTGAGCCAAGATTCCCATCTAAGTTTTTGTATCTCTAAAGCCCAGGTGCTTGACTGCCTTGCTGTATCTCATAAAGTTTTTGTAAGGATCAAATCAGGTAATCCGTAAAAATGGGTTATAGGCTCTAAAGCAGTATACATATGTTAGGCATTATTATAGAAGGTCGGTTTTCACATTTAAGGATTATCAGTGAAAGCTTCTCTGAGAATGTAATCCAATCAGAACACCCTCTCATGCACAGAGTGCTGTTCTAGTCAGACAGCCCGATGCCCCATGATAGATGGGGACACCTCTCTGCACCCCTGCACAGAAACAGAGGTGCAGGCCCTATCTTCACAGCACAATGCTAATGAATATGGGCCACTCTGTAGGTGGCTGTGTCTCTGTCTTCTCTCTCCATCCACAGAACACCTTCACTGTCATTAATAGGGTTTTCACCCCCATCTCCACATTGTTTCGGGTTGTCTGTTCAATAAGGAACTTGGCGCCCTTTGCCAAGAGGCCCTCCTCTTTCTGTCACCTGCCAGGCTGAGACCTGCCCTATTGGGTTGGGGCAGCACCCACTGCTCTCCATCTGTCTCCCTGTGTTAGGGCCAGTCAGGAGACAGAAGCCTCACCAGAGGAGGCTTACAGAGAGGACCTAATAGAAAAGATTACTAGCTATTTATAAAGTTGTTAAATAAGTAAATGCAAAAGTAAAAAGAACTTTATAAGGGGCACCTGGTTGGCTCAGTGGGGTACGTGTCTGACTGTGGCTCAGGCCGTGGTCTCTGGGTCCTGGGATCTACCCTGGAGTCAGCTCCATGCTCAGTGGGGAATCCGCCTCTTCATCTCCCTCTGCTCATTCTCACTCTTTCTCTTAAACAAATAAATACAATCTTTTTTTATAAAAAAGTAAAAAGAACTTTAAGATATCAGGACCCTTAAACTGCAGGACCCTTAGAGTCTCAAGAGCAGAGAGAAAAGGTTGGAATTATGCAAAGTTAGAAGTTTAAGGGAAAGGGCTACACAGAGCTGCAATTCACAGGGTCCTGGGCACTGAGGCTGGAACTCAGAGGCACCCAGACCTCTGAGGAGATGCTGGTTTCCCTGAGAGAGATACAGGGAGGAGATGGATTTCTGTGCTGAAAACGTTGCACACTGGATTCCGCAGCTGCTGACAGAAGGCACTGTTGCTGCCAGGAGGTAAAGACTAAACTGTAAAGTTAACCTCCAACGAGCTCATATAAAAATGATGAGGGGAATGAAAAAGCCGAGAGTTGGAAACCTGAGGAGAACTGAAAGTTCCAGGACAGGAAGAAACAGACTGTGGGGGAGTAACAGTGAGAAGAGACAGTCCCATTGTCACCCTTGATTCCCACACCCATGAGTTCTGGTGCTGAAGGAGACCATACCGTATCACTCTCTGATTTAAAGCATCTATTCTCTAAGACAGAACCCCATTCTTTGCAGGTGCCTACTGCTAACTGGCAATGTGACTGAGTCTGCAATAAACCATGCCAAATTTAAGTTAGGCCAGTTCCTTCCAGATGAGGAATAAGGATGATATGGTAAGATGTGTTAATTCCACGGGCAGGAATCCACTGCTCCACTCCCTCTGCTGTGAAATGAGTTCCTCCACCAGATATAGTGCTGTGCAGAACATCCTGATGGTGGATCAGGCATTCTAGGAGTCGGCGGATGGTGGTGCTAAGAGGATCACATGGGCAAAGAAGGAAAATTCATATTCATGATATGTGTACATAGAATAAGGACAATTTTCTGTTTCCTTTTTGATGGAAGGGGTCTAATGCAGTCAATCTGCTACTAGGGGGCTGGCTGGTCCTCCCGAGACATGATATAATAATAAGGACCCAGTGCTGATCTCTGCTGTTGGCAGATTAGCCACTCAGCAGTAACATTAGCACTGCTAATGTTATTGAGCCATATGTAGCATCTATTCCTGCCACCTTGGCTATATTGCACGGGGGTGGCCAGGTCAGAAGAAGCTGATTGACTTAGACAGAACATGTCCTTTTGTCCACGTTGTCAATGATAGCCTCCTCCTGTGGTGGTCTTTTGATGGATCATCACATGAAACATGAATGAATTGTGGATGCATTTCATGCATTTCATGTTAAAGATGATAAACATAAATTTAGCAGATGTGATTATAAAATGGCAAAAGAAGAAATTCAGGTATTCTGTTGGTAACTTATCTTGGTAGAAGATAGAGGTAGAAATGGAGTGAAATGGAATTTTGAATGTTTTTCCCCATTCATTTATTCATCAACTCTCTATTGAAAATCTGCTCTGTGCCCAGTGTGATGCTAAGTATGGAGTTACAACTGATGAGAAGAACAGGTCTGTCCTTGTCCTTAGAATGTATAGATTACAACCTAGGGTGAGAAACAGAGAGTAAAAAATTAAAACAAGTGAATACATAAAATAATCCTGCCTAATCAGAATGACCAGAAGGGAAAGGAAAGAACTGATGGGATGAAGAGGAGTGGAAGTCATTAGAAAAAGTGATCAAGAGGACCTCTCTAAGGACATGAATTTAAACTGGGACCTGAACAATACAGAGGAACCAGGATGAAAACAGAACGGGGCTCAGTGTCCCTGACAGAAAGAAGAGAAAGTGTAGGGCTCTGGGATGGGGAAACACTTGATGTTCCAGAAATGGGGGAAAAAACCCAAAAAGTTCAGCTAGGGGAGGGAGTGACTCAAGATGCTATTAGAGAAGTTAGTAGAGATCAGGCCATCTATGGAGAGACCATGATTATTCTAGAAACAAGTGAGAAGAGACATTAATGTGTTCAAGACTGAGCATGATACTCACCTTTACATTATACAGATGTCAGCTCTCCCTAAATTAACAAATTCAATATACTCCTAATAAACATACCAACAGATTTTGTCATTTAAAAGGAAAGCAAGCTTCCCTGAAGCCGTATGTGGAGACTGTAATCCAGGGGCCAAGACTCAAACCTGGGAAACCAGGTAGAATGTTAACAGACTGTCCTGGTGAGCAGTCACGGTGGCTCAGAACCCGATGGCTGCCATGGAAATTGAAAAGCATTCATCTTATAAATGGAAGTTGGTGCCCTTTTACCAGCTTCTCCCTATTTCCCCACCTCCCTACCCCCAGTAATGATCCAGTGTACCACATGGTGACTATACCTGATAATATTGCATCATTTAGTTGAAATTTGCTAAGAGAGTAGAACTTTAATAGTCTCATTGAAAAAAAAAAAAAAAACAAGCAAAACAAATGTAAATATGTAAGGTGATGGATGTGGTAATTAACACTATGGTAGGAATCCTATCACACTGTATGTATATATCAAACCATCACATTGTACACTTTAAATATATTACAATTTTGTCAATTATACTTCAATTAAAAAAAGAAAAAGAGGGGCAGCCCGGGTGGCTCACGGGTTTAGTGCTGCCCCAGGATCGAGTCCCATGTTGGGCTCCCTGCACAGAGCCTGCTCTCCCTCTGCCTGTGTCTCTGCACCTCTCTCTCTCTCTCTCTTTCTCTCTCTCTCTCTCTCTGTGTGTGTGTGTGTGTGTGTCTCATGAATAAATGAATAAAATCTTAAAAAAAAAAAAAAAAGAAAAGAAAAGGAAAAGAAAAGAATGACGTCCTTCAAGAATATGGTTCCAAGACCAGGTTCATGTTTGCAATAGGCCAACAGGAAGTGGACTTATTGGTTCCAACCCATTTTCAGGAGATTAGAACAAAATATGGGTTTTATCTCCTGAGCCAAGAAATAGGCTTATCTTCTGAGCCAAACTCTGATAATATGGTAGCTGCAGTAAGCAATTTTGAGGCTCAATGGTAAAGAGTACAGAGATGAATTAATGGTGGCTGCTATGATGCAGAATAAAAATGTGGTAGTAAGTGTGCCAGGTACTCGTCTCCTCTGGATCCGATGTTTCTTTTCTACCTAGTGGTTCCTATACTTTCTTGAGCATAAGAATTTTCTTGGAAGTAGAGCAAAAAGGCAGGAAGTAGAAGCCCCATCCCCTAGAAGCTGTGATCCAAAGGTTTGGAATGAGTTTTGAGTATCGATCTTTCTTTTCAAACTCTCAGGTACTTCTGATACATATCAGAGTCTGACAATCTAGTCTAAAATGCCATCATCCATATTCTATGAGGTATAGTATTGGCAGGTTTTATAGTGGGGTTAAGAATTTCAGATGTTGGATGCTACATGACAATGTTGTTTTTTAAAAATCCATGTGCATCTGGATCTATATATACTTTCAAAAAGAAGTCCACATTGTTGAAATAAGCATGCTTTCTATTCATTTGCTATCTTAACCCAAGGACTTCTAGTCGAGGAAATGGCATTATGGGCTGCCATTGAAGAATCATTTTTGAGGTGTGTTTTACTTTGTGTGCAGGTGGCTATACATTTAAGAAATTCAAGGGTGGCGGGATTCTCTCACTCTCGCTCTTCCTTCCTCTCTGACTCATGCAGTAGTCCTACCTACATACAGATTTAGATTCCTAACCTACAGCCCTAAGGTCCAGTGCCCAGAGAGGTTGGTAAGTACTGAGCAGAATTTGGTGGGTAGGAGTTGGCTCACAACAATGCTGCAGTGAAGAGAGAGACAACTCAGGTGCTTCTTTTTAATTTATACAGAGAAGATGAGAATGGCTTCTGGAGCTGCTGCATTTTATTGCCAAGTCAGGCATTGATGTCCCCTATGGCCTTGGAAAGTTATTTAGTGACTCAGTTTCAGTCTCCTAGTCCATAAAGAAAGGAGACTGCTGTTCACCTTGGAGGAGTATGATGAGGAAAAAAATGTGAAGTTCTGTATGGCTGCTATGATGGCAGTGTAGGTCTACTGTTGTATGTCACTCATCCATTGCACAAGCACCTACTGTGTGCCATAGACTGAATGTTTGTGCCCCACCCCCTCCAAAATTCACACACTGGAGCCCAGTCCTCACAGTAATGACATTTGGAGTCAGGCCTCTTGGGATTAGGTCAGAAGAGTGGAACCCTTATGAATAAGATTAGCATTCTTATAAAAGAGACCCCAGAGAGCTCACTTGTCCTTTCTCACATGTGATGACACAAGAAGATAGTCATATGTGAACTAGGCAGCAGACCCTCTGCAGACACAAAATCTGCCAGAGCTCTTGGGTTTCTCAATCTCTTTAACTATGAGAAATAAATTTCCATTATATAAGCCTCCCAACTTATGGTATCTTTTCGTAACAGCCGAGATGAACTAAGATACTCCTAAATGTAGCTCTTGCTGTGGCTTTTCCATGGACCTCTCTCTCTCTCTTTCTCTCTCTCTCTCTCATCTCTCAGCCTTAGAGACCTTCCTTCCAATGATATCAGCTGCCTTCCTAGTCTGGTGATTCCCAATTCCCTGCCCTTTGTTTCAGTCACTCCATTATGCATTAATCTCCTATTTCTCACTAATCTGCCCCATATCCTTAACTCAACATATCCAAGATGAATTTATCACTCACCTCAACACACCAGCTCCTCCTTCCAAATTTCTATAATTTCTGAAGTCATATATTTAGGAAGCTAAAAGAAGAACTGCAAAATGTCATCCATTTCAACCCTGCCCAAGCTGCTGCTTCCATTCGTAGCCTGGTTCAGACCCTGGTGATCTGGAGCCTCTAGTACTATAGTTGACTGCTAGTTCCATTCTTGTCTTTGAGTGCTCTTTCTTCTTTTTCATCTGCTGTGGTTTCTCATGCCCAAACTAAGATATACTTTTGATCACATCACTCCCCACCCCAAAAATCTTTTAAAATTTTCCCCTATTTAAAGCCAGGGTCATCATCTCAAGTGTGGACAGTCAATGGAAATGAATGAAGTAAGTTTGGTGTAAGAAAATCCAACTTTAGGGATGCCTGGGTGGCTCAGCAGTTGAGCGGTTGAGAGTCTGCCTTCAGCTCAGGGTGTGATCCTGGTATCCGGGATCGAGTCCCGCATTGGATTCCTCGCAGGGAGCCTGCTTCTCTCTCTCTCTCTCTCTCTCTCTCTCTCTCTCTCTCTCTCTGTCTCTCTTGAATAAATAAATAAAATCTTTAAAGAAAAAGAAAAGAAAATTCAACTTTATTGTTTATGACCCTCAGTATAAGAACAAATACAACCTAATATAAGAGCAATACAAGCTTACATCTTATTGGAGATTATGATTCTCTACCACAAGAAAAAAAAGCAACAATACATTACAACTTCCTTTTTCCTTCAGTGTGTTGTAAACTCAAATAGGGAATGGTAGGGACTGTGGCCAATTGGGGAATGAACACCTCCCTAATGAGGATAGCTGCAAATTGGCTCCAGCTCCAGCTCCAGCAGGATCACAGGCCCATTGTTGGCAGATCTTCCAGACTTTGGGGAGAAGCTAAAACTCTGTATTAAAAAATATATGGCATAGGACATCTTCACTCTAAACCTAGCAAATGAAGTACCTGTTTGGGGCTCTAGTCTAAAGAAGAATCAATACTCTTTCCAGCTAAAATATTTGATATTTTCTCTACTGGTTTTGCCCTATCATCAAACCAAACTATTTGTCATCCTTCTAAATTTGCTGTGAGCTTTCCTATTACCATGCTTTGCTTATGCTGTTTCCTCCATGTAGAATGGTGTCTCGCTTCATGTCCCATTGCCACTCTTTGAAATCATACCCATCCTGCCCACCTTAGGAGATACTTCTTCCTAGAAGCTTTTCCAGTTATTAAAAGGAAAATTATCTCCTGGGAAAGGTGACCCGAGAATCTATTAGCACATTTGCATGAATTGATTCACTAACCAGAAGCCAAACCTAAGGTTTTGAAAGATTAGAATAAGGGTCTGATAAATTTTGGTGATTTGGCAGAAAGAAATTCTATACTGTCAAGTATGCTCGTGTCCAAAGGATTATACAAATACATCATCCAAATACAAATTAATATGTTGTGTTTTGTTTTATGCCCTACAACTCTTCTCCTGAGAATGATGGGAAATTGACTATGTTTTACAAAGCAGTGATTCAGTTATCACTCAGGGAGTCCTAAGGCACTGACATTGAAGTGAAGGTCTTGGCTAATAGCCAATCTGTATTTCTGGGCATCGGTTTTCTTCTCCTTCCATACTTTTAACGGCAGTTGGAGGTCATTATCTCAAGATGACATTCTATTCTCTTGGCATTATCTCTTAATTATGTTTACAGTATGGTTTTAAAGTTCGTTGTATACAGTCTCTTTAGATTCGATTCATGTTTCTTATTATAGAGAAAGTGTTTATAAGTCACCTAAGGTAAAACGGAAAAAAATGAAATGGAAGAATGCATTTTTTTTTTTTTTTGCAGTTCAAGTGCAACATGGAAAAATTAATTAATGTTTTGCTTGGAGAAAATACTGTTCGGACAAAATCAAACATCAGCCATTCCTTATTCAAGAAGTATTCATTGTTAGAACTAGGAAATTTTTCTACAAATAAATATCAAAACTCTTGAAAGCTGTCAAATCACAGCCTAGTAACAAAGGAAACAAAAAAAATTGTTACACTGCCTTTCACATTCTGGAATAAGAATTATATTCTGGGGCCCATTTAGAGAAAATTGCTGACAATGTCAACTCCATTTCTCTTCTTCCTCTCCTTACCACCTCTCGCTGCTACCATGGACACTTGGGGAACAGTCAGTTACAGTATCCCCAATTCCTTCTAATGATAAACATCAGGGACTGATGGACTTTGTTGGGTTAATCATGAGAAAGAGAACAAGATGACATGGAACCTCTGAGCATGGCAAGTTCTAAAAGGTCAGCCTGAGAAAAGTCTTTCCAAATCTGAAAGCTTCCTTACAACTTAGGTGACACGAGATTGTAACAGACTAGAACAAGATGTTTACAGATGGTGAGACCAAGAACAAAATGAAACTTGGCTAGGTGGGAGACTTAGAAGAGTTGCCAGCCAGTGGAGAAAACAGAGCACGAATGGAGGCAAAGCCTAGAAGTTAGGCCCGAAAATGCCTCCTTCTTCCTGTTTGCGGGGCACATAGTAAACACAATATAAATATTAGATGATCTGGAGGCTCCTGGGTGGTGGCTCAATTGGTTAAGCATCTGCCTTCGGCTCAGGTTGTGATCTCAGGGTCCTGGGATCAAGCCCTGCATTGGGTTCCCTGCTCAGTGGGGGGTTTACTTCTCTCTCTGCCTCTGCCCTTCCTCATCCCTCCCCTGTTCATACTCTCTCTCCCCGCTAAATAAATAAATATCTTTTAAAAATATTAGAAAATCTGAATAAGAATAATAATATAGGACCATCTCCCACTTTTGGATCACTTGTGGTCAATTCATTAACCATAGCAGTGCTATTAGGTAGTCATTAATGTATGTACCCATTTTATACATGAACTGAAAGCCACAAAATTCAGTTCTCATTGGTTCTCTGTTCTGCTCCCAGGGGACATTTGCCAATGTCTAGAGACATTTTTGGTTATTACAATGAGGGAAAGGGTAACAATGACCTCTATTGAATAGACCCAGGTATGCTACTAAACATCCTACTATTAATAAGTCAGGCCCTACAAAAAGAACTATCCATTCCAAAATGTTAGTGGTGCTATGATTGAGAAACCCTGATAAACCAATGAAAATTTTTATTAAATCCTGATCTCTGCTTCCAAATGTATTCTAACCATAGTCCTTTAGCAACTAATGTCATGACACAGCTAGCATAGCATGTGCTCACTAGTTGTTGAATGCATGACAGGATTAGATGAGTGCTTTGCTCTGGGTGGTTTGTTTTTTCTTGGGGGGGGGGGGTTGTTTGTTTTTTTTGTTTTGTTTTTTGGTTTTTTTGCCTTTCTAGACCTCAATTTCCTCAGCTGTAAGACAGGTATGACTTATTTCAATACCACCTACTTCACAGCAATATTGCACAGCAGTTGTGCTGTTCAGGTGAGACAATGTCCTTGAAAATTCTTTGTAAACTGTAAAAAAAAAAAAAAAAAAAAAGTACTAATACGGGATTTTACCACAGACTTGTTAAGGTGAAAGCAAAAAAAAAAAAAAAAAAGAGTGAAAGGTAACCAGGAAGCAGCAATAACAACTCTTCATGCACATGTTGAAATTGAAGGACAAGGAATGCCTGGGTGGCTCAGCAGTTGAGCATCTGCCTTTGGCTCAGGGCATGATCCCAGAGTCCCAGGATCGAGTCCGCATCGGGCTCCCTGCATGGAGCCTGCTTCTCCTCCTTCTGTCTATGTCTCTGCCTCTCTCTCTGTGTCTCTCATGAATAAATAAATAAAATCTTAAAAAAAAAAAAGAAATTGAAGGACAAGATTTGAAAATGTACAATAGATAACAGTAGCAGAAAGATAAAGTAGTCCTGGTGCTCACCACTGAAAATTGCAAATGTTCAAACCAACCCATCCTGGCCCTAAATTCCTGGTACCTCTGGGGTCTCACAGTCCGCCTTGTCTGATTATTTACCTTCTTGTCATTTAATTAAAACCAAGAAGAAGTTCCTTGAGTTGGCAGCAGTTAAGTGCTATTCCTTAGAATTTATTAACAGTCTCCCAATAAAATGCCCCTGGCTGTTAATAGAAATGATTTCTACTTGAATCAGATGGCACTTTGCAGTATCTCCTGCTACATTTGGGACTTTCTCACTGATTCCCTGAGGAGGTCAGTGTGAATTTAGCAACCTATAAACTGATATTGAGGGCAGTGAGTGGGGAATTTTAGCCATTTTAACTTGTTCAGTGACATCAGCCCTTTAGAAAAACAAGAACAGATGGGAGAGATTCCTGCCCCCATTTTAGTCCCCCCGAACCCTAATCTACACAAACAAGACTGTTGATCCCTCTTCTCTGCCATAAACAAAGCTCCTCGTGCTGTTTTGAGCTCCAAGCCTTTGGCCGTAAAGGAAGAAAACCATTCCTGATGGCCGTTCCCAGGCTGTGGTGACAGCTGCTGCAGCTTTGCTGCTTGGTGGCAGCCCACAGCCATCACCATTATCACAGTTACGTCACTAAGAACTAACATGAGGCCAGCATCTTCTGGGCATCACTGTATGGGGAGGAGCATGAGACCAAAGGGTATGTGTAGTGATGGCAAACTTTCTGGTC
Source organism: Canis lupus baileyi (assembly GCF_048164855.1). Classification (NCBI taxonomy): domain Eukaryota; kingdom Metazoa; phylum Chordata; class Mammalia; order Carnivora; family Canidae; genus Canis; species Canis lupus. The sequence goes on from NC_132856.1 coordinate 29,986,256, forward strand.
CCTGACAACTTAAAATATATTCCAGCCTAGTTACAGTCCACCCTAGGACACTCCCCAAGTGAAAGATACCAAATTGCATAATATCAAATAAATGGTTATTTTGAGATGCATACTAAAATACTCAGTTGGACTTCACTTACTATGAATCACCAATACTAGGCAGGCAAGATGCCTTCACGAAATATACTCCATAAGCAGGACATTCAAAAAGGCAAACATGAAAGGAATGGAAATGGTAAATCTTCAAGCATGTGCCATCATAAAACATGGGGATTTAAATTACCACCCTTTGTTTGCAGACTAGTCACTTTTTTCTTTACATTATGACTTGTGATGCCATTTGCATAAAAATTGCAATTGCAAAAAACTCCAATTGCAAACAAACAAAAAACACTTCAGAAACTCAAGAGAAATATCTGTCAGGTTCACAGTTAACACATACAGGTATTTATGTTGTTTGGAACCAAAGATACCTTCCAGCCCAGTGATGTCAGCTGATCTGCTGACTCCCTCTCCTGCCTGACTTTCTGAAATAACTAGGAATAAAGGGGTTTCTTGGGTATTGTTTTGGCACTATAAGAAAGCACAGGTATATTATGCTTCTGAAATATACAGAAAAGTAAAACTCCTCTGTTTGCCAGAAATACATAGGGCTTTTTTTTCATTCATTCATTGGAATACAGTTAATTTATTCTCTGAGCACCATTGTTCATTTGTACTTTTCTCCTGACTGGCGAGTAAATGGGTCATTTCATATACGAACCCCTCAACTGAACTGTGGGAGTCAGAATATTTTAAGCTCCCCTCTCTTCTAAATATTAGCATCATTATCACCACTTCTTTGATTTACATGGTATGTTTATACTCCACTAAACACTTTCATAGAAAGTCTGTTAATTGTTTCTTTGATTATACATTTCTGGATCACTTGTGTCGGGTGTGTGTGTACGTGTGTGTGCACGCGTATGTATTGACAGGTCAACTTTAATACCTGTGAGTATTGGTTAGCTTTATTCTGCTCCATGACCACATCATGCCTTGGTGGCCAGTGACCACACTGTTGATTATAAAAACTGGACAAAGGAAGTAATCATAAAAGCAAAAGATGTCATTTCTCTACTGACACACTTTTATAGCTCATTTTTAAACAAGGAAGGGGATTAAATCACATGTCTATTGCAAAAGAATATTTTAAAGAATCTGAAAACTACTTAGAAGAAAACAAACACTCCCTGTTTCAGCTATCTGTGAGTACATAACAAACTAACCCCAAAACTTTGGCTTAAAGGACAACCATTTTGTCATCTGTCATGATTTCGTGGGTTGGCAGGGATTAAGTGGGTGCTTCTTCTGCTCTGCACAGTATCAGCTGGGCTCGCAGTCGTCTGCAGCATCCACTGAGCTGGAACACAGAAGGCCGCTTATAGCTGATGCTCATGGTCTCAGCTGACTGCCTCAGTCCTCCTCCCCACAGCTGCTCCATGTGTGTTGGGCTTCACCTTACATTGCAGCTGGGCACTGAGAGCTAGAAAATAGAAGTTTCCAGTCCACACAAGGCTTGCACTCAGAAGCGCCAGAGCATAATTGAGCCACACATCCTGTCATCCATGGCGAGTCACAGAGCCAGCCCAAATTCCAAGAGAGAGAAAATAGATTGCCCATCCGAAATCAGGAGGGGCACGAGAAGACAGGGAGGAGGGGCTGGCTAGGGAACATATTTGGAGACTTTTTTACTACAGTTAACGTTATGACATCTGTATGCCCACTACTTCTCTGTCCTTGAACATGTACGGGGATATATTTCAGTGTCAAAAATAGGTTTCTGTTACTGCCATGCAGTTGTTTTAGTAGCAGGATCCTTTTTTCAAATGAAATGTTTCAGGGATTAAAGTCTAAAGCTGCTCTGCTGGAAGCAAGGGTGGAAAATCTGGAGCCCCACCATTGGCCTCTATGCAGCCCTCCCCCAGGACCTACAGGGAACCCCAGGACTCAGTAGAACACAGTTTGAAAACCAATAACTAAAGAATGGTGGCCAAAACATGAATAATGAGAATTACAACCTAGGTCTCTGACTCCACGGTCAGAATTCTCAACTGTGATTTAGTGAACTCAAAGCCGATTTTCATTTCCATGCTATCTGCGATGAATCTCCAGTTAAAAATGAAACCAAGACAACTGATAGTTGATGGCAGAAGCCAAGGGGCATGTTAACTATTTTATTCCTTGAGATTCTTTGTCCTCCCATCTTAAATCAGTTCCCTAAAACTCTACCCATGGGTAGTACACTCTGGGTTGGGTTGGGTTTCTTTGGAAGGCTTCACAGAACTATCCTTTAAACCCTTGGCTTTTATTGAGAGCAGACATAAGAAATGACCTTAGGAGGAATCCTCCTGCATCGTGAAACCACTCCCTCTGATGCCAACCTTTATGGAGTTCAGTGTCTCCTTTGCAGATTGTCTGTGACAGGTTCCCTTCAGGACTCAAAACTAGCAGTTTTGAAATTTGATTATGCAAGCAAAGTAATTCATCAAGTTCTTTGTTTTGCTTTCGTGATTAGTAATTCTGAGTCCTGTTTTTGCTCTGTTCTACTATGTTTCCTTAGCCTGGGTTGTTTTTTTGTTTGTTTGTTTGTTTGTTTGTTTGTTTGTTTTTTTACTAGCCTGGGTTTTTTGAATGAAGTGGCCACTTCCAGTTTTCAGCTGATTCTTGTCCTTTTTAATTTTGTTTATAGAGGTTTGTTGCATCCATGCCTTGTTGGAAGCCACCTAATTCTTTTCTAGAAGCAAAGTAAGCATATTATAAATTATAAGTAAATGAATGGGTGAATCACCTTCCATCTTTAATTGGTAGCAGAATCTTCAACTGTATATGATCTTGTGCTCTACTACGGTTATAAATTACTGAGTTCAACAAAGTCTCAACCTTCTGTTTCTCTCACAGTGGGTCTCTTATCATCTTATCCTGCCATAGGTTCTTTTTACAGTTCCACTTACATCCAGCAGGAAAAGACAATTTCCCCCAGCATCTTTCTCAGAAAGGTGAGAGCATCTCTTACCCAGAAACCCTCTAGAGAATGTCATCTTGCATCTGATTGGTGCATATACTTTATACAGAGGTCTCACATCCATGATTTGAGCCCTGTGGGGACCTGCTGAATGACTTAAGCCAGGGAGGACCCTTACTGGAGCTGGGGATAGGATCAGCTTTCCTCAAAGTATATGAGCCAATGAGGGAAATGGTGGGTATGGAATGAAATTTACAGTGTTCTTACAAAGGAGAATGGAGGAAAGGTAGCTGATTGAATCTTTTGCTATGTCTTTTACTGGGCACTTAAGACTTACTGTCTTTTACTTAAGTCATTTAACCTTTCTAATCATTTGTATTCTCATCTAAATTGAGGATAAAAATCCCAAACAGCCCTGGTGGCTCAGCGGTTTAGTGCCACCTTCGGCCCAAGGCATGATCCTGGAGACCCGGGATGGAGTCCCACGTTGGGCTCCCTGCATGGAGCCTGCTTCTCCCTCTGCCTGTGTCTCTGCCTCTCTCTCTCTCTCTCTCTGTCTGTCTCTCATGAATAAATAAATAAAATCTTAAAAAAAAAATCCTTCTTTCCCTAGCAGCAATGAGCACATCTAATGCCATTCTCCCATTAAAGTAGCCAGGACTCCTTGGAAAAATGACTAATTCTAGGGGTGTGGTAGACCATATACAAGAGGAACCTGGAGCATTATTTAGTGCCAAAAAGGAAAATCACACACACACACACACACACACACACACACACTCCACAAAATAATGGGCATATGTTAAAAAGACACAGAAGCCAACAGAAGAACTCCCAAAGGTCTAATTGATAACAATAGAGCAACACTTTAAATAACACATAGGGCTACTATAATGTAAAGTAAAAAATAAATATCCTTAAGTCCATATTGTAATAAGTAAATGACTGAATAAATAAAGGAAACAGATTTCCCATACAGAATTCCAAATAATTTATGTTGATACGACTCACGGACTAGTACCAAAACATTTGGCTAAACTTAGTGACTCGGTTCCAAAGAAAGCAGTATGAAGAGAGGAGCTGGAGAGGAAGTAGATTTATAGTGGAGAAAGCTGGAAAACATTATCTTAGCCAGGCGGTAAAGGTGAATATCAGTGATAACTTATGTTGATAGTTTGTACCCTCAATTTGGTATGTTGACAATGGCTGTTCACTTCTGTAGTCTTCATCCTCAAAACCCATAAACCTAGTCTATCCATGAGAAATACCAGTATTTACCAAACTGAGGGACATTCTAGAAAATACCTGGCTACTACTCTTTGATACTGTCAAGGTTATCAAAAACAAGGAAAGTCTGAAAGACTCACAAAACCCAAAGGAGTCTGAGACATAAAGGCAGAATAGAATATAGCATTCTTGATGGGATCCTGGAAACGGAAAAAATACCTTAGGGGAAAAACTAAGAAAGGCCATGCAAATTATGGAGTTTAATTAATCATAATGTATCAATATTGGTTCATTAGTTTTGACAAATATACCATGGTAATGAAAGATAGTAACAACAGAGGGACCTATTAAAGGTCTTATTAGAGGGTGTGGGGTAATAAAGGAACTCTTTGTACTATCTTTGCTACTTTCCTATAAGTCTAAAACTATTCTAAAATAAAAAGGTTTTTTTTTAACATAAAAAGCCCTTCTTTATGGGGTTGTAGTAACAATCAAAGAAGTTTATGACACTATAAAGCACCTAGCCCAATGTAGGCACTTGGTATATTTAGAAGACTTGGCTACCAAAACCACCATTCACTCTTAATCCTTCTGATCATTTCTCCATATAAGCTATATGAAATGCTTATATGCTTATATTTCAATTTCTCATCCCTCCTCTGATATTTCCGCCCTGCCTGCCAACTTTAAAACTTCTAGTGCTTGGGACACCTAGGTGGCACAGCCAGTTAAGTGCCCAACTCTTGGTTTCAGCTCGGGTCATGATCTCAGGATTGTGAGATCAAGCCCTGTGTTGGGCTCCACACTTAGCCCAGAGTCTGCTTGGGATTCTCTCTCCATTTCCCTCTGGTCCTCTCACTTGTGCTTGCTCACTCTCTCTCTCTCAAATAAATAAATATTAAAAAAAATAAAAAAACAACTTCTAGCACTTTTCTATTGCATCTAGGATAAAGAAAAATAATCTTCCATGATCTAAAAGAGCCTATGCAAAGTGTTTCCGTGACCCTATGCATGGCTTGACCTCTGTATATCACCCCAGCCTTATTTCATACACTTCGCCTCCTTGCCTTGTACTCCAGCCATATGCTTCCAAATGCCTTCCTGTCACAGGCCCTTTGCACATACTATGCCTGTCTGCAATGCGCTTTTCAACTCTTTGCCTAGTCAATCTCTATGTTACCTTTTGTTCTCAATTCAAGAGCTACTAGATCAGATGTCTGCCACATAATCTTGTTCTCATTCTTTGCAGCAATAATCAATTTGTAAGTTTATATTAATGTGCATAATTAATGTCTTCATCCTACATTAGGTAATACATTTCATGAAAGATGACCCAGTTAGTTTACTTATGCTTCTCATTATATTCCTAGCCCCTACCACATTACCTGCTATAATCTATGTTTCATAAATACTGATCGAAAGAAGGGAAAGAAGAAAGAAGGAAAGAATGAACTGCCTCTATTATGATCCTTTTTAGAAACTGTTTTTTTCCCAGAGGTCCAGATTTCTTAAATAAGAATTTTAAATTATCAAGCTAGTGTCCTGACCTCTCAGCTTCTAATTCTGTTGAATAGCAAAGTGAAGGAGGGTATTAAAATGGACTAGTTTGAAAATCCTATGACTCACTGAACACTACCAGTTTTCAGGGTGATTTCTGAAGCACTAACATTCAGAGTGGGGAAATTGTGCTTGTAGAGGAGTACATAAGGCAGTCATAAGGAACTAGCATCCCCAGTACTTGGGGCTTCCTTGTAAGGATTCCCGTGTAAGCTTCTTTAGGAGTTAAGTGTCTCACATAACTGAGACTGAGTGGGTCTGTTCTGGCATTTTCTGGTTATTTAGTGATTCACCAGTTTCCTGGGGGTATTGGTTTCCTATGCTAAAGTAGAATAAAAGTGAGAAAAATAGCTCCTGTACTTATCTTTAACGTCAAAAATAAAAAGCTGAATTCTTTCCTTGATTCCAGAAATACTTTTATTGTGGTATCAAGGCACAGCCACAAAATCTGTGGACTGTGAAATAGGATTTCAATTATTGAAGAAGGAAGCCGCTACCTTTCCGAATTGCCTTCATCCCTTGTGCTGCCAGATTTAGCTCACTACTGTTCCTTCTGATTATTTTCTTACTGCCTTTGAATCTGTTAGTTAATAAGGCCACCCTGAAATAAATACTTTTTAATTCCTCTATAGGTACAGACATGGTATATGATTCAATATGATTTTTTGCCAACTAAGTTCCCTCTGGAGAACAAAAGGCCTAACGTGTCATTCTTCCCTCTTTTCATCTACACGCAGCACCCTTTATGCCTTCCTGCCTATTATGTAAGGCAGTCTGGAACAGAATCGAGAATAAAGCAGAGGAATTTTGGAGACCATGTAGACATATTGAAGTCATTGATTCAGTGATTGAAGAATCAGAGTTCTTCAAAACAAGATTTTATATTAGGAAGTCTGAGGGTCAACTTTAAAGGATGAGAATCCAGTCTAGGTTTTTGTTCATATGGATTTGTCAAAGAACAAAGATCATGCTCATCATTTCTTTCTTTAAGGTTTTATGGGAGATTCAGAGAGAAAGCAGATAAAGTTCCTGCCCTTAGAAATTTCTAGTTTTATAGAAGCATCAGATATGTGTGATGATGATAATAATAATAATAATAATAATAATAATAATAATAATACCAAGTTCCACAGTGGTAAATGCTGTGAGAAGGCACTATCAGGAATGCTATATACAGAAAGCTCATTTCCTTCTTTCTTTCCAAAAGAATTTAAGCACCTCACAAACCAGGCTCTATGCTTTTCTCTAAGATTATCATGTGGAGCTAAAACCATGGAACTTACAATCTAATGGGGAAACAGGCATCAATCAGCAATCATAATAATGGATGTACAACTGCACACTAACCTGAATTCTGTGATGGCAAGTGCATGGTTTTATAAGAGTCTTTGAGAAAGGAGTCTGGAAGACAGGATGTGGTAGGAAACCTGACCTTACAGAAGAAAGATGGCAAGGGGTGACTTTGAACAGAGTGGGGTGTGAGCATTCTAAACAGGGCAACAGCACACCTGAAATGGGCTCTGAAGCTCAGGAGATCCTAGTCCTGCAGAGATGTCTTCTCATGAGAGAGACTTTCTTCAGCCTCTCATCTTCCACTCACACATCAGCTCTCATCCTCAGTACTCCATTCTAGAACCTCCTATTGTGAGAGTTCCCTGGACCAGCATCTACCCATGAGGATGAAGTTACTACAGGATGGCTCTAGCTCAGCTCCCTTTCTCAGCGTGCACTTGGTGCATGAAAAGCCATGCATCTTTGCCATACCAAATTGTGGTAGTAAAAACAGGCCACTGGTGCTCCCCTATTGTACCATCTTCCTCTAGTTCTCTTTGTGTCTCAGATCTGCTCAACTAAAACAGTCAATCAGCTGGCTGCAAAGGAATCATCCCACAGGAAAAATGGGATGCCTACTGTCTTGCAGGCATCCCAGTCTTTCTGTTACTTTCTTGGAGGAGGAGCAACAGGTAGCCCTACAGGGAGAATAAAGGAAAGCCATGGCGATCGCCACTTGCTCATGCTTTAGGAACACTGATAGTTCTCTTTCTTTCTATCAGTTCTTCTCCTCTCCATTCCTGGTCTTTTTGCTTCTATACCCATGGGGCAAGGCTGGTGGGGAGGGTCAGTGCGATGAGGATTAGGACCAGCAGGTCAAGCTGGAGGTTCTCAATAAACTCTAGGGGGTGTGAATGTCCACCTACCATCTGTGTCTCCAAGTCCTGAACAGCACAAAGAATCCCATTCGACAGCCTATTGGAGACATTTCTTTGGCTCAGTGTGTTTCTCCACTGCAGCTTTGTTCATGCAGAAATCATATGGAAAATATACATCCATTTACGCTTAAAAATGTTTTTAGCAAGAGCACGATGATAGAAACCTGAGCCTCAGAAATCTCAACATCATGCTCACTGTGCAGTTTATTAGGGAAGAGAAACTGGCTTAAGATGGGTAAAACCATTCATTGCAAACTCTTTCTTTTTCTACAAGATTAGTGTGGTTTCTCGTTACAGTGACAGAGTCCCCAAAAATATACCTGTTAGCACCAAGCATTATTCTTTTTTTCTTTATGAAATAATGATGTTGGGAAACCTAAAAAGATTAGTGTAAATGGAATTTAGTGAGGACAGAGGCCAAAGTCTTTTTCCTGATTGGAAATGAGCAGAGTTTTTCTACTTTCATCTTAAGGTGAATTAGATGAAGGAATCAAAGGATCACCTACCTAAACACCCGCCTCCTTACCCTACTTCTCTCCCACCCCCTAGGTTTTCTACCTCTTGTGTTCTGATTTGGTCCTGGGAAGCACCTCTGGATTTTAAATCAAGGATTGGCGGTTGTACGTTTGCATCACCCTGACCCTCTGAGCAAAAGGCTGGGGACCTGGTTTGTGAATATGGTTTGGCCAGAATACACCTGGCAGAATGTTAGAGAAAATGTGTGCTTCCAGGGACGCTGCTGCAGCTTCCTGCTGGAACACAGTAGCTTGTAGCTGGAGCACGCACCACACCCGGGTGGAGCTGAGACACTCAGAATGCTGCCGGCAAGCTTCCAGCCGTCCTCTGTGCTTTACATGTCTCCGTGAAATAACCTCTAAAGCAGGGTTCCACAAATACCTGTCCAGACTATTGTCTTGTGAACCTGGCACCTTCTCGAACAAATTTCTTAACCACAGCATGAACGGCTACAATTCCCATTCTTCTTTCTTTCCTCAAATTATTTCAGATCTCAGCCCAGCTGGTAATATTGGGAAATGTTTAACAGCTAGAGGATTAACACGATCAAGCTAAGCCTCTATGTCAGTTTGGCAGCATCTCTTTGCCTCCATAATCAAATGTTGTCAGGGCAAATATGTTTCTTGCCTGAGGTCAAACGTCTACAGCAGGATTTCTCAACCTCAGCACTATTGACATTTAGGGCTGCATAACTCCTTGTTGTGGGGTCTGTCCTAAGCATCATAGGATGTTTATCAGGGTCCCTGGCTTCTTAGCCACTAGGTGCTATTAACACTCTCTCCTTCAATGATGACAACCAAAACTGTCTCTAGACTTCACCAAATGCTCCCGGGGCAGGGAAAGGGTGGGAGTGAGGGGCAACAGTACTCCCACCTCACCATCTGGCTAAGAATCACTGGCCTATAGAGATGCTAGAGTTTGTCAGAAAAATCCCAATCTGGATCTCTGTGGAACCTTAACCTTTTCCTAGAACACCTGTTTATGGGTAGAACTGATGCCTTCACCCTATAAATTATGCCGGCTAATATCCCAGTTTATGTTGAAGACCGTCTCCTGAATTTCTGCAGCTCTGCTTTCCTGATAAGAAACCAAAGGTTGAAAAAAAAAGAAACCAAAGGTTGAGATGAAATGAATCATTTCAGGGGGTGTTTGCAGGACAAGGTATAGCTCCAATCTTTGGCTATTCTCCAGTGCTGGCCAGTATAAATTGCCAGTGCTTGTTGACTTAGAGATTAATTATGAATGATAGGGAAGCTTATGAATTTTTCAGAATTTTTTTCCTTGCTGGGTGCAGCAGTCTGACTTCCTATCAGGAGTGTAAGATCCGCTCCAATTGTCCTACATCAAAGCCACAGGCTGTCACCCAGGGCGTTATCTTGTTCCATGCAGGCTGGCTGCATATGTTGACTCCAAATTTTTTAATCAGCCATTTCCAACCCAACTTCACATGTCAAATTGTAGAGACAGACTCCATTAAACACTGTCTGAAACCTGTGGGGACCTCGTGACATCATGATTTGATATCTCTGTGGCAGAATTTTACAATAAGAAATTAGAGGAGTACACATTTTGCTGAAATGTCAGCAGAATGCTACAAGACTTACAAGGGAGGTAAAACATCATGAACAACAACAATAATAATCTCAGTACAGTCCTTTCAACTACTCAAAGGTATTCATACCTATTTAGGTATCTCGTTTTCTCCAAACTGTACAGTTTTAGATTGTTCCCTTATTTTTGTCAAATATAATGAATAGGTAGCTGATCTAGTCATTTCTTAGTCAATAGAGTTGCTAGTGATGACCATAATTATGATAAAAAACATAGAAGATAATTTTCTAATTAAAAAAAGCACATAGATTAACTTAGAATATTGAGAGTTAGCTGTTACATAGAGGACTCAATAAATATATTTTGAACACCCATTTTATGTCAGGCACAAGCTGAGCAATTAACCTAAAAATCATTTGAGTTTTACTTCATGTTAAAAGCCATTTCTCAAAAATGTATTTTTCCACTCTCTTGCTTTAGAATATAACAAACATCTTGTTGAGAAGCACCATTTTGCAAATCAATTCTGTGTCTAGGAATTCTAACATAAAAAGAGCAGGTTATTGACCTGATACATATATTTGATATTGCTTTTTTAAAAACACAGTCCCTGTTATGAATTGGGAAAGTTAATTTTTGAAGGTGATAAATTGAGGTTCTTGGCTAAATTTTGTTTCCTTAGAGATTTTAAGATAGTTTATGAGGTGGGATAAAATTTACTACAATTGCTGCAAAGTTATTTCTCTAAAGGCCCTATAAAGCATTCCCTTTGCTGGGAAATCCAACTCAGGTGCTTTTGCAAATAAGGGGCAACATCAGTAGATGAACTATCTAATCTTAAAAACAGTTTCACAGAGAATTAGTCTTATGTCTGAATTGCAAATAAAATTTCAAGAGACAAGAAATCATCTGTCTTTTTTTTTTTTTTTTTTTGAAATCATCTGTCTTGATGGTGGTCTATCCCTCAAAGTGTTTCTTAGCCTGGACAATTATAAGTACATCAGAAATAAATTAGCTTATGAGGCCCTAGGGGCGTCTTGAGTTGCACTTCTCTAGTGCCAGAATTGTGTATTTCAGCCAATATTCTTTTAATTTATACTGCCTAAAATAATCTTTATTTGCAGATTTTTCTCTCAGAGGAGAGTACTTTTTTTTTAATTTCCACCCTCAGCCACAGCCATATTTTCCTTTTACAATGAAAATTTAATTATGTTACACCATGTTCACTTGTGTTAATTTGAATTGATATAGAATTGTCCAGACAAGTCAGGTGAACTAGAATATTGAGCAATTTCCATATACTCAAAATAGAATTTCTGTTATAATATTTCCTATTTTTTATCCAGAATCCCTAGTTGTTTTCTGTGACAGAGACAAAATATTCTCTACATTCCCTTGTATTTTCTTGCTTCCCTTGCAATAGTTAGGGCCATATGACAAATTCCAGCAAACAGGCCATGAGTTCTATTCTCTGTATTCTCCTGTCACATGAGCCTGGAAGCCACATGTTGAGATGGCACAGTCACAAAATGGTGGTACTTCCATCTCCCTGGGTCCCTGAGTGTACATGGAACAGAGTCCCCCTCCTCCCCCCTGCCACATTCCACACTGAACATTAGAATAAGCAAGAAATAAACCACTGTTCTTAAGCCTCTGAGATTTCAGGGTTAATGTTATCAAGGAATAAATTAGGCTATCTGGATGAATTTGTTCCTCCTTTTGAATTTACTTTTTCAATATCATATTTTCAGTATAACACGATTATCCTTGCTATGATTGACATGGAATTATCAACCTCAACTTCATCAAAAATACAAAGTCTTCTACTTCCAAATCCCCCCAACAATTTCCAACTTGTAGAATATGGCAAGAGTAGGTGTTCATATATTCCCATAAATAAATTAAGAACTGTCACATGTATCAGAATAGATATTCTAATGCCTTTGCTCATCTGTAGCACATGATATAGTATATTGCAAGCAGAAAGCATTTAATAAATGCTGACAATGTAATTTAGTGTTTTAAATCATTTCTTTTCTCCTATCTATTGGAAAATTTGGGACCTCACTCCTTTTTTAAAGACTACTTCCTCCTCTTGCCCACCAATAGTTCTTAAATAACTAATAGAAAATATATCTACTTGATTATGACTTTGACACCACGAACTAACTGTTTCTTTGACAGGTCTTAATCAAGGTGAAACACACCTTTTTATAAATATTTTTGGCTTTAAACAATGGTATCACCAGGATAGACACACTCTTCAGGGCAGGAAAAATGAGATAATGATATATGTGGGTAGACTTATGAAAAGACCCAATTTCTACCAGGTACTTGTGTAATGATCCACCTGGGGCTAGAAATTAAGCACGACTTGCATTTGTGACGTGCCACTCAAAGGAAACATAGGTGTGTGTGACAGTTCTCATGTGCCCTGTAAATTATACTATTTTGCCTCAATTTTAATCGACATGAACAGCTCTCTGACTTACAGCTCTAAATGTTTTCTATTGCTCAAGATCTCTGTTATACACATATACATTCACCTGTGTGAACATACATACACATTCACTAAAGCTGGAAAACTCTATTTCATTTTGTCCCTGTGAGTAACTTTTATACTGCCCTGTCAATACTTGGAAACAAAATTCACTTCCTCTTAAAATAAAGAGTGGGCATTTTTAGCAAAAGCATTCAATTTTATTAGTGTTTAGAGGTATTTTAGACATCACTGGATGTTTTCTGGATTTCTTGTTGAGCACATTATTTTTGCCTGTTATAAATTGCTTTTCATCATGACTCAGTGGTGTGATAGAAAAATTATTTAACAGTACAAAAAAGCATTTTATTTCCTATAATATTTATGTCAAAGTCTCCTGGGGCTCATTTTGAAAGAGTGACCATTTTCCATCAAATTGGCTGCCTCAATAGGATTTCAGAAATCAGTAAAAACTAAATTCAAGGCTAATGACCATGAAAATAATAATTTACATTTGTGCAATACTTCATCAATTTTGGAAAATAACCCGCCTTTTTTGAAAGTTATCCCCACCAAACATTACAGCAGTGAACTGTTAAAAACCTTACACTCTGGATTCAGACAGAACTGGATTTACATCCCAGCTCTGTGCTTTCTCTGAGATGTTACTGTAATGTCTCTGAGCCTCAGCTTCCTCATCTGTAAAGCAGCATTGATTGGAACAGTAATATTTATCTCAGGATTACACAGGACATGAATGAGACACTTGCTTTGGTGCCAGGCCACCATAAGCACTCGTGATTCAATATATGTTAGCTTTCCTGTGGGCCCAAACTCCTGTGGGCCCAATATATGTTAGCTTTCCTGTGGGCCCAAACACAGGGCAGGTCTGTGTCTGTCCCACTCTCACAGCTCAAACCACAATGCCTGTTACAAAACAAGTGTTTAATGAATATGCTTTAAATGATATTGATGAGTATTAATATTCCCAGTTTTAAGATGAGGAAACTAAGGCTTCAAGACTTTAATTGATTCACGCCTCAGTTATTCACAGCATTTTAGTCAGTCATTCTCTACCACTTCTGCACTTAAATACTCAATGTTAGTCATACATTCAACAAGGGTTTAATAAGTCTAAACCATTTGCACTCAGATTTCTCTTTAGGTCATGATTTGAGCACCTATTAGGCATCAGAAACCATACTAAGTGCCTGGACAAACTTATAAACTCATAAAAACAAGCCCAGTAGATAATATTAGCTCCGTCTCAAATTTAGTTCTGCAAACATTCCTTGCTCACCTACCATGCATCAGTCACTGCAGATCCTATAGCAAATAAGACAGACAAGGTCCCTGCCCTGGAGGCTTTTATACTCTTACAGAGAACACATAAGGGAGCAAATAATGCAAATGTGATCGAAGCAATAAAAGAAGAAGTTCAGGATGCTGTGGCAGCCTAGAGGAAATGACTTTGCCTGGGGCCCAGAAGGCTCCCAAGGAAGCAATGTGAAGGCTCAAAGCTGGGTTAGCAAGAAAGCGTTCCCCAGAGGAAGATGGTGGAGGAGGGAAAGCATGTGCACCAGCCTGGGGCCATGAAAAAATATGTCATGTTTGAGAATCTAGAAACAGCAGCACAGAATGACTTGAGCCTGGATAAGATAAGGCTGGAATGCTGTGCAGGAACCAGATGGTAACAGCTCCCTAGGCTTCGAGAAGATCCTTGGACTCCTAGTGCAAGGAAAATGAAGCATTACTGACAGGTCTCAAGCAGGAGCAGGATATAGAAGCTGAGCATGGATTCAGTCCTTTGTTCTCAAAGTGTGATTTGCAGCCTCAGCATCACCCAGGAACTTGCTAGAAGGGCGCTTTTTTGGGTCTTACCCCAGACCCACTAAATCCAAATTTTCTGAGGATGAGCCCCATGACTCTGTGTTTTCACAGGTTCTGTGGTTGGTTCTCAGGTGCACCATAGTTTCAGAACCCCTGGCTTTTGGTAGAAGTTCTCAATTTTTGCTACACATTGGAATCACATGGAGATTTTTTAAAATGCTGATGCCCAGGCCTAACCCAAATGTCTGATTTAGCTGGTCCAGTTTCAGCCTGGATATTGAAATTTCCTTCCATCTTCCCCAGGTGATCTCAACGTGCAGCCAGGATTGAGAATTGTCATGTCAGAGAGGTTGCAGGTGAACAGGTCAGCGGTCCAGAACTGAGCCAATGGCAACCTGGCCTGGGGAAGTGGATAAACAGAATAGGTGGATTCCAAAGATATTTAGAAGGTGACTGCACAATGATGAAGGGATAAGTCAATCTAATTCCTAGCATCCTCTCTTCACAAAACCACCTGCTCCAGAAAATACCCCTGAGCTTCGGCTGCCACACACCCACCCAGAAAGATAATGCCCACTCTTCTTTGAATGGCTCAGTTTCCCTGGGTCCTCGGGATAGTGCGGGTGAATTGGACCATCTCCCAACCCCAGCTGTGAAGATTATTAAGATGATCCATTAAAAAAAAAAAACCACACAGCTGTGTCCCTCATCGTGGATAAAAACCAGTTTCTGGCCTCAGGAGTACTAAATTATAGCCTTGAACTTGTAGACCTGCATCCTCTCCAGGGTATCATGCTAAATGCTTTACAAGTACCA
Source organism: Canis lupus baileyi (assembly GCF_048164855.1). Lineage (NCBI taxonomy): Eukaryota > Metazoa > Chordata > Mammalia > Carnivora > Canidae > Canis > Canis lupus. The sequence continues at coordinate 30,001,446 of NC_132856.1, forward strand.
TTTTTCATTCTCATTACAAGCCTCTGCTGTTGGCATTGTTACTATTAGGACTCCCACTTTGGAGAAGAGGCAAAGACAGAGTTCCACATATCATGCAGTGTCACAGAGCTGGTAAGTGGCAGAGCAAAGATTTTAGCCCAGATCTGACTGTTTCTAGTTCCTGGGTGTCTGACCACTGTGCTCCTATAGATATTCTGGTGGGGAAAGGAAATCTGAGATGTGTGACACGATAGAAGGTTTAGGTTCTGGCCAGGCTGGCAGTGCCTATAGAGCCAGGTTGATGCATGGCTCAGGTAGTCAAGGAGGGCTTCCCTGAAGAAAGAGGGCCTGAAACGAGATCCTGAACGACATGTCACATTTGAAATGGGAAGGAGAGAGGAGGTCATTCCAGGACCGGGTGAGAATGGGAAAAGACTGGATGAGTACTGCAAGATCATAAAGGAATAGATTGGTTTTCTGTCTGGGGTATTTTTATGTATTTATTTGCTGTTTGCTCAGAGAATCACTGCATTTGGAACCCTTGTGTTATACTTACTGCATTGCCAGAAGCCAACAAAGACATAAAACTGGTGACTCAAATGCAGAGGATGTTCTTATTGGCTGGCAAACTCTGGGAACTAAACCCTGCATTTTGTAATCAAGAAGTACCTCCCTAGATGGGAACTTTGACCTACTCAAGGTCTTCTCTTAGAGAGGAAATAAGACATGGCAAAGAAAGACACTAATGATCTTATTGTAACTCTTCAACAGATGAGGTACTATCTCCTTGGGTGATTTTTATAAAAACAGAATATAATTGAATATGCACGGAACACCAAATTCCACGTTTTCTCTAGAAATAACCCTGGAACAGAGCCCTAGCAAAGACAGATCACAGGCAAGCCTGCAGACTGCACGAGATCCACCCCCAGTAATAAAAATAGAATAATAAACCTGCACTGTGTTGAACCCCTACAGTGTGAAAATGTCTATTATGATCATCATTACAATAGTCCTCTGAGGGTATTACTTTAACACTACAGGTACAGACGCTCAGAGAGTTTGAGTGCCCTGGCCCTGGTCACATAGTTGAGTACGTGACAGAGGCTGCGTTTGATCTTAAGGTTTTCTGATTCTAAAATCCATGCTCTACTTTCTAAGGCCTGTCTCTTCTGCGAAGGGCCAATTATCTTGGAAACTACTTGGCAAACTACTTAATCTTTTGAAACTTGGTTTCTTTCCTCAAAGCAGGGGAAACCTGGTCTGCCACCTTTAAGTGTTATTAGAATCCGAATTTGCATCAGGATGAGCTATGCAGGCTGCAGAATGTCAAGTACTAATAGCCACTGAGATTTTCTGAAAATGATGGCATGCTAGGCATCCTGCTAAGGGTCATACACATACCATCTCATTTAACCTCGCATCAATCCATGTGGTATGTATTATCATTATTTTTGCCATCTTAGAGTTAAGGGAGTTGAAAAAAATTAACGGTTCAGGCTCAGAGAGGTCTCATAATTGCTCAGTGCTGCTCGGCCTCAACGTAGAAAGGCAAGGATTTGAATCTGCATAGTGGAGGGGGAGTGCTTATAGACCACATTCTACAGCGTCATCAGAGGTGGACGGAGGGGAGACAGGTCAGCAGAAAAGGAGTTTGGAGGTGGCAGCCAGGTGCTGAATGCAGTGAAGTAGCCACGGTCCAAACCTCAGTACATTCTTGAGACAGAAGCTTGGGCACCCACATCCCCTGGAGGGGAACTGACGCTGTCCTGGCTGTAACTTTCCAGACTGCAGTGTGCCAGGAGGGCAGCATTTGCTGGAGCAGTTTGTCTGTGAAGGAGGAGAAAAAAACACAAGGCTGCGGAGAAAAGGAGGACTGTGCCAGCTGATCGGAGTGCTTTATAGGGAAGTGCCTCTGCCCTCCTCTGCAGTAGCTTTTGGAAGCCTCCCTCTCAGACACTAATCCCTGGGAACCAAAGGGCCAGGCAAGGAAGTGGAGAAAAACAGGGAAAAAAAGGTCCACTGAACCTAGGTCAGCAGGTGGCTTGCACCGCTGCCCCAGACAGGCCCACCTGCCTCAAGCCCCCAAAGCCCAGGATTAAGAAGCTGTATCAGGAATATAACTGGTGTCAGGCCTGCAAAGGTCAGTCTTTCCCAATTTCTGCAGAGAATGGCACTTCCCAGGACATAGTTACTAAACAGCAAAACACAGCAAGCTAGAAGTTGGCAGGTTGGGAAATGGATCGCAGCCCTCTCACTGATAATTGTGCGACTGTGGGCAGGTCACTTTCCCTCGTTGGGTCACCCAGTCCTTTAGTCAGTTGGCAATTGTCAGAGCCCACGATGTGTTCAGCTCCATGGTAGGGTCTGGGAACGCGGGGAGAAGCAAAAAATCACCCACATCCCGTCCCTCATGGACCTTACCATGTAGTAGGTAAACATCCAACCAATCACAGGAGTGCTTGTAAAATTATAATTGTGAAAAATGCCAATAGAAGTTGAGGTGCAGGGCAGCCCGGGTGGCTCAGGGGTTTAGCACCTGCCTGTGGCCCAGGGCCTGGTCCTGGAGACCCCGGATCGAGTCCTGTGTCGGGCTACCTGCATGGAGCCTGCTTCTCCCTCTGCCTGTGTGTGTGTGTGTGTGTGTGTGTCATGAATAAATAAACAAAATCTTTAAAAAAAAAGTTGAGGCGCATGGTGCTGGGAGAGCTTGACAGGAGAAACTCACCAAGTCTGGAGGGTCAGAGAAGAGTTTGCTGCCAAGCTGAAGGATGAAGAATAAGAAGTGGTTATGAGTCAAGGAGGAGAAAAGGGAGAATGTTCCGGGAGTGGGAAACAGCATATATGCCAACACCTGGCAGCAAGAGAAAACAAACCCTTCCAAAGGCCTCAGCGAGGAGCCCAGTGCCATTACTGAGGGGGGATGTGGAGTCCGACAGGCCACGGACCTCCGCAGGGCCGACACCCGGCTCGAGCTTACTACACCGTCTCCAGTGCTCCTCATAGCCATACTTCTGGATCATTTTCATTGTAGTCCTCAGGCTGAAGTTGCTCCATTCGTTCTGAGCCTGAGTACCACAGATTTTTCCAGAAAGTAGAGCAATTATTCAAATAATGCATAAAGTAATCTGCCTGTTTCTCTTTAAATTTTCTGCATGTTTGAATCATGTCTTCTTCTTGCTTGACTAGAGACTGCCTTGCAGCAATAATAATGATGAGTTTGGAAGAGTCCAGAGTTGGGACTTGCCCCCATATCATCGTAAGGTGCCAGCCCAGAGAATTCAGGCATCCATAGGGAAAGTTGATGCTCAGGGATGTCTCCTGTCAAGGCTGATCCTCCAGGGCCTCTCGGGCTAATGAGGCGATTCCAAACCCGGGCTCAGTGATGATTTCTCTCATCACCCTAGAAGTCAGACAGAGTGTTCCCACCTGGCTCCCTCTTAAACAGACATAGAGATCCATTTACATAGTGGGGTTGCTTCCTCCCTGTCTCCTCCTTCCAAAAAAACTGGATGTGTCCATGGACATGAGAAAAATGATGCACACAGGAGAATTGCCTAGGTGAGCACATCCCACAGTGTGCTGTTGGATATTCAAGCATATCACACACAGGGTCAGATAAGTATGGGAAATGCAGGGCTGCACTAGGTTACCATCTCACCGATGGGTCCTGTTGCCCTCCAGGAAGGGGAGAGAGGGAGCCAGCTCTAAGGGGCCACACACCCCTTTCTCTGCAGGGCTGGTGTCCCCAGAATATACCTTTGAGAAATGCTTGTCTAGACTTTGCAGGGACTCCTGGGACATAATAGTGAGGTTTGTCATTTCTCAGGTGAAGGGACTCAAGACAGAGAAGTCATGACTTTGGCCCCAGGTTCCCCAGCTACGGGCAAATTAAGGACCAGAACAGGACTCCTCTGGTCCGCACCAGAGCTCCCCGGCCCTGTATCTTGCTTCTGTCATAAATCTCATGAAGGGCAGGGAGAGGAGTTAACATCTGATGAATGAATGTCCACCCTAGAATCGGGATAATTCTAGAAACTATTTTCTAAACTATAGGACCTACTATGTGCCAGCACCATGCTAGGTGCTTTGCATGCATATCATCTCACCCAGTCCCAAGAACACACTGAGGCAGATCTCTTCTGTTATCCCGGACCACCAAAGCTTGGGTCCCTTGTTCAATCCCTTTGAGGAAGGAAATTGCAAAGCCAGGATCTGGATCCAGGTGGGCCTCCTTTCCCTTGAAACAATGCCACATATTATCTCATTTAGCCTTTTCAATAGCCTTGCAAGAGAAAAGGAAGCCCCACATAGCAGCTGAGGAACCTGAGGCTCTGAGGTTGAGAAACCTGACAAGGTCATGGAACCAGGGAGTAGGATAGCTGGGCCCAGACTCCCCTCCACCCTGTTCTCAGGCCTGTGTCTTCTGCTGTGTGGTGTTCCTACAAGTGTAAACCAGGCCAACAGCAATGCTGGTCTGCGTCCTTGCCTCTGCATGGACTAAAGGGGCACAGCCATGAGCTGGAAAGAAGCCCAAGCCTCTAGATAGGTGATACTTGTCAGCACTTAGGTAGTGCTGCACTCAGCTCCCCATCACTTTAAAAGAAAAGTGCGGGGAAATAGTCCCTTTGCTTAGCAGGGAAATCATGACAACCGCCATGCTGCCTCTGCTTGACCTCTGCTAGTAGGAAGATTATTTGTCTAATTAGGTAAAGAGCCTTCATGCACATGTACATATTTTAACCCTAATGAGCTGTCAACGGAAAGGTTTGCCCTTGGCCTGGTTTGCCAGCTGATCTTTCCTTTCCTTGGTGGAAAAGGCCAGTGCAGTAAACAGAACCTCGTTTCCATGGAAGCTCACTCTCTGGCTTTTCTTTCCAGCACTTGAAAAGGTAATTACTTGATTCCTCTTTATATTTTTGGATTTCATACAGTGGGGCTGTCAAGCTCCTCAATCGAGGATGGCCTTCTCTATCATGCCAGGCTGTTTGAGGGAGCTTTGGCTGCATTTCCTTTTTCATCCTCCCTTCAGATCATTAGCTGTCAGGCAGCAGTGTCTGCCTTCCGGTCACTCCTGCTAATTAAAGCCTAACAGGGCAAAGGGACTTGACCCTGGAGAATGTTAACCATACTGGGAAGCAGGGAAATTTTTCCAAAGTTGGGAGCCCCTGATCCCTTCCTTTCTAGGGCAAGGACTATAGAACAGGACCCCCACAGCCACACCACAGAGGGACAAGGTCCCAACTGGCACATTCTCCTCTGAATCTTTGACACCCCACTGTGGCCCATGTCAGAAGTACAGCCACCGTGGGCTTGTTTAACACCATTTCCTGAGGGCTTGTTCAGGAAACTGTATGCCCAGCACTGGGCTGAGCACTTTATACCTGGTGTCTCAGTGAATTCTCATGGTAGCTTTATGTAGATTTTTTTTAATTTTTTTTAATATTTTATTTAAATTCAAGTTGCCAACATACAGTATTTTGGTAGATTTATTACACTGATTATTCAGATGAAGAGACCTGGAGCACAGAGAGGTTAGGTAACTTGCTTAAGGTCACACAGCTACTGGGGGCAGAGCCAAGATAAGGACAGACTAATTGCTCTCATTTCTTGGGAAGGGCTCTGGCACTGCTATCGCTTTCCAGAAGCAATCAGCCAGTCATGCCAGGTGAGGAAGAGTAGCTATTTTTCTGTCCCCTGGTGGTGGCTCTATGTGTTACACTGTCCCATGTATAGAAGGAACAGAGTGAAGAGCCCTGAGTTAGTTCATTGTCAGGACTGATTAGGAAACCAAACAAGGCACTTAAGAAAGAAGCCAGCATAATGCAGAGCAAAAGAGCTTCAGTTTGAGGCAGGACAGACTCCATTTCCAATGGGTCGTACCACTTGCCCAGCTGTGTGAACTGCAGCAAGTTCCTGAACCTTACTGGGACTCCTTTTCTTCACCTATAAAATGGGGGTAATAATGGTACCTACTGCATAAAGTAATTTCACATGTGAAACTTCCCAGCCTGCCCTGTGGAATGTTCTTCAGTGAAATAATTGTGTGAAAATTAAATTAAATGCAGTTCAATAGGCTTATTTATTCTAGAATTGCTCAGACACTTAATCATGCTCATATGTATTGTAAGTTTTCAGGAAGGAGAAGCATTTCCTGACCCCAGAGTCCTTTTCATAAGAATGCACATTAATACCTATTTCTTAAAACCTTTTAGAAAAGGGATCCCTGGGTGGTGCAGCGGTTTGGCGCCTGCCTTTGGCCCAGGGCGCAATCCTGGAGACCCGGGATTGAATCCCACATCGGGCTCCCGGTGCAGGGGCCTGCTTCTCCCTCTGCCTATGTCTCTGCCTCTCTCTCTCTCTGTGTGTGTGACTATCATAAAAAAAATTTTTAAAAACCTTTTAGAAAAGACTGAAATATAGGCCATAGGATGCCTGGACTTGACATACACATCAATAAATGTTAGTCTCCTCTCTTGTGCCCTAGATGTTCAAATAATCTTATCTGTTCTTGCTAAGCTCCATGGAGGCAGTGACTAAGTCTATCTTACTCTTTCTGTATTCCAGTATCTTGGCATATCAAGACATTCCAGAAAAGTCTGATAAATGAATGAGTAAATGAGAGACACATGAACTAATGAATGAAGGATAGTGTAGATCTAGCGTGCTCATCTTCATTGCTGGCATTGTCTGCTGTCTCTATTTCCATTTGATGAGGCCAGATGCCTATGTAAAATTTAGTAACAGGGATGGTTCTATTGGGCGGTGTTTTCTTGTTTCACTTTTTATTTATTTATTTATTTACTTATTTATTTACTTACTTATTTATGATAGACATAGAGAGAGAGAGGCAAAGACACAGGAGGAGGGAGAAGCAGACTCCATGCTGGGAGCCCGATGTGGGACTTGATCCTGGGACCCCAGGATCGCGCCCTGGGCCAAAGGCAGGCGCTAAACCGCTGAGCCACCCAAGGATCGTCCTTGTTTCACTTTTAACCTCTCTGAACACCATATCTTCTGACAGAATTGCCAACTTTAGCCCCTAGCCAAATCATTTTGTTGCTTCTCAGTGAAGAAGTCAGACATTTCGTTTGCATATGTATTTTCAACAACACATTTCTGAGTGTTCCCAGTGGGTTGGCACCTGGAGCTAAAGAAGCCTTGGACTTCCAAGGGAATTGAATGAAGACAGTTCATTGGCACTTAAAAACAACACGGAGGCTACCATGTTTCCCATGAGCGCCTGTTGGGAAGTTGTGATGGATGACCCCCTGGGCAGCAGCATAACTGCTTTTAGTTGGTTCTCTTTATATGCATGTAGAAAAGTATTTCCAACTAGTTCTCTGGGCATTGTATGGTGCAAAAAATAAAAATTTAAATTTAAATCATAGAATAACTAAGTTGACCAAAGTCTAGCAGACTTCTTTACCACAGAACTTCTCAGAGACTGTGTATTTTGATACAGCATTTCCAAAACTCAACTGACCATGCTTCTGGAACCCTTTCTACTAGAGTATTTAATAAGATTGTTGTTTAGCAGAACATTTTTGGGAAGTGCTACCTTAGAATATATGGCCAAAAGTTGCAATCTAGTCTTTGTGATATAGAACATAGTCCTGCCCCTCAAAACTATGGAAAGGAGAAGATAAGGCAATTCCTGAATTGAAGAGGATGATAAAAATGCATGGCACAAAGCTAGACAGTTTTTTACGTGTTTTATAAAACAAACCAAGGGGCACCTGAGTGACTTATTGGTTAAGCCTCTGACTCATGGTTGCAGTTCAGGTCATGATCTCATCTCATGAGATGGCCCAGCAACTGGCTCTGAGCTTGGGGAGGAGTCTGCTTGAGAGTCCCTCCCTCTCTCTATGCCTTTGCCACCTGCCCCTGCTCATGTTTTGGTCTCTCTCTCATACATACATACATACATACATACATACATACATACATCATTTTAAAAAGACTATTGACGCTTCAAAAGTATGACCATAAATTTTTTGGTGTTCTTATTTACATCATATTAAAAATAACTTATTTGCTATATCATTTTGTACCAGATGAGATTCTTGGTTTTTTAAGCATGGATCTGGGGAGGGGGTTGTTTTGTTTTTATCTTATTTTTTTTTTATTTTAGAGAGGGTTGAGGGACAGGGGAGAAGCAGAGGGGGAGAGAGACTCTTAGCAGACTCCCTGCTGAGCACACAGCCTGTCACAGGGCTCAATCCTACAACCCTGAAATCATGACCTGAGCCAAAATCAAGAGTTGAATGCTTAACTGACTGACCCCAGGTGCCTCTAGATATGGGTTTTTATTATCAAATTTCTAAATAAAAATGGCTTTTAAAGGAAAAGGGCTTAGAAAACTCAGATATTTTTAAGCTACTTTTTGTTGTAAGTTAATATGTACTATAAAGAGGAATAAACCCATTCTATTTGAATGCCACTTTCCCTATTTATTAAGCTTCTCATGAATAAAACTAATCATAAATTACTGAACAGAACAAATTCAATTACAGTTTAAAGTATAACATAGGCTTGCTTGGAAATAAAGAGAAACTTAATTAATAGAGCAGGGATCAGCAACTATGGCCTACCACATGTTGTTGCACATAAAGTTTTATTAGAACACAGGAATGCTTATTCATTTATGTATTGTCTATGTCTGTTTTCATATTTTATTGGAAGAATTGGGTCATTGCAACAGAGACCTTACAACCCTCAAAGACTAAAGTATTAATGATATGGCCCTTTACAGAAATGTTTGCCAGTCTCTTTTATTTTTTTATTTTTATTTTTTAAAAGATCTTATTTATTTATTCATGAGAGACACAGAGACAGAGACATGGGCAAAGGGAGAAGCAGGCTCCATGCAGGGAGCCCGACGCGGGACTCAATCCTGGGTCTCCAGGATCAGGCCCTGGGCTGAAGGCAGACGCTAAACCGCTGAGCCACCCAGGGATCCCGCCAGTCTCTTTTAAAGATATGATAAGGATAGAGATTATGTAACCAATCCTTTCATTTTATACATGGGAAAATCAGAGAAGTTAGGGAGTTGTCCAGGTTTATTTATGTTTAGGTGTGCTGATTCTTATACCCTAATAGCTCTAACTATAGAGAAGACAAGGCTAGATTTCAATTAGATACCAACACCAAGTCAGTGGTAGTGGCCATGTGGAGTAATAGCTGAGAAAGTCTTAGGGTTCAGTGAGAAGGAATGCAATGATTGATTAGTTTCTCATGGTCTAGAGGTGGGACAGCCATAGAATATATGCCATGTAGGCACTATAGATAAGCACTATGTCTGCTCCACACATTTCTCATATTTATATTACTGTCTCCTTCCTTGTATTTCTGTCATGTAAACACTTTCTTCATTGGGTCCTCATTAGAAGTACTGCTACCTAGTAGTTCCAAAGTGATTCTTGTGCAAGTTCATTCAAATGTTTTTCCTAGCAAATGCCTACCACGTGGTAGGGTTTATCTTATCATTTCCTTCAAATTGGGTTTGTCTGTTACAAGATTCTTAACTTTTAGTGAAATATGTCAATGGGCAGTGGGTGGGGCATGTAAAATGCAAAGTCATGAGTTCATTGGTTTTTGTGATCCAAACTGAAATTCTCTGTATTTGTGTTTTTGTGCAGCTGGACAATCCAGATGAGCAAGCAGCCCAGATCAGACGAGAGCTGGATGGACGTCTCCAAATGGCAGACCAAATAGCCAGGGTAAGGAAGCTTTGGGGACATTTGCTGGGGGACCAGGACAAAATCCTACACAGGAAGCACACTGATTATTAAGGGCCATGGAAAGATAAAATAGGGAAGCAGAGCGGAAGAAAGATGAGAACAATCACATGATTGGGTTTTCAACTCTCCTTTTCATAGCGGCTCTCCCAGAGATAGCATATACATTTACCATACTCCAATCAGCAAAAAAAGTCCAGCCTCCCCTTTCTCCCAAATCCCTGCCTTGGATTTCTGTCTATTGAGCATGTCCTCTTGGATATTCCCCTGCATTTCAAGTTAAATGTGTTCAAAATCTAGCTCCTTATCTTCTCCTTCCCACCATACACAACTACCTATATTGGTTCCTCTTTACGTGCTGTCATTTTCTATGGATGGGACCTCCTAGGCATTCTCAGTTTCTCCTTCCTCCCCACAACACTGCATGCTCAGCCACCCAGATCATTGATTCTGCCTCTGAAATGTGGGTCAGGTCTCTTGACTGCTTTCCAGCACCACTGCTGGTGCTTTGATTCAGTCTCGCATCCTCATCGCCTGATCTCACAATAGCTTCCTAGTAGATATTCTTGTCTGCATACCTGCCACTCAACTATCTATCCTTCACACAGTTGCCTTTCTAAAACTCATGCATGAACATCTCAAAATGTTTTAACAAAATGTTTTAACAAAAATGTTAAAGCCTCAAAATGCTTTAGTATTTTGCTCTATTGTCTCCTGACCAAAATCTAACCTCTTCAGAATGATATTCTAGGCTCCTAATCCACAGACTAGATCCTTTCTTACTAGGCTCACCTCCCATAACTCTCCTACTAGAACTTCCCATTCTTGCTACAGAGAATGTCTCCCTCTGAATAGTCCAACAGGCCCTTTCCAGCCTCAGTGACATTGTACTCACTGGAGTGATCTTTTTTTTTCTTCTCCATTGAGCAAACCCTCTTGCTCAGCCTTTGGTATGCAACTTAAAACGCCTTCTCTAAGAGCTTAGCTAGTTCTTCTAATTCTTACACTTTCTTCATACCACATATAAACCTTTATTATAACAGTTCATTGAATGGTGACTATATTTTTACATGTCTGAGTGTTCCAGTAGAAAGGATTTCTCTAGAGTTGGGATTACGTCTTACTATTGAGGGCTAAACCTAAGTGTTCATACTATTAATGCTTTTGCTGTCATTTGCGTTATTATTGACAGTAGTGATTCTAGTCATATTGAGTGTTGATTTCATTTCATGCATACTAAATGCTTTACATGTACCATCTCATTTAATCCTTAAAACAGCTCTATAAGAATATTTCAGTTATCATTTTTGTTTTAGAAGTGGGGAAATCAAGACTGAGCATGATAGGTACTAGTTAAGGTGCTACACTAGACTCTTAACTATATCTAAATATGAGGGCTGAGACAAGGGTGAGGCATTCACTTTAGGTGAAAAATTTAATAGCAGGAGGCCAAAAATGCAGTAAGCAAGATAAATGACATTTTAATGAAATATTTTTAACAATAATTAATGTAAAATCCATGAAGAACAAAATAATAACATTTTAAATAATAAGGTCTTATTAGTTCCTGTGGTAACCACAGAACACATGTGCCTGTGAGGGTAGGGGGCTATGGGAGATGGTAGGGAGGATGGGCAATTAGCAGAGCTTGGCATTCCACCTTTCTCTCCATGGAAAGAAGTGTCTTAGGATGTGGACACACAGGAAGCATTTCCACTAGAAGAGAAACCAAAAAGCTAGAAAATCTGTTTGTGTTTAAGAAGCTTTGTTGAAATATTTTGCATCTTGTTTTTGGACATCTTCAAAGTTTATGGTAGAGTCAGTCTGTTGGCTAAAAATTATATGCAGCTATGGATTTACTGAATGGTAGCCTAAAAGACTCTTAGGTTTGAAAATCCTGCTTGATGAGGGAGAAAACATCAATAAGACTTCAGAATTTACTTCTGTAAACTCAGTGTCTCCTCAGCAGATAATCCAGAAAACAGAGATCATTTGATCCATTCTCTACCTTTAAGCAACTATTACATCCCCAAATAGTAAGTATTCATCCTATTTGAAGAAAATCACACACACATGCACACACACCCCACACACACTTCAAAAACAAGTTCATGGCACCTTTATTTTAGTTGTTTACTTTGAGGCTTCACATCATCATTAAGAAACTAGTATAGACTAATTTCAATTTTTAAAAGACCATGAATGAACAACTGTTACATAGTGAGCCAAATTGCTCATCTCTGGACAGCAGTAGATCAAAGAACTCTCTCCAGCCCGTATACTAGACACTAGATATTCTGATACCAAGTAGGATATTATTGACAACTTTGAACTAAACTTTCTTAGACAATGAAATAGCCAATTAAAGTGAATTGGGGTCATTTTTTATGGAGAATCACTTCAAAGTATATGGAGTATCCTCCAAAACCTTAGAATATTGAGCATTTCTTTTTCTTTTTAAAGATTTTATTTATTCATTCATGATAGACATAGAGACACACAGAGAGGGAGAGAGAGAGAGAGGCAGAGACACAGGCAGAGGGAGAAGCAGGCTCCATGCAGGGAGCCCGACGCGGGACTCGATCCTGGGTCTCCAGGATCATGCCCTGGGCTGAAGGCAGGCGCTGAACCGCTGAGCCACCCAGGAATCCCTGAGTATTGAGCATTTCTATGAGAGAGTCTGCCCACCACTATCTTCTGTTCTCATAGAAATGGACTATCTTCTTCTTCATTGTTTATTCATGCCAGTGGTTTCCTTGCCACAGCTAGTTAGTCCTAGAAGTGCTCTTTACCCATATGGAACCAATCATAGTTCCCAGCCTGCCCTGACCACAAGTGATTGGTCCAGAAATGGATGCCTGATGCAACTAAACCAATGAATTACTTCCCTGGGACCTGTAGGCCAAGAGGGTTGCATTTCCTCATACTAGAAAGATGTCTACAGTTGTGTTTAATTCTTCCATGTAGGGTAAAGAAGATAAAAGAATGAAGTCAACATACAAATGGAATATACTGAGACCCTCAGTATAGGTTGCACCTATTCTTGAGCCTTAGCTATGTAAACTGCTTTTCCCTCAGTTTAGTTGGATTCTGAGAAAAATAAATTCTCTTTGCCTAAACCAGCCTGGTGAATACTGAGGAAAATTAAGAAATATCTGCTAAAAATTCAACAAAATACCAATATTTTAGATATTGGCTAGTTCATGAAGGGATATTGAAACAAAGCACCTCTGCTTATCTTCTTTTAGAATACCCTGATTTTTCTATTTATGGTATCACAGTGAATTCAGTGAGAGTGTGCAGTTCAACCCATATGGCTGAACATCAGCTCCTGTAAATATCATAACCAGAAATTCCTGGATAGGAGACAGGCAAGATGGTGGCGTAGGAAGATCCTAAGCTCACCTCCTCCCACAGACACAACAAATCTACAACTGCATGTGGAACTGTCCCCTCTGAAAGGGGCCTAGAAACTGGGTGAGCAGAGCCTCCACAACAAGGGACAGCACTGACACAGGTAGAAGTGGCAGAGACACAGTCTCACTAAGAAAGAAACCACACCCAGATGCAGCATCCCATTCCAATCAGAAGGATCTCAGAAATATAGAAATTATTGCTGAGAAGCAAGAGATTTGAGCTCCACATCAAAAACTTCAACCCTTAGATCCCACACAGATCAGTTCCCAAAACACCAGGCTTTGAAAACCAACAGGGAATGCACTCAGGAAAACTATAGAACTGTAGAAAAAGTAAAATTGCTATCATAAGGCTTAAGCACAGACTCACCCCAAAAACTGGTACAAAAACACAGGATTGCAAAGAACATAAACTATAGGTGAAGGAGATCCACTTACTAATCTTGGAATGTCAACCAGTAAGGCAGGAGACTGCCAAGCCTCTCCCTGAGGACTGAGACACTGGCTACAGCCAATTTTCCTATTTCATTCTGCTGTGCTGTTCTTGGTGCTGGCAGGCACTATTGTGGAATCCTCCATTTAGACTGCTATGTCAGGAGATGTGACCCTTGCAGCCAAAAGGACAATAACACCACCCACCAGCATACCTGTAGTACTCACTGCCAGGCCTTACAGCCAGATGGGATGAGGCCAGCCCGGCACAACTGTGAGTGGTCACCCAGCCACAATAGGAGAGTGTACATGGCCCATAGCAGGGACACCCGAGGGCACCTTGCTCAGATGACTAGGGGAGTTTGCATTACTGAGCCCCACATGACACATTCTGCATAAAGTCACTCTTTCAAGATTGGAAGACTGATCTATCTAATAGATAGAAATAAACAGAAAATTGGGCATAATGAGGAGACAGAGGAACATGTTCTAAGTGAAAGAACAGGACAAAACCTCAGAAAAAGAACTAAATGAAATAGAGATAAGCAATCTACCAGATAAGGAGTTCAAAGTAATGGTCATAAAGATGCTCACTGAACTTAGGAGAAGAATGGATGAATACATTGAGAACTTCAACAAAGAGATAAGCAATATAAAAAACAACCAATCAGAGCTGAAGAACATAATAACTGAAATGAGAAATACACCAAAGAGACTCAACAGCAGATTAGATGAGGCAGAAGGATGGATCAATGACCTGGAAGATAGGATAGTGCAAATCTCCCAAACAGAATAACAAAAAGGAAAAAGAACTTCAAAAATGAGAATAATTTCAGGGACCTCCAAGATGACATCAAGTGCACTAGCATTCATATTATGGAGGAGCCTCAGAAGGAAAAGAGAGAAAGAAAGGGACGTGAAACCTATGTGAAGAAATAATGCCTGAAAACTTGCCTAACCTGACAAATGAAACAGGCATCCAGGTCCAGAAATCACAGAAAGTCCCAAATAAGATGAACCCAAAGAGACCAAGACACATTATAGTCAAAGTGTCAACAGTTAAAGATAAAGTAAGAATCTTAAAATCATCGAGAGAAAAACAACTAGTTACATACAAGGGAACCTCTATAAGACTATATCTGATTTTTTAGCAGAAATTTTACAGACCAAGAAGGAAATGACATGATATATTTAAAGTGCTAAAAGGAAGAAAATTATAACCAAGAATACTCTCCCCAGTATGACTATTACTCAGAATTGAAGATGAGGTAAGGAATTTCCCAGACACGCAAAAGCTGAAGGAGTTCATCAATACCAAATCAGCTTTACAACAAGTGTTAAAAAGATTTCTTTAAATGGAAAAGAAAGTTCATAACTAGAATTAAGGAAATTATGAAAGAAAAAATTTCATTGGCAAAGATAAACATATAGTAAAGGTAGTGGATGAACCACCTATATAGCTAGAATGAAGATTAAAAGTTAAAGGAAAAAAATCATCCATATCTACAACAATTAATCAAAGTATACACGAAATAGTAAGATGTGAAATATGATGTCAAAAACAAAACAGGGGAGGAGGGAGATGCTATACTTTTAAAATATGCTTGATCTTAAGCAACTATCAACTTAAAATAGAGTGCCATATACATAGGATGTTACATATAAACCTCATAGTAACCACAAACCAAATACCTATAATAGACACACAAAAAATAAAGAGAAAAGAATGCAAGCATAACAATAAGGAAAGTCAAAAAATCACAAGTGAAGAGAACAAGAGAAGAAGACAGGAAGAGAGAGGAGTTACAAAAACAACCAGAAAACAATCAACAAAATGGCAATAAGGACATATCTATCAGTAATTACTTTAAATATAAATGGACTAAATGTTCTAGTCAAAAGAAATATAGTAGCTGAATAGATTAAAAAACAAACAAACAAAACCAAGACCCATCTGTATGCTGCCTACCTAGGCTCACTTCAGATTTAAACACAAACGCAGACTGAAAGTGAAGGGATGGAAAAAGATATTTCATATAAAAGAAAAGTTGTGTAGCAATAATTACATCAGAAAAAAATGGACTTTAAAACAAAGACTAAGAGAAAAGAAGGATATTACATGAAAATAAAGGGATAAATACATCAAAAGAATATAACACTTACAAATATATGCAC